>NC_092597.1:1981973-2286052 GCF_047663525.1 Anas platyrhynchos | reverse complement strand
GGTACATCTGAACTCCCCAGGGGAGCCTTTATGCAGGCCCATACGCAACTGGACCCCCCGTGTTCGCTGTTTACAAGCAACCCTAAATATAACACTAGCCAGCATGGCAGAAAACTGAAAACTCGGGCCACAGAAAAAGCGTTTCAAGCCCCTTTCGCCCATTCAGAAGTGCCCCCAAAGGAAGGCTTTGGGTACAACTGAACTCCCCAGGGGAGCCTTTACGCAGCCCTACATGCAACTGGACCCTCCGTGTTCGCTCTTTACAGCAACCCTAAATATAACCCTAGCCAGCATGGCAGAAGACTGAAAACTCGGGCCACAGAAAAAGCGTTTCAAGCCCCATTCACCCATCCAGAAGTGCCCCCAAAGGAAGGCTTTGGGTACAACTGGACTCCCCAGGGGAGCCTTAACGCAGCCCCACATGCAACTGGACCCTCCGTATTCGCTCTTTCACAGGAACCCTAAATATAACCCTGGCCCGCATGGCAGTCGACTGAAAAGTCGGGCCACAGAAAATGCGTTAAAAGCCTAATTCGCCCCTCCAAAAGTGCCCCCAGAGGAAGGCTTTGGGTACAAGTGAACTCCCCAGGGGAGCCTTTACGCAGCCCCACATGCAACTGGACCCTCCTTGTTCACTGTTTACGAGCAACCCTAAATATACCCCTAGCCACCATGGCAGAAGACTGAAAACTCGGGCCACAGAAAAAGCGTTTCAAGCCCCTTTCGCCCATCCAGAAGTGCCCCCAAAGAAAGGCTTTGGGTACAACAGGACTCCCCAGGGGAGCCTTAACGCAGCCCCACATGCAACTGGACCCTCCTTGTTCACCGTTTACGAGCAACCCTAAATATACCCCTAGCCACCATGGCAGAAGACTGAAAACTCGGGCTCCAGAAAATGCGTTTCAAGCCCCATTCACCCACCAAGAAGTGCCCCCAAAGGAAGGCTTTGGGTACAAGTGAACTCCCCAGGGGAGCCTTTATGCAGCCCCACATGCAACTGGACCCTCCGGGTTCACTCTTTCACCGCAAGCCTAAATATAGCCCTAGCACGCCTGGCAGTCGACTGAAAGCTCGGGCCACAGAAAATGTGTTACGAGCCCCATTCGCCCATCCAAAAGTGCCCCCAAAGGAAGGCTTTGGGTACATCTGAACTCCACAGGGGAGCCTTTACGCAGCCCCACATGCAACTGGACCCTCCTTGTTCACTGTTTACGAGCAACCCTAAATATAACCCTGGCCCGCATGGCAGACGACTGAAAAATCGGGCCTCAGAAAACGTGCTACAAGCCCCATTCGACCATCCAGAAGTGCCCCCAAAGGAAGGCTTTGGGTACATCTGAACTCCCCAGGGGAGCCTTTATGCAGGCCCACATGCAACTGGACCCTCCGTGTTCGCTCTTTACAGCAACCCTAAATATAACCCTAGCCAGCATGGCAGAAGACTGAAAACTCGGGCCACAGAAAAAGCGTTTCAAGCCCCTTTCGCCCATCCAGAAGTACCCCCAAAGGAAGGCTTTGGGTACAACTGAACTCCCCAGGGGAGCCTTTATGCAGCCCCACATGCAACTGGACCCTCCGGGTTCACTCTTTCACCGCAAGCCTAAATATATGCCTCGGCGCAATGGGGGAAGACTGAAAAAGCGGGCCTCAGAAAACGCATTGCGATTCCCCTTGGACCATCCCAAAGTGCCCCCAAAGGAAGGCTTTCGGTACAACTGGACTCCCCAGGGGAGCCTTAACGCAGCCCCACATGCAACTGGACCCTCCGTATTCGCTCTTTCACAGCAACCCTAAATGTAGCCCTGGCCCGGCTGGTAGTCGACTGAAAACTCGGGCCCCAGAAAATGCATTAAAAGCCTAATTCGCCCATCCAAAAGTGCCCCCAGAGGAAGGCTTTGGGTACAAGAGAAATCCCCAGGGGAGCCTTTACGCAGCCCCACATGCAACTGGACCCTCCTTGTTCACTGTTTACAAGCAACCCTAAATATAGCCCTGGCCCGCCTGGCAGTCGACTGAAAACTCGGGCCACAAATAATGCATTAAAAGCCTAATTCACCCATCCGGAACGCCCCCAGAGGAAGGCTTTGGGTACAACTGAACTCCCCAGGGGAGCCTTTATGCAGCCCCACATGCAACTGGACCCTCCGGTTTCACTCTTTCACCGCAAGCCTAAATATAGCCCTAGCACTCCTGGCATTAGACTGAAAGCTCGGGCCACAGAAAATGTGTTACGAGCCCCATTCGCCCATCCAAAAGTGCCCCCAAAGGAAGGCTTTGGGTACATAGGAACTCCCCAGGGAGCCTTTATGCAGCCCCACATGCAACTGGACCCTCCGTGTTCACTCTTTCACCGCAAGCCTAAATATAACCCTCGACGCAATGGGAGAAGACTGAAAAAGCGGGCCTCAGAAAACGCATTGCTATTCCCCTTGGACCATCCCAAAGTGCCCCCAAAGGAAGGCTTTGGGTACAACTGGACTCCCCAGGGGAGCCTTAACGCAGCCCCACATGCAACTGGACCCTCCGTATTCGCTCTTTCACAGCAACCCTAAATATAGCCCTGGCCCGCATGGCAGTCGACTAAAAACTCGGGCTCCAGAAAATGCATTAAAAGCCTAATTCGCCCATCCAAAAGTGCCCCCAGAGGAAGGCTTTGGGTACAACTGAACTCCCCAGGGGAGCCTTTATGCAGCCCCACATGCAACTGGACCCACCTTGTTCACTGTTTACGAGCAACCCTAAATATAACTAGCTACCATGGCAGAAGACTGAAAACTCGGGCTCCAGAAAATGCGTTTCAAGCCCCATTCACCCATCCAGAAGTGCCCCCAAAGGAAGGCTTTGGGTACAAGTGAACTCCCCAGGGGAGCCTTTATGCAGCCCCACATGCAACTGGACCCTCCGTATTCGCTCTTTCACAGCAACCCTAAATATAACCCTGGCCCGCATGGCAGACGACTGAAAAATCGGGCCCCAGAAAACGTGCTACAAGCCCCATTCGACCATCCAAATGTGCCCCCAAAGGAAGGCTTTGGGTACAACTGAACTCCTAAGGGGAGCCTTTATGCAGGCCCATACGCAACTGGACCCCCCGTCTTCGCTGTTTACAAGCAACCGTAAATATAACACTAGCCAGCATGGCAGAAAACTGAAAACTCGGGCCACAGAAAAAGCGTTTCAAGCCCCATTCACCCATCCAGAAGTGCCCCCAAAGGAAGGCGTTGGGTACAACTGAACTCCCCAGGGGAGCCTTTATGCAGCCCCACATGCAACTGGACCCTCCGGGTTCACTCTTTCACAGCAACCCTAAATAGAGCCCTGACCCGCCTGGCAGTCGACTGAAAACTCGGGCCCTAGAAAATGCGTTAAAAGCCTAATTCGCCCATCCAAAAGTGCCCCCAGAGGAAGGCTTTGGGTACAACTGAACTCCCCAGGGGAGCCTTTACGCAGCCCCACATGCAACTGGACCCTCCGTGTTCGCTCTTTATAGCAAGCCTAAATATAACCCTAGCCAGCATGGCAGAAGACTGAAAACTCGGGCCACAGAAAAAGCGTTTCAAGCCCCTTTCGCCATCCAGAAGTGCCCCCAAAGGAAGGCTTTGGGTACAAGTGAACTCCCCAGGGGAGCCTTTATGCAGCCCCACATGCAACTGGACCCTCCGTATTCGCTCTTTCACAGCAACCCTAAATATAACCCTGGCCCGCCTGGAAGTCTACTGAAATTTCGGGCCCCAGAAAATGAGTTTAAAGCCTAATTCGCCCATCCAAATGTGCCCCCAAAGGAAGGCTTTGGGTACAACTGAACTCCCCAGGGGAGCCTTTATGCAGGCCCCACATGCAACTGGACCCTCCGTGTTCGCTCTTTACAGCAACCCTAAATATAACCCTAGCCAGCATGGCAGAAGACTGAAAACTCGGGCCACAGAAAAAGCGTTTCAAGCCCCTTTTGCCCATCCAGAAGTGCACCCAAAGGAAGGCTTTGGGTACAAGTGAACTCCCCAGGGGAGCCTTTACGCAGCCCCACATGCAACTGGACCCTCCTTGTTCACTGTTTAGGAGCAACACTAAATATATCCCTAGCCAGCATGGCAGAAAACTGAAAACTTGGGCTCCAAAAAATGCATTTCAAGCCCCATTCACCCATCCAGAAGTGCCCCCAAAGGAAGGCTTTGCGTACAAGTGAACTCCCCAGGGGAGCCTTTACGCAGCCCCACATGCAACTGGACCCTCCTTGTTCACTGTTTACGAGCAACCCTAAATATACCCCTAGCCACCATGGCAGAAGACTGAAAACTCGGGCTCCAGAAAATGCGTTTCAAGCCGCATTCACCCATCCAGAAGTGCCCCCAAAGGAAGGCTTTGGGTACAAGTGAACTCCCCAGGGGAGCCTTTATGCAGCCCCACATGCAACTGGACCCTCCGGGTTCACTCTTTCACCGCAAGCCTAAATATAGACCTCGGCGCAATGGGAGAATAATGAAAAAGCGGGCCTCAGAAAACGCATTGCAATTCCCCTTGGACAATCCAAAAGTGCCCCCAAAGGAAGGCTTTGGGTACAACTGAACTCCCCAGGGGAGCCTTTACGCAGCCCCACATGCAACTGGACCCTCCGTATTCGCTCTTTCACAGCAACCCTAAATATAACCCTAGCCACCATGGCAGAAGACTGAAAAATCGGGCCCCAGAAAAAGTGCTACAAGCCCCATTCGACCATCCAAAAGTGCCCCCAAAGGAAGGCTTTGGGTACAAGTGAACTCCCCAGGGGAGCCTTTATGCAGGCCCATACGCAACTGGACCCCCCGTGTTCGCTGTTTACAAGCAACCGTAAATATAACACTAGCCAGCATGGCAGAAAACTGAAAACTCGGGCCACAGAAAAAGCGTTTCAAGCCCCATTCACCCATCCAGAAGTGCCCCCAAAGGAAGGCTTTGGGTACATCTGAACTCCCCAGGGGAGCCTTTACGCAGCCCCACATGCAACTGGACCCTCCGTGTTCGCTCTTTACAGCAACCCTAAATATAACCCTAGCCAGCATGGCAGAAAATTGAAAACTTGGGCTCCAAAAAATGCGTTTCAAGCCCCTTTCGCCCATCCAGAAGTGCCCCCAAAGGAAGGCTTTGCGTACAAGTGAACTCCCCATGGGAGCCTTTATGCAGCCCCACATGCAACTGGACCCTCCGTATTCGCTCTTTCACAGCAACCCTAAATATAACCCTGGCCTTCACGGCAGACGACTGAAAAATCGGGCCCCAGAAAATGTGCTACAAGCCCTATTCGCCCATCCAAAAGTGCCCCCAAAGGAAGGCTTTGGGTACAAGTGAACTCCCCAGGGGAGCCTTTATGCAGGCCCATACGCAACTGGACCCCCCGTGTTCGCTGTTTACAAGCAACCCTAAATATAACACTAGCCAGCATGGCAGAAAACTGAAAACTCGGGCCACAGAAAAAGCGTTTCAAACCCCATTCACCCATCCAGAAGTGCCCCCAAAGGAAGGCTTTGGGTACAACTGAACTCCCCAGGGGAGCCTTTACGCAGCCCCACATGCAACTGGACCCTCCGGGTTCACTCTTTCACCGCAAGCCTAAATATAGCGCTCGGCGCAATGGGAGAAGACTGAAAAAGCGGGCCTCAGAAAACGAATTGCGATTCCCCTTGGACCATCCAAAAGTGCTCCCAAAGGAAGGCTTTGGGTACAACTGGAATCCCCAGGGGAGCCTTAACGCAGCCCCACATGCAACTGGACCCTCCGTATTCGCTCTTTCACAGCAACCCTAAATATAGCCCTGGCCCGCATGGCAGTCGACTGAAAACTCGGGCCCCAGAAAATGCGTTAAAAGCCTAATTCGCCCATCCAAAAGTGCCCCCAGAGGAAGGCTTTGGGTACAACTGAACTCCCCAGGGGAGCCTTAACGCAGCCCCACATGCAACTGGACCCTCCGTATTCGCTCTTTCACAGCAACCCTAAATATAGCCCTGGCCCGCATGGCAGTCGACTGAAAACTCGGGCTCCAAAAAATGCGTTTCAAGCCCCATTCGCCCATCCAGAAGTGCCCCCAAAGGAAGGCTTTGGGTACAAGTGAACTCCCCAGGGGAGCCTTTATGCAGCCCCACATGCAACTGGACCCTCCGTATTCGCTCTTTCACAGCAACCCTAAATATAACCCTGGCCTGCATGGCAGACGACTGAAAAATCGGGCCCCAGAAAACGTGCTACAAGCCCCATTCGCCCATCCAAAGGTGCCCCCAAAGGAAGGCTTTGGGTACAAGTGAACTCCCCAGGGGAGCCTTTATGCAGGCCCATACGCAACTGGACCCCCCGTGTTCGCTGTTTACAAGCAACCCTAAACATAACACTAGCCAGCATGGCAGGAAACTGAAAACTCGGGCCACAGAAAAAGCGTTTCAAGCCCCATTCACCATCCAGAAGTGCCCCCAAAGGAAGGCTTTGGGTACAAGTGAACTCCCCAGGGGAGCCTTTATGCAGCCCCACATGCAACTGGACCCTCCGGGTTCACTCTTTCACGGCAACCCTAAATATAGCCCTGGCCCTCCTGGCATTCGACTGAAAACACGGGCCCCAGAAAATGCATTAAAAGCCTAATTCGCCCATCCAGAAGTGCCCCCAAAGGAAGGCTTTGGGTACAAGTGAACTCCCCAGGGGAGCCTTTATGCAGCCCCACATGCAACTGGACCCTCCGGGTTCACTCTTTCACCGCAAGCCTAAATATAGCCCTCGGCGCAATGAGAGAAGACTGAAAAAGCGGGCCTCAGAAAACGCATTGCGATTCACCTTGGACCATCCAAAAGTGCCCCCAGAGGAAATCTTTGGGTACAAGTGAACTCCCCAGGGGAGCCTTTACGCAGCCCCACATGCAACTGGACCCTCCGTGTTCGCTCTTTACAGCAACCCTAAATATAACCCTAGCCAGCATGGCAGAAGACTGAAAACTCGGGCCACAGAAAAAGCGTTTCAAGCCCCTTTCGCCCATCCAGAAGTGCCCCCAAAGGAAGGCTTTGGGTACAACTGAACTCCCCAGGGGAGCCATTATGCAGCCCCACATGCAACTGGACCCTCCGGGTTCACTCTTTCACCGCAAGCCTAAATATATCCCGAGCAAGCTTGGCAGTCGACTGAAAGCTCGGGCCACAGAAAATAGGTTTCGAGCCCTATTCACCCATCCAAAAGTGCCTGCAAAGGAAGGCTTTGGGTACATCTGAACTCCCCAGGGGAGCCTTAACGCAGCCCCACATGCAACTGGACCCTCCGTATTCGCTCTTTCACAGCAACCCTAAATATAGCCCTGGCCCGCCTGGCAGTCGACTGAAAACTCGGGCCCCAGAAAATGCATTAAAACCCTAATTCGCCCCTCCAAAAGTGCCCCCAGAGGAAGGCTTTGGGTACAAGTGAACTCCCCAGGGGAGCCTTTACGCAGCCCCACATGCAACTGGACCCTCCGTGTTCGCTCTTTACAGCAACCCTAAATATAACCCTAGCCAGCATGGCAGAAGACTGAAAACTCGGGCCACAGAAAACGTGCTACAATCCCCATTCGACCATCCAGAAGTGCCCCCAAAGGAAGGCTTTGGGTACAAGTGAACTCCCCAGGGGAGCCTTTATGCAGCCCCACATGCAACTGGACCCTCCGTATTCGCTCTTTCACAGCAACTCTAAATATAACCCTGGCCCGCATGGCAGACGACTGAAAAATCAGGCCCCAGAAAACGTGCTACAAGCCCAATTCGACCATCCAGAAGTGCCCCCAAAGGAAGGCTTTGGGTACAACTGAACTCCCCAGGGGAGCCTTTATGCAGGCCCATAGGCAACTGGACCCTCCGTGTTCGCTCTTTACAGCAACCCTAAATATAACACTAGCCAGCATGGCAGAAAACTGAAAACTCGGGCCACAGAAAAAGCGTTTCAAGCCCCATTCACCCATCTAGAAGTGCCCCCAAAGGAAGGCTTTGGGTACAACTGAACTCCCCAGGGGAGCCTTTATGCAGCCCCACATGCAACTGGACCCTCCGGGTTCACTCTTTCACCGCAAGCCTAAATATAGCCCTAGCACCCCTGGCAGTCGACTGAAAACTCGGGCCACAGAAAATGTGTTACGAGCCCCATTCGCCCATCCAAAAGTGCCTGCAAAGGAAGGCTTTGGGTACAAGTGAACTCCCCAGGGGAGCCTTTATGCAGCCCCACATGCAACTGGACCCTCCGTGTTCGCTCTTTACAGCAACCCTAAATATAACCCTAGCCAGCATGGCAGACGACTGAAAACTCGGGCCACAGAAATCGTGCTACAATCCCCATTCGACCATCCAAAAGTGCCCCCAAAGGAAGGCTTTGGGTACAAGTGAACTCCCCAGGGGAGCCTTTATGCAGGCGCATACGCAACTGGACCCCCCGTGTTCGCTGTTTACAAGCAACCCTAAATATATCCCTAGCCAGCACGGCAGAAGACTGAAAACTCGGGCCACAGAAAAAGCGTTTCAAGCCCCTTTCGCCCATCCAGAGGTGCCCCCAAAGGTAGGCTTTGGGTAGACCTGAACTCCCCAGGGGAGCCTTTATGCAGCCCCACATGCAACTGGACCCTCCGTATTCGCACTTTCACAGCAACCCTAAATATAACCCTGGCCCGCATGGCAGACGACTGAAAAATCGGTCCCCACAAATCGTGCTACAAGCCCCATTCGACCATCCAAAAGTGCCTGCAAAGGAAGGCTTTGGGTACAACTGAACTCCCCAGGGGAGCCTTTATGCAGCCCCACATGCAACTGGACCCTCCGTGTTCGCTCTTTACAGCAACCCTAAATATAACCCTAGCCAGCATGGCAGAAGACTGAAAACTCAGGCCACAGAAAACGTGCTACAAGCCCCATTCGACCATCCAGAAGTGCCCCCAGAGGAAGGCTTTGGGTACAACTGAACTCCCCAGGGGAGCCTTTACGCAGCCCCACATGCAACTGGACCCTCCTTGTTCACTGTTTACGAGCAACCCTAAATATACCCCTAGCCACCATGGCAGAAGACTGAAAACTCGGGCCACAGAAAAAGCGTTTCAAGCCCCATTCACCCATCCAGAAGTGCCCCCAAAGGAAGGCTTTGGGTACTACTGAACTCCCCAGGGGAGCCTTTATGCAGCCCCACATGCAACTGGACCCTCCGGGTTCACTCTTTCACCGCAATCCTAAATATAGCATTGGCGCAATGGGAGAAGACTGAAAAAGCGGGCCTCAGAAAACGCATTGCGATTCCCCTTGGACCATCCAAAAGTGCCCCCAAAGGAAGGCTTTGGGTACATCTGAACTCCCCAGGGGAGCCTTAACGCAGCCCCACATGCAACTGGACCCTCCGTATTCGCTCTTTCACAGCAACCCTAAATATAGCCCTGGCCCGCCTGGCAGTCGACTGAAAACTCGGGCCCCAGAAAATGCATTAAAAGCCTAATTCGCCCCTCCAAAAGTGCCCCCAGAGGAAGGCTTTGGGTACAAGTGAACTCCCCAGGGGAGCCTTTACGCAGCCCCACATGCAACTGGACCCTCCGTGTTCGCTCTTTACAGCAACCCTAAATATAACCCTAGCCAGCATGGCAGAAGACTGAAAACTCGGGCCACAGAAAACGTGCTACAATCCCCATTCGACCATCCAGAAGTGCCCCCAAAGGAAGGCTTTGGGTACAAGTGAACTCCCCAGGGGAGCCTTTATGCAGCCCCACATGCAACTGGACCCTCCGTATTCGCTCTTTCACAGCAACTCTAAATATAACCCTGGCCCGCATGGCAGACGACTGAAAAATCAGGCCCCAGAAAACGTGCTACAAGCCCAATTCGACCATCCAGAAGTGCCCCCAAAGGAAGGCTTTGGGTACAACTGAACTCCCCAGGGGAGCCTTTATGCAGGCCCATAGGCAACTGGACCCTCCGTGTTCGCTCTTTACAGCAACCCTAAATATAACACTAGCCAGCATGGCAGAAAACTGAAAACTCGGGCCACAGAAAAAGCGTTACAAGCCCCATTCACCCATCTAGAAGTGCCCCCAAAGGAAGGCTTTGGGTACAACTGAACTCCCCAGGGGAGCCTTTATGCAGCCCCACATGCAACTGGACCCTCCGGGTTCACTCTTTCACCGCAAGCCTAAATATATCCCAAGCAAGCTTGGCAGTCGACTGAAAGCTCGGGCCACAGAAAATGTGTTACGAGCCCCATTCGCCCATCCAAAAGTGCCTGCAAAGGAAGGCTTTGGGTACAAGTGAACTCCCCAGGGGAGCCTTTACGCAGCCCCACATGCAACTGGACCCTCCGTGTTCGCTCTTTACAGCAACCCTAAATATAACCCTAGCCAGCATGGCAGACGACTGAAAACTCGGGCCACAGAAAACGTGCTACAATCCCCATTCGACCATCCAAAAGTGCCCCCAAAGGAAGGCTTTGGGTACAAGTGAACTCCCCAGGGGAGCCTTTATGCAGGCGCATACGCAACTGGACCCCCCGTGTTCGCTGTTTACAAGCAACCCTAAATATATCCCTAGCCAGCATGGCAGAAGACTGAAAACTCGGGCCACAGAAAAAGCGTTTCAAGCCCCTTTCGCCCATCCAGAGGTGCCCCCAAAGGTAGGCTTTGGGTAGACCTGAACTCCCCAGGGGAGCCTTTATGCAGCCCCACATGCAACTGGACCCTCCGTATTCGCACTTTCACAGCAACCCTAAATATAACCCTGGCCCGCATGGCAGACGACTGAAAAATCGGTCCCCACAAATCGTGCTACAAGCCCCATTCGACCATCCAAAAGTGCCCCCAAAGGAAGGCTTTGGGTACAACTGAACTCCCCAGGGGAGCCTTTATGCAGGCCCATACGCAACTGGACCCCCTGTGTTCGCTCTTTACAAGCAACCCTAAATATAACCATAGCCAGCATGGCAGAAAACTGAAAACTCGGGCCACAGAAAAAGCGTTTCAAGCCCCATTCAACCATCCAGAAGTGCCCCCAAAGGAAGGCTTTGGGTACAACTGAACTCCCCAGGGGAGCCATTATGCAGCCCCACATGCAACTGGACCCTCCGGGTTCACTCTTTCACCGCAAGCCTATATATATTCTGAGCAAGCTTGGCAGTCGACTGAAAGCTCGGGCCACAGAAAATAGGTTACGAGCCCCATTCACCCATCCAAAAGTGCCTGCAAAGGAAGGCTTTGGGTACATCTGAACTCCCCAGGGGAGCCTTTATGCAGCCCCACATGCAACTGGACCCTCCGTGTTCGCTCTTTACAGCAACCCTAAATATAACCCTAGCCAGCATGGCAGAAGACTGAAAACTCGGGCCACAGAAAACGTACTACAAGCCCCATTCGACCATCCAAAAGTGCCCCCAGAGGAAGGCTTTGGGTACAACTGAACTCCCCAGGGGAGCCTTTACGCAGCCCCACATGCAACTGGAGTCTCCTTGTTCACTGTTTACGAGCAACCCTAAATATACCCCTAGCCACCATGGCAGAAGACTGAAAACTCGGGCTCCAGAAAATGCGTTTCAAGACCCATTCACCCATCCAGAAGTGCCCCCAAAGGAAGGCTTTGGGTACAAGTGAACTCCCCAGGGGAGCCTTTATGCAGCCCCACATGAAACTGGACCCTCCGGGTTCACTCTTTCACCGCAATCCTAAATATGTCGTTGGCGCAATGGGAGAAGACTGAAAAAGCGGGTCTCAGAAAACGCATTGCGATTCCCCTTGGACCATCCAAAAGTGCCTCCAAAGGAAGGCTTTGGGTACATCTGAACTCCCCAGGGGAGCCTTAACGCAGCCCCACATGCAACTGGACCCTCCGTATTCGCTCTTTCACAGCAACCCTAAATATAGCCGTGGCCCGCCTGGCAGTCGACTGAAAACTCAGGCCCCAGAAAATGCATTAAAAGCCTAATTCGCCCATCCAAAAGTGCCCCCAGAGGAAGGCTTTGGGTACAAGTGAACTCCCCAGGGGAGCCTTTACGCAGCCCCACATGCAACTGGACCCTCCGTGTTCGCTCTTTACAGCAACCCTAAATATAACTCTAGCCAGCATGGCAGAAGACTGAAAACTCGGGCCACAGAAAAAGCGTTTCAAGCCCATTTCGCCCATCCAGAAGTGCCCCCAAAGGAAGGCTTTGGGTACAAGTGAACTCCCCAGGGGAGCCTTTATGCAGCCCCACATGCAACTGGACCCTCCGTATTCGCTCTTTCACAGCAACTCTAAATATAGCCCTGGCCCGCCTGGCAGTCGACTGAAAACTCGGGCCCCAGAAAAACTGTTAAAAGCCTAATTCGTCGATTCAAAAGTGCCCCCAAAGGAAGGCTTTGGGTACAACTGAACTCCCCAGGGGAGCCTTTATGCAGGCCCATACGCAACTGGACCCTCCGTGTTCGCTATTTACAGCAACCCTAAATATAACACTAGCCAGCATGGCAGAAAACTGAAAACTCGGGCCACAGAAAAAGCGTTTCAAGCCCCATTCACCCATCTAGAAGTGCCCCCAAAGGAAGGCTTTGGGTACAAGTGAACTCCCCAGGGGAGCCTTTAGGCAGCCCCACATGCAACTGGACCCTCCGGGTTCACTCTTTCACCGCAAGCCTAAATATATCCCAAGCAAGCTTGGCAGTCGACTGAAAGCTCGGGCCACAGAAAATGTGTTACGAGCCCCATTCGCCCATCCAAAAGTGCCTGCAAAGGAAGGCTTTGGGTACATCTGAACTCCCCAGGGGAGCCTTTACGCAGCCCCACATGCAACTGGACCCTCCGTGTTCGCTCTTTACAGCAACCCTAAATATAACCCTAGCCAGCATGGCAGACGACTGAAAACTCGGGCCACAGAAAACGTGCTACAATCCCCATTTGACCATCCAAAAGTGCCCCCAAAGGAAGGCTTTGGGTACACGTGAACTCCCCAGGGGAGCCTTTATGCAGGCGCATACGCAACTGGACCCCCCGTGTTCGCTGTTTACAAGCAACCCTAAATATAAACATAGCCAGCATGGCAGAAGACTGAAAACTCGGGCCACAGAAAAAGCGTTTCAAGCCCCTTTCGCCCATCCAGAAGTGCCCCCAAAGGAAGGCTTTGGGTACAACTGAACTCCCCAGGGGAGCCTTTATGCAGCCCCACATGCAACTGGACCCTCCGTATTCGCTCTTTCACAGCAACCCGAAATATAACCCTGGCCCGCATGGCAGACGACTGAAAAATCGGGCCCCACAAAACGTGCTACAAGCCCCATTCGACCATCCAAAAGTGCCCCCAAAGGAAGGCTTTGGGTACAACTGAACTCCCCAGGGGAGCCTTTATGCAGGCCCATACGCAACTGGACCCCCTGTGTTCGCTGTTTACAAGCAACCCTAAATATAACACTAGCCAGCATGGCAGAAAACTGAAAACTCGGGCCACAGAAAAAGCGTTTCAAGCCCCATTCACCCATCCAGAAGTGCCCCCAAAGGAAGGCTTTAAGTACAAGTGAACTCCCCAGGGGAGCCATTATGCAGCCCCACATGCAACTGGACCCTCCGGGTTCACTCTTTCACAGCAACCCTAAATATATCCCGAGCAAGCTTGGCAGTCGACTGAAAGCTCGGGCCACAGAAAATAGGTTACGAGCCCCATTCACCCATCCAAAAGTGCCTGCAAAGGAAGGCTTTGGGTACATCTGAACTCCCCAGGGGAGCCTTTATGCAGCCCCACATGCAACTGGACCCTCCGTGTTCGCTCTTTACAGCAACCCTAAATATAACCCTAGCCAGCATGGCAGAAGACTGAAAACTCGGGCCACAGAAAACGTGCTACAAGCCCTATTCGCCCATCCAAAAGTGCCCCCAGAGGAAGGCTTTGGGTACAACTGAACTCCCCAGGGGAGCCTTTACGCAGCCCCACATGCAACTGGACCCTCCTTGTTCACTGTTTACGAGCAACCCTAAATATACCCCTAGCCACCATGGCAGAAGACTGAAAACTCGGGCTCCAGAAAATGCGTTTCAAGCCCCATTCACCCATCCAGAAGTGCCCCCAAAGGAAGGCTTTGGGTACAAGTGAACTCCCCAGGGGAGCCTTTATGCAGCCCCACATGCAACTGGACCCTCCGGGTTCACTCTTTCACCGCAAGCCTAAATAAAGCATTGGCGCAATGGGAGAAGACTGAAAAAGCGGGCCTCAGAAAACGCATTGCGATTCCCCTTGGACCATCCAAAAGTGCCCCCAAAGGAAGGCTTTGGGTACATCTGAACTCCCCAGGGGAGCCTTAACGCAGCCCCACATGCAACTGGACCCTCCGTATTCGCTCTTTCACAGCAACCCTAAATATAGCCCTGGCCCGCCTGGCAGTCGACTGAAAACTCGGGCCCCAGAAAATGCATTAAAAGCCTAATTCGCCCATCCAAAAGTGCCCCCAGAGGAAGGCTTTGCGTACAAGTGAACTCCCCAGGGGAGCCTTCACGCAGCCCCACATGCAACTGGACCCTCCGTGTTCGCTCTTTACAGCAACCCTAAATATAACCCTAGCCAGCATGGAAGAAGACTGAAAACTCGGGCCACAGAAAAAGCGTTTCAAGCCCATTTCGCCCATCTAGAAGTGCCCCCAAAGGAAGGCTTTGGGTACAAGTGAACTCCCCAGGGGAGCCTTTATGCAGCCCCACATGCAACTGGACCCTCCGTATTCGCTCTTTCACAGCAACTCTAAATATAACCCTGGCCCGCATGGCAGACGACTGAAAAATCAGGCCCCAGAAAACGTGCTACAAGCCCCATTCGACCATCCAAAAGTGCCCCCAGAGGAAGGCTTTGGGTACAACTGAACTCCCCAGGGGAGCCTTTATGCAGGCCCATACGCAACTGGACCTTCCGTGTTCGCTCTTTACAGCAACCCTAAATATAACACTAGCCAGCATGGCAGAAAACTGAAAACTCGGGCCACAGAAAAAGCGTTTCAAGCCCCATTCACCCATCTAGAAGTGCCCCCAAAGGAAGGCTTTGGGTACAACTGAACTCCCCAGGGGAGCCTTTACGCAGCCCCACATGCAACTGGACACTCCGGGTTCACTCTTTCACCGCAAGCCTAAATATATCCCAAGCAAGCTTGGCAGTCGACTGAAAGCTCGGGCCACAGAAAACGTGCTACAAGCCCCATTCGACCATCCAAAAGTGCCCCCAGAGGAAGGCTTTGGGTACAACTGAACTCCCCAGGGGAGCCTTTACGCAGCCCCACATGCAACTGGACCCTCCTTGTTCACTGTTTACGAGCAACCCTAAATATACCCCTAGCCACCATGGCAGAAGACTGAAAACTCGGGCTCCAGAAAATGCGTTTCAAGCCCCATTCACCCATCCAGAAGTGCCCCCAAAGGAAGGCTTTGGGTACAAGTGAACTCCCCAGGGGAGCCTTAATGCAGCCCCACATGCAACTGGACCCTCCGGGTTCACTCTTTCACCGCAAGCCTAAATATAGCATTGGCGCAATGGGAGAAGACTGAAAAAGCGGGCCTCAGAAAACGCATTGCGATTCCCCTTGGACCATCCAAAAGTGCCCCCAAAGGAAATCTTTGGGTACAACTGGACTCCCCTGGGGAGCCTTAACGCAGCCCCACATTCAACTGGACCCTCCGTATTCGCTCTTTCACAGCAACCCTAAATATAGCCGTGGCCCGCCTGGCAGTCGACTGAAAACTCGGGCCCCAGAAAATGCATTAAAAGCCTAATTCGCCCATCCAAAAGTGCCCCCAGAGGAAGGCTTTGGGTACAAGTGAACTCCCCAGGGGAGCCTTTACGCAGCCCCACATGCAACTGGACCCTCCGTGTTCGCTCTTTACAGCAACCCTAAATATAACCCTAGCCAGCATGGCAGACGACTGAAAACTCGGGCCACAGAAAACGTGCTACAATCCCCATTCGACCATCCAAAAGTGCCCCCAAAGGAAGGCTTTGGGTACAAGTGAACTCCCCAGGGGAGCCTTTATGCAGGCGCATACGCAACTGGACCCCCCGTGTTCGCTGTTTACAAGCAACCCTAAATATAACACTAGCCAGCATGGCAGAAAACTGAAAACTCGGGCCACAGAAAAAGCGTTTCAAGCCCCATTCACCCATCCAGAAGTGCCCCCAAAGGAAGGCTTTAAGTACAAGTGAACTCCCCAGGGGAGCCATTATGCAGCCCCACATGCAACTGGACCCTCCGGGTTCACTCTTTCACAGCAACCCTAAATATATCCCGAGCAAGCTTGGCAGTCGACTGAAAGCTCGGGCCACAGAAAATAGGTTACGAGCCCCATTCACCCATCCAAAAGTGCCTGCAAAGGAAGGCTTTGGGTACATCTGAACTCCCCAGGGGAGCCTTTATGCAGCCCCACATGCAACTGGACCCTCCGTGTTCGCTCTTTACAGCAACCCTAAATATAACCCTAGCCAGCATGGCAGAAGACTGAAAACTCGGGCCACAGAAAACGTGCTACAAGCCCTATTCGCCCATCCAAAAGTGCCCCCAGAGGAAGGCTTTGGGTACAACTGAACTCCCCAGGGGAGCCTTTACGCAGCCCCACATGCAACTGGACCCTCCTTGTTCACTGTTTACGAGCAACCCTAAATATACCCCTAGCCACCATGGCAGAAGACTGAAAACTCGGGCTCCAGAAAATGCGTTTCAAGCCCCATTCACCCATCCAGAAGTGCCCCCAAAGGAAGGCTTTGGGTACAAGTGAACTCCCCAGGGGAGCCTTTATGCAGCCCCACATGCAACTGGACCCTCCGGGTTCACTCTTTCACCGCAAGCCTAAATAAAGCATTGGCGCAATGGGAGAAGACTGAAAAAGCGGGCCTCAGAAAACGCATTGCGATTCCCCTTGGACCATCCAAAAGTGCCCCCAAAGGAAGGCTTTGGGTACATCTGAACTCCCCAGGGGAGCCTTAACGCAGCCCCACATGCAACTGGACCCTCCGTATTCGCTCTTTCACAGCAACCCTAAATATAGCCCTGGCCCGCCTGGCAGTCGACTGAAAACTCGGGCCCCAGAAAATGCATTAAAAGCCTAATTCGCCCATCCAAAAGTGCCCCCAGAGGAAGGCTTTGCGTACAAGTGAACTCCCCAGGGGAGCCTTCACGCAGCCCCACATGCAACTGGACCCTCCGTGTTCGCTCTTTACAGCAACCCTAAATATAACCCTAGCCAGCATGGAAGAAGACTGAAAACTCGGGCCACAGAAAAAGCGTTTCAAGCCCATTTCGCCCATCTAGAAGTGCCCCCAAAGGAAGGCTTTGGGTACAAGTGAACTCCCCAGGGGAGCCTTTATGCAGCCCCACATGCAACTGGACCCTCCGTATTCGCTCTTTCACAGCAACTCTAAATATAACCCTGGCCCGCATGGCAGACGACTGAAAAATCAGGCCCCAGAAAACGTGCTACAAGCCCCATTCGACCATCCAAAAGTGCCCCCAGAGGAAGGCTTTGGGTACAACTGAACTCCCCAGGGGAGCCTTTATGCAGGCCCATACGCAACTGGACCTTCCGTGTTCGCTCTTTACAGCAACCCTAAATATAACACTAGCCAGCATGGCAGAAAACTGAAAACTCGGGCCACAGAAAAAGCGTTTCAAGCCCCATTCGCCCATCCAGAAGTGCCCCCAAAGGAAGGCTTTGGGTACAACTGAACTCCCCAGGGGAGCCTTTACGCAGCCCCACATGCAACTGGACACTCCGGGTTCACTCTTTCACCGCAAGCCTAAATATATCCCAAGCAAGCTTGGCAGTCGACTGAAAGCTCGGGCCACAGAAAACGTGCTACAAGCCCCATTCGACCATCCAAAAGTGCCCCCAGAGGAAGGCTTTGGGTACAACTGAACTCCCCAGGGGAGCCTTTACGCAGCCCCACATGCAACTGGACCCTCCTTGTTCACTGTTTACGAGCAACCCTAAATATACCCCTAGCCACCATGGCAGAAGACTGAAAACTCGGGCTCCAGAAAATGCGTTTCAAGCCCCATTCACCCATCCAGAAGTGCCCCCAAAGGAAGGCTTTGGGTACAAGTGAACTCCCCAGGGGAGCCTTAATGCAGCCCCACATGCAACTGGACCCTCCGGGTTCACTCTTTCACCGCAAGCCTAAATATAGCATTGGCGCAATGGGAGAAGACTGAAAAAGCGGGCCTCAGAAAACGCATTGCGATTCCCCTTGGACCATCCAAAAGTGCCCCCAAAGGAAATCTTTGGGTACAACTGGACTCCCCTGGGGAGCCTTAACGCAGCCCCACATTCAACTGGACCCTCCGTATTCGCTCTTTCACAGCAACCCTAAATATAGCCGTGGCCCGCCTGGCAGTCGACTGAAAACTCGGGCCCCAGAAAATGCATTAAAAGCCTAATTCGCCCATCCAAAAGTGCCCCCAGAGGAAGGCTTTGGGTACAAGTGAACTCCCCAGGGGAGCCTTTACGCAGCCCCACATGCAACTGGACCCTCCGTGTTCGCTCTTTACAGCAACCCTAAATATAACCCTAGCCAGCATGGCAGACGACTGAAAACTCGGGCCACAGAAAACGTGCTACAATCCCCATTCGACCATCCAAAAGTGCCCCCAAAGGAAGGCTTTGGGTACAAGTGAACTCCCCAGGGGAGCCTTTATGCAGGCGCATACGCAACTGGACCCCCCGTGTTCGCTGTTTACAAGCAACCCTAAATATATCCCTAGCCAGCATGGCAGAAGACTGAAAACTCGGGCCACAGAAAAAGCGTTCCAAGCCCCTTTCGCCCATCCAGAAGTGCCCCCAAAGGAAGGCTTTGGGTAGACCTGAACTCCCAAGGGGAGCCTTTATGCAGCCCCACATGCAACTGGACCCTCCGTATTCGCACTTTCACAGCAACCCTAAATATAACCCTGGCCCGCATGGCAGACGACTGAAAAATCGGGCCCCACAAAACGTGCTACAAGCCCCATTCGACCATCCAAAAGTGCCCCCAAAGGAAGGCTTTGGGTACAACTGAACTCCCCAGGGGAGCCTTTATGCAGGCCCATACGCAACTGGACCCCCTGTGTTCGCTGTTTACAAGCAACCCTAAATATAACCATAGCCAGCATGGCAGAAAACTGAAAACTCGGGCCACAGAAAAAGCGTTTCAAGCCCCATTCACCCATCCAGAAGTGCCCCCAAAGGAAGGCTTTGGGTACAACTGAACTCCCCAGGGGAGCCATTATGCAGCCGAACATGCAACTGGACCCTCCGTGTTCGCTCTTTACAGCAACCCTAAATATAACCCTAGCCAGCATGGCAGAAGACTGAAAACTCGGGCCACAGAAAACGTACTACAAGCCCCATTCGACCATCCAAAAGTGCCCCCAGAGGAAGGCTTTGGGTACAACTGAACTCCCCAGGGGAGCCTTTACGCATCCCCACATGCAACTGGAGTCTCCTTGTTCACTGTTTACGAGCAACCCTAAATATACCCCTAGCCAGCATGGCAGAAGACTGAAAACTCGGGCTCCAGAAAATGCGTTTCAAGACCCATTCACCCATCCAGAAGTGCCCCCAAAGGAAGGCTTTGGGTACAACTGAACTCCCCAGGGGAGCCTTTATGCAGCCCCACATGAAACTGGACCCTCCGGGTTCACTCTTTCACCGCAATCCTAAATATGTCGTTGGCGCAATGGGAGAAGAAGAAAAAGCTGGCCTCAGAAAACGCATTGCGATTCCCCTTGGACCATCCAAAAGTGCCTCCAAAGGAAGGCTTTGGGTACATCTGAACTCCCCAGGGGAGCCTTAACGCAGCCCCACATGCAACTGGACCCTCCGTATTCGCTCTTTCACAGCAACCCTAAATATAGCCGTGGCCCGCCTGGCAGTCGACTGAAAACTCGGGCCCCAGAAAATGCATTAAAAGCCTAATTCGCCCCTCCAAAAGTGCCCCCAGAGGAAGGCTTTGGATACAAGTGAACTCCCCAGGGGAGCCTTTACGCAGCCCCACATGCAACTGGACCCTCCGTGTTCGCTCTTTACAGCAACCCTAAATATAACCCTAGCCAGCATGGCAGAAGACTGAAAACTCGGGCCACAGAAAAAGCGTTTCAAGCCCATTTCGCCCATCCAGAAGTGCCCCCAACGGAAGGCTTTGGGTACAAGTGAACTCCCCAGGGGAGCCTTTATGCAGCCCCACATGCAACTGGACCCTCCGTATTCGCTCTTTCACAGCAACTCTAAATTTAACCCTGGCCCGCATGGCAGACGACTGAAAAATCAGGCCCCAGAAAACGTGCTACAAGCCCCATTCGACCATCCAGAAGTGCCCCCAAAGGAAGGCTTTGGGTACAACTGAACTCCCCAGGGGAGCCTTTATGCAGGCCCATACGCAACTGGACCCTCCGTGTTCGCTATTTACAGCAACCCTAAATATAACACTAGCCAG
The DNA here is from genome assembly GCF_047663525.1 of Anas platyrhynchos. Lineage (NCBI taxonomy): Eukaryota > Metazoa > Chordata > Aves > Anseriformes > Anatidae > Anas > Anas platyrhynchos. Next base: position 2,265,661 of record NC_092597.1, on the reverse strand, counting down.
CATGGCAGAAAACTGAAAACTCGGGCCACAGAAAAAGCGTTTCAAGCCCCATTCACCCATTTAGAAGTGCCCCCAAAGGAAGGCTTTGGGTACAAGTGAACTCCCCAGGGGAGCCTTTATGCAGCCCCACATGCAACTGGACCCTCCGGGTTCACTCTTTCACCGCAAGCCTAAATATAGCCCTAGCACGCCTGGCAGTCGACTGAAAGCTCGGGCCACAGAAAATGTGTTACGAGCCCCATTCGCCCATCCAAAAGTGCCTCCAAAGGAAGGCTTTGGGTACATCTGAACTCCCCAGGGGAGCCTTTACGCAGCCCCACATGCAGTTGGACCCTTTGTGTTCGCTCTTTACAGCAACCCTAAATATAACACTAGCCAGCATGGAAGAAGAATGAAAACTCGGGCCACAGAAAAAGCGTTTCAAGCCCCATTCGCCCATCCAAAAGTGCCTCCAAAGGAAGGCTTTGGATACATCTGAACTCCCCAGGGGAGCCTTTACGCAGCCCCACATGCAACTGGACCCTCCGTATTCGCTCTTTCACAGCAACCCTAAATATAACCCTGGCCCGCATGGCAGACGACTGAAAAATCGGGCCCCAGAAAACGTGCTACAAGCCCCATTCGACCATCCAAAAGTGCCCCCAAAGGAAGGCTTTGGGTACAAGTGAACTCCCCAGGGGAGCCTTTATGTAGGCCCATACGTAACTGGACCCCCCGTGTTCGCTGTTTACAAGTAACCCTAAATATAACACTAGCAAGCATGGCAGAAAACTGAAAACTCGGGCCACAGAAAAAGCGTTTCAAGCCCCATTCACCCATCCAGAAGTGCCCCCAAAGGAAGGCTTTGGGTACAAGTGAACTCCCCAGGGGAGCCTTTACGCAGCCCCACATGCAACTGGACCCTCCGGGTTCACTCTTTCACCGCAAGCCTAAATATAGCCCTAGCACGCCTGGCAGTCGACTGAAAACTCGGGCCCCAGAAAATGCACTAAAAGCCTAATTCGCCCATCCAAAAGTGCCCCCAGAGGAAGGCTTTGGGTACAACTGAACTCCCCAGGGGAGCCTTTATGCAGCCCCACATGCAACTGGACCCTCCTTGTTCACTCTTTACGAGCAACCCTAAATATAACACTAGCAAGCATGGCAGAAAACTGAAAACTCGGGCCACAGAAAAAGCGTTTCAAGCCCCATTCACCCATCCAGAAGTGCCCCCAAAGGAAGGCTTTGGGTACAAGTGAACTCCCCAGGGGAGCCTTTACGCAGCCCCACATGCAACTGGACCCTCCGGGTTCACTCTTTCACCGCAAGCCTAAATATAGCCCTAGCACGCCTGGCAGTCGACTGAAAACTCGGGCCCCAGAAAATGCACTAAAAGCCTAATTCGCCCATCCAAAAGTGCCCCCAGAGGAAGGCTTTGGGTACAAGTGAACTCCCCAGGGGAGCCTTTACGCAGCCCCACATGCAACTGGACCCTCCGTATTCGCTCTTTCACAGCAACCCTAAATATAACCCTGGCCCGCATGGCAGACGACTGAAAAATCGGGCCCCAGAAAACGTGCTACAAGCCCCATTCGACCATCTAAAAGTGCCCTGAAAGGAAGGCTTTGGGTACAACTGAACTCCCCAGGGGAGCCTTTATGCAGCCCCACATGCAACTGGACCCTCCTTGTTCACTGTTTACGAGCAACCCTAAATATACCCCTAGCCACCATGGCAGAAGACTGAAAACTCGGGCTCCAGAAAATGCGTTTCAAGCCCCATTCACCCATCCAGAAGTGCCCACAAAGGAAGGCTTTGGGTACAAGTGAACTCCCCAGGGGAGCCTTTACGCAGCCCCACATGCAACTGGACCCTCCGGGTTCACTCTTTCACCGCAAGCCTAAATATAGCCCTAGCACGCCTGGCAGTCGACTGAAAACTCGGGCCCCAGAAAATGTGTTACGAGCCCCATTCGCCCATCTAAAAGTGCCTCCAAAGGAATGCTTTGGGTACAGCTGAACTCCCCAGGTGAGCCTTTATGCAGCCCCACATGCAACTGGACCCTCCGGGTTCACTCTTTCACCGCAAGCCTAAATATATCCCTAGCACGCCTGGCAGTCGACTGAAAGCTCGGGCCACAGAAAATGTGTTACGAGCCCCATTCGCCCATCCAAAAGTGCCTCCAAAGGAAGGCTTTGGGTACATCTGAACTCCCCAGGGGAGCCTTTACGCAGCCCCACATGCAACTGGACCCTCCTTGTTCGCTCTTTACAGCAACACTAAATATAACACTAGCCATCATGGCAGAAAACTGAAAACTCGGGCCACAGAAAATGTGTTAGGAGCCCCATTCGCCCATCCAAAAGTGCCCCCAAAGGAAGGCTTTGGGTACATCTGAACTCCCCAGGGGAGCCTTTACGCAGCCCCACATGCAGTTGGACCCTTTGTGTTCGCTCTTTACAGCAACCCTAAATATAACACTAGCCAGCATGGCAGAAGAATGAAAACTCGGGCCACAGAAAAAGCGTTTCAAGCCCCATTCGCCCATCCAAAAGTGCCTCCAAAGGAAGGCTTTGGGTACATCTGAACTCCCCAGGGGAGCCTTTACGCAGCCCCACATGCAACTGGACCCTCCGTATTCGCTCTTTCACAGCAACCCTAAATATAACCCTGGCCCGCATGGCAGACGACTGAAAAATCGGGCCCCAGAAAACGTGCTACAAGCCCCATTCACCCATCCAAAAGTGCCCCCAAAGGAAGGCTTTGGGTACAAGTGAACTCCCCAGGGGAGCCTTTATGCAGGCCCATACGTAACTGGACCCCCCGTGTTCGCTGTTTACAAGTAACCCTAAATATAACACTAGCAAGCATGGCAGAAAACTGAAAACTCGGGCCACAGAAAAAGCGTTTCAAGCCCCATTCACCCATCCAGAAGTGCCCCCAAAGGAAGGCTTTGGGTACAAGTGAACTCCCCAGGGGAGCCTTTACGCAGCCCCACATGCAACTGGACCCTCCGGGTTCACTCTTTCACCGCAAGCCTAAATATAGCCCTAGCACCCCTGGCAGTCGACTGAAAACTCGGGCCCCAGAAAATGCACTAAAAGCCTAATTCGCCCATCCAAAATTGCCCCCAGAGGAAGGCTTTGGGTACAAGTGAACTCCCCAGGGGAGCCTTTACGCAGCCCCACATGCAACTGGACCCTCCGTATTCGCTCTTTCACAGCAACCCTAAATATAACCCTGGCCCGCATGGCAGACGACTGAAAAATCGGGCCCCAGAAAACGTGCTACAAGCCCCATTCGACCATCCAAAAGTGCCCTGAAAGGAAGGCTTTGGGTACAACTGAACTCCCCAGGGGAGCCTTTATGCAGCCCCACATGCAACTGGACCCTCCTTGTTCACTGTTTACGAGCAACCCTAAATATACCACTAGCCACCATGGCAGAAGACTGAAAACTCGGGCTCCAGAAAATGCGTTTCAAGCCCCATTCACCCATCCAGACGTGCCCACAAAGGAAGGCTTTGGGTACAAGTGAACTCCCCAGGGGAGCCTTTACGCAGCCCCACATGCAACTGGACCCTCCGGGTTCACTCTTTCACCGCAAGCCTAAACATAGCCCTCGGCGCAATGGGAGAAGACTGAAAATGCGGGTCTCAGAAAACGCATTTCGATTCCCCTTGGACCATCCCAAAGTGCCCCCAAAGGAAGGCTTTGGGTACAACTGGACTCCCCAGGGGAGCCTTAACGCAGTCCCACATGCAACTGGACCCTCTGTATTCGCTTTTTCACAGCAACCCTAAATATATCCATGTCCCGCCTGGCAGTCGAATGAAAACTCGGGCCCCAGAAAATGCATTAAAAGCCTAATTCGCCCATCCAAAAGTGCCCCCAGAGGAAGGCTTTGGGTACAAGTGAACTCCCCAGGGGAGCCTTTACGCAGCCCCACATGCAACTGGACCCTCCGGGTTCACTCTTTCACCGCAAGCATAAATATAGCCCTAGCACGCCTGGCAGTCGACTGAAAGCTCGGGCCACAGAAAATGTGTTACGAGCCCCATTCACCCATCCAAACATGCCCCCAAAGGAATGCTTTGGGTACATCTGAACTCCCCAGGGGAGCCTTTATGCAGCCCCACATGCAACTGGACCCTCCGGTTTCACTCTTTCACCGCAAGCCTAAATATAACCCTAGCACGCCTGGCAGTTGACTGAAAGCTAGGGACATAGAAAATGTGTTACGAGCCCCATTCGCCCATACAAAAGAGCCTCCAAAGGAAGGCTTTGGGTACAACTGGACTCCCCAGGGGAGCCTTAACGCAGCCCCACATGCAACTGGACCCTCCGTATTCGCTTTTTCACAGCAACCCTAAATATAGCCCTGGCCAGCCTGGCAGTCGACTGAAAACTCGGGCCCCAAAAAATGCATTAAAAGCCTAATTCGCCCATCCAAAAGTGCCCCCAGAGGAAGGCTTTGGGTACAACTGAACTCCCCAGGGGAGCCTTTACGCAGCCCCACATGCAACTGGACCCTCCTTGTTCACTGTTTACGAGCAACACTAAATATACCCCTAGCCACCATGGCAGAAGACTGAAAACTCGGGCTCCAGAAAATGCGTTTCAAGCCCCATTCACCCATCCAGAAGTGCCCCCAAAGGAAGGCTTTGGGTACATCTGAACTCCCCAGGGGAGCCTTTATGCACCCCACATGCAACTGGACCCTCCGGGTTCACTCTTTCACAGCAACCCTAAATATATCCCTGGCCCGCCTGGCAGTCGACTGAAAACTCGGGCCCCAGAAAATGCGTAAAAAGCCTAATTCCCCCATCCAAAAGTGCCCCCAGAGGAAGGCTTTGGGTACAAGTGAACTCCCCAGGGGAGCCTTTATGCAGCCCCACATGCAACTGGACCCTCCGGGTTCACTCTTTACAGCAACCCTAAATATAACCCTAGCCAGCATGGCAGACGACTGAAAAATCGGGCCCCAGAAAACGTGCTACAAGCCCCATTCGACCATCCAGAAGTGCCCCCAAAGGAAGGCTTTGGGTACAACTGAACTCCCCAGGGAAGCCTTTATGCAGCCCCACATGCAACTGGACCCTCCTTGTTCACTGTTTACGAGCAACCCTAAATATACCCCTAGCCACCATGGCAGAAGACTGAAAACTCGGGCTCCAGAAAATGCGTTTCAAGCCCCATTCACCCATCCAGACGTGCCCACAAAGGAAGGCTTTGGGTACAAGTGAACTCCCCAGGGGAGCCTTTATGCAGCCCCACATGCAACTGGACCCTCCGGGTTCACTCTTTCACCGCAAGCCTAAACATAGCCCTCGGCGCAATGGGAGAAGACTGAAAAAGCGGGCCTCAGAAAACGCATTGCGATTCCCCTTGGACCATCCCAAAGTGCCCCCAAAGGAAGGCTTTGGGTACATCTGAACTCCCCAGGGGAGCCTTTATGCAGCCCCACATGCAACTGGACCCTCCGTATTCGCTCTTTCACAGCAACCCTAAATATAACCCTGGCCCGCCTGGCAGTCGACTGAAAACTCGGGCCCCAGAAAAACTGTTAAAAGCCTAATTCGTCGATTCAAAAGTGCCCCCAGAGGTAGGCTTTGGGTACAACTGAACTCCCCAGGGGAGCCTTAACGCAGCCCCACACGCAACTGGACCCTCCTTGTTCACTGTTTACAAGCAACCCTAAATATACCCCTAGCCACCATGGCAGAAGACTGAAAACTCGGGCTCCAGAAAATGCGTTTCAAGCCCCATTCACCCATCCAGAAGTGCCCCCAAAGGAAGGCTTTGGGTACAAGTGAACTCCCCAGGGGAGCCTTTATGCAGCTCCACATGCAACTGGACCCTCCGGGTTCACTCTTTCACCGCAAGCCTAAATATAACACTCGGCGCAATGGGAGAAGACTGAAAAAGCGGGCCTCAGAAAACGCATTGCGATTCCCCTTGGACCATCCCAAAGTGCCCCCAAAGGAAGGCTTTGGGTACATCTGAACTCCCCAGGGGAGCCTTTATGCAGCCCCACATGCAACTGGACCCTCCGTATTCGCTCTTTCAAAGCAACCCTAAATATAACCCTGGCCTGCATGGCAGACGACTGAAAAATCGGGCCCCAGAAAACGTGCTACAAGCCCCATTCGACCATCCAGAAGTGCCCCCAAAGGAAGGCTTTGGGTACAACTGAACTCCCCAGGGAAGCCTTTATGCAGCCCCACATGCAACTGGACCCTCCTTGTTCACTGTTTACGAGCAACCCTAAATATACCCCTAGCCACCATGGCAGAAGACTGAAAACTCGGGCTCCAGAAAATGCGTTTCAAGCCCCATTCACCCATCCAGACGTGCCCACAAAGGAAGGCTTTGGGTACAAGTGAACTCCCCATGGGAGCCTTTATGCAGCCCCACATGCAACTGGACCCTCCGGGTTCACTCTTTCACCGCAAGCCTAAACATAGCCCTCGGCGCAATGGGAGAAGACTGAAAAAGCGGGCCTCAGAAAACGCATTGCGATTCCCCTTGGACCATCCCAAAGTGCCCCCAAAGGAAGGCTTTGGGTACATCTGAACTCCCCAGGGGAGCCTTTATGCAGCCCCACATGCAACTGGACCCTCCGTATTCGCTCTTTCACAGCAACCCTAAATATAACCCTGGCCCGCCTGGCAGTCGACTGAAAACTCGGGCCCCAGAAAAACTGTTAAAAGCCTAATTCGTCGATTCAAAAGTGCCCCCAGCGGTAGGCTTTGGGTACAACTGAACTCCCCAGGGGAGCCTTAACGCAGCCCCACATGCAACTGGACCCTCCTTGTTCACTGTTTACAAGCAACCCTAAATATACCCCTAGCCACCATGGCAGAAGACTGAAAACTCGGGCTCCAGAAAATGCGTTTCAAGCCCCATTCACCCATCCAGAAGTGCCCCCAAAGGAAGGCTTTGGGTACAAGTGAACTCCCCAGGGGAGCCTTTATGCAGCTCCACATGCAACTGGACCCTCCGGGTTCACTCTTTCACCGCAAGCCTAAATATAACACTCGGCGCAATGGGAGAAGACTGAAAAAGCGGGCCTCAGAAAACGCATTGCGATTCCCCTTGGACCATCCCAAAGTGCCCCCAAAGGAAGGCTTTGGGTACATCTGAACTCCCCAGGGGAGCCTTTATGCAGCCCCACATGCAACTGGACCCTCCGTATTCGCTCTTTCAAAGCAACCCTAAATATAACCCTGGCCTGCATGGCAGACGACTGAAAAATCGGGCCCCAGAAAACGTGCTACAAGCCCCATTCGACCATCCAAAAGTGCCCCGAAAGGAAGGCTTTGGGTACAACTGAACTCCCCAGGGGAGCCTTTATGCAGCCCCACATGCAACTGGACCCTCCTTGTTCACTGTTTACGAGCAACCCTAAATATACCCCTAGCCACCATGGCAGAAGACTGAAAACTCGGGCTCCAGAAAATGCGTTTCAAGTCCCATTCACCCATCCAGACGTGCCCACAAAGGAAGGCTTTGGGTACAAGTGAACTCCCCGGGGGAGCCTTTACGCAGCCCCACATGCAACTGGACCCTCCGGGTTCACTCTTTCACCGCAAGCCTAAACATAGCCCTCGGCGCAATGGGAGAAGACTGAAAAAGCGGGCCTCAGAAAACGCATTGCGATTCCCCTTGGACCATCCCAAAGTGCCCCCAAAGGAAGGCTTTGGGTACATCTGAACTCCCCAGGGGAGCCTTTATGCAGCCCCACATGCAACTGGACCCTCCGTATTCGCTCTTTCACAGCAACCCTAAATATAGCCCTGGCCCGCCTGGCAGTCGACTGAAAACTCGGGCTCCAGAAAAACTGTTAAAAGCCTAATTCGTCGATTCAAAAGTGCCCCCAGAGGAAGGCTTTGGGTACAACTGAACTCCCCAGGGGAGCCTTAACGCAGCCCCACATGCAACTGGACCCTCCGTGTTCGCTCTTTACAGCAACCCTAAATATAACACTAGCCAGCATGGCAGAAAACTGAAAACTCGGGCCACAGAAAAAGCGTTTCGAGCCCCTTTCGCCCATCCAGAAGTGCCCCCAAAGGAAGGCTTTGGGTACAAGTGAACTCCCCAGGGGAGCCTTTATGCAGCCCCACATGCAACTGGACCCTCCGTGTTCGCTCTTTCAAAGCAACCCTAAATATAACCCTGGCCTGCATGGCAGACGACTGAAAAATCGGGCCCCAGAAAACGTGCTACAAGCCCCATTCGACCATCCAAAAGTGCCCCCAAAGGAAGGCTTTGGGTACAACTGAACTCCCCAGGGGAGCCTTTATGCAGCCCCACATGCAACTGGACCCTCCTTGTTCACTGTTTACGAGCAACCCTAAATATACCCCTAGCCACCATGGCAGAAGACTGAAAACTCGGGCTCCAGAAAATGCGTTTCAAGCCCCATTCACTCATCCAGAAGTGCCCCCAAAGGAAGGCTTTGGGTACAAGTGAACTCCCCAGGGGAGCCTTTATGCAGCTCCACATGCAACTGGACCCTCCGGGTTCACTCTTTCACCGCAAGCCTAAACATAGCCCTCGGCGCAATGGGAGAAGACTGAAAAAGCGGGCCTCAGAAAACGCATTGCGATTCCCCTTGGACCATCCAAAAGTGCCCCCAAAGGAAGGCTTTGGGTACATCTGAACTCCCCAGGGGAGCCTTTATGCAGCCCCACATGCAACTGGACCCTCCGTATTCGCTCTTTCACAGCAACCCTAAATATAGCCCTGGCCCGCCTGGCAGTCGACTGAAAACTCGGGCCCCAGAAAAACTGTTAAAAGCCTAATTCGTCGATTCAAAAGTGCCCCCAAAGGAAGGCTTTGGGTACAACTGAACTCCCCAGGGGAGCCTTTACGCTGCCCCACATGCAACTGGACCCTCCTTGTTCACTGTTTACGAGCAACCCTAAATATAACACTAGCCAGCATGGCAGAAAACTGAAAACTCGGTCCACAGAAAAAGCGTTTCAAGCCCCATTCACCCATCCAGAAGTGCCCCCAAAGGAAGGCTTTGGGTACAACTGAACTCCCCAGGGGAGCCTTTATGCAGCCCCACATGCAACTGGACCCTCCGGGTTCACTCTTTCACCGCAAGCCTAAATATAGCCCTAGCACGCCTGGCAGTCGACTGAAAGCTCGGGCCACAGAAAATGTGTTACGAGCCCCATTCGCCCATCCAAAAGTGCCTCCAATGGAAGGCTTTGGGTACATCTGAACTCCCCAGGGGAGCCTTAACGCAGCCCCACATGCAACTGGACCCTCCGTATTCGCTCTTTACAGCAACCCTAAACATAACCCAAGCCAGCATGGCAGACGACTGAAAACTCGGGCCACAGAAAACGTGCTACAAGCTCCATTCGACCATCCAAATGTGCCCCCAAAGGAAGGCTTTGGGTACAAGTGAACTCCCCAGGGGAGCCTTTACGCAGCCCCACATGCAACTGGACCCTCCTTGTTCACTCTTTACGAGCAACCCTAAATATACCCCTAGGCACCATGGCAGAAGACTGAAAACTCGGGCTCCAGAAAATGCATTAAAAGCCTAATTCGCCCATCCAAAAGTGCCCCCAGAGGAAGGCTTTGGGTACAACTGAACTCCCCAGGGGAGCCTTAACGCAGCCCCACATGCAACTGGACCCTCCTTGTTCACTGTTTACGAGCAACCCTAAATATACCCCTAGGCACCATGGCAGAAGACTGAAAACTCGGGCTCCAGAAAATGCGTTTCAAGCCCCATTCACCCATCCAGAAGTGCCCCCAAAGGAAGGCTTTGGGTACAAGTGAACTCCCCAGGGGAGCCTTTATGCAGCCCCACATGCAACTGGACCCTCCAGGTTCACTCTTTCACCGCAAGACTAAATATAGCCCTAGCACGCCTGGCAGTCGAATGAAAGCTCGGGCCACAGAAAATGTGTTACGAGCCCCATTCGCCCATCCAAAAGTGCCCCCAAAGGAAGGCTTTGGGTACATCTGAACTCCCCAGGGGAGCCTTTACGCAGCCCCACAGGCAACTGGACCCTCCATGTTCTCTCTTTACAGCAACCCTAAATATAACCCTAACCAGCATGGCAGAAGACTGAAAAATCGGGCCACAGAAAAAGCGTTTCAAGCCCCTTTCGCCCATCCAGAAGTGCCCCCAAAGGAAGGCTTTGGGTACAAGTGAACTCCCCAGGGGAGCCTTTATGCAGCCCCACATGCAACTGGACCCTCCGTGTTCGCTCTTTCAAAGCAACACTAAATATAACCCTCGCCCGCCTGGCAGTTGACTGAAAAATCGGGCCCCAGAAAACGTGCTACAAGCCCCATTCGACCATCCAAAAGTGCCCCCAAAGGAAGGCTTTGGGTACAACTGAACTCCCCAGGGGAGCCTTTACGCAGCCCCACATGCAACTGGACCCTCCTTGTTCACGGTTTACGAGCAACCCTAAATATACCCCTAGCCACCATGGCAGAAGACTGAAAACTCGGGCTCCAGAAAATGCGTTTCAAGCCCCATTCACCCATCCAGAAGTGCCCCCAAAGGAAGGCTTTGGGTACAACTGAACTCCCCAGGGGAGCCTTAACGCAGCCCCACATGCAACTGGACCCTCCGGGTTCACTCTTTCACCGCAAGCCTAAATATAGCCCTCGTCGCAATGGGAGAATACTGAAAAAGCGGGCCTCAGAAAACACATTGCGATTCCCCTTGGACCATCCAAAAGTGCCCCCAAAGGAAGGCTTTGGGTACAAGTGAACTCCCCAGGGGAGCCTTTATGCAGCCCCACATGCAACTGGACCCTCCGTATTCGCTCTTTCAAAGCAACCCTAAACATAACCCAAGCCAGCATGGCAGACGACTGAAAACTCGGGCCACAGAAAACGTGCTACAAGCTCCATTCGACCATCCAAATGTGCCCCCAAAGGAAGGCTTTGGGTACAAGTGAACTCCCCAGGGGAGCCTTTACGCAGCCCCACATGCAACTGGACCCTCCTTGTTCACTCTTTACGAGCAACCCTAAATATACCCCTAGGCACCATGGCAGAAGACTGAAAACTCGGGCTCCAGAAAATGCATTAAAAGCCTAATTCGCCCATCCAAAAGTGCCCCCAGAGGAAGGCTTTGGGTACAACTGAACTCCCCAGGGGAGCCTTAACGCAGCCCCACATGCAACTGGACCCTCCTTGTTCACTGTTTACGAGCAACCCTAAATATACCCCTAGGCACCATGGCAGAAGACTGAAAACTCGGGCTCCCGAAAATGCGTTTCAAGCCCCATTCACCCATCCAGAAGTGCCCCCAAAGGAAGGCTTTGGGTACAAGTGAACTCCCCAGGGGAGCCTTTATGCAGCCCCACATGCAACTGGACCCTCCGTATTCGCTCTTTCAAAGCAACCCTAAACATAACCCAAGCCAGCATGGCAAACGACTGAAAACTCGGGCCACAGAAAACGTGCTACAAGCTCCATTCGACCATCCAAATGTGCCCCCAAAGGAAGGCTTTGGGTACAAGTGAACTCCCCAGGGGAGCCTTTACGCAGCCCCACATGCAACTGGACCCTCCTTGTTCTCTCTTTACGAGCAACCCTAAATATACCCCTAGGCACCATGGCAGAAGACTGAAAACTCGGGCTCCAGAAAATGCATTAAAAGCCTAATTCGCCCATCCAAAAGTGCCCCCAGAGGAAGGCTTTGGGTACAACTGAACTCCCCAGGGGAGCCTTAACGCAGCCCCACATGCAACTGGACCCTCCTTGTTCACTGTTTACGAGCAACCCTAAATATACCCCTAGGCACCATGGCAGAAGACTGAAAACTCGGGCTCCAGAAAATGCGTTTCAAGCCCCATTCACCCATCCAGAAGTGCCCCCAAAGGAAGGCTTTGGGTACAAGTGAACTCCCCAGGGGAGCCTTTATGCAGCCCCACATGCAACTGGACCCTCCAGGTTCACTCTTTCACCGCAAGACTAAATATAGCCCTAGCACGCCTGGCAGTCTACTGAAAGCTCGGGCCACAGAAAATGTGTTACGAGCCCCATTCGCCCATCCAAAAGTGCCCCCAAAGGAAGGCTTTGGGTACATCTGAACTCCCCAGGGGAGCCTTTACGCAGCCCCACAGGCAACTGGACCCTCCATGTTCTCTCTTTACAGCAACCCTAAATATAACCCTAACCAGCATGGCAGAAGACTGAAAAATCGGGCCACAGAAAAAGCGTTTCAAGCCCCTTTCGCCCATCCAGAAGTGCCCCCAAAGGAAGGCTTTGGGTACAAGTGAACTCCCCAGGGGAGCCTTTATGCAGCCCCACATGCAACTGGACCCTCCGTGTTCGCTCTTTCAAAGCAACACTAAATATAACCCTCGCCCGCCTGGCAGTTGACTGAAAAATCGGGCCCCAGAAAACGTGCTACAAGCCCCATTCGACCATCCAAAAGTGCCCCCAAAGGAAGGCTTTGGGTACAACTGAACTCCCCAGGGGAGCCTTTACGCAGCCCCACATGCAACTGGACCCTCCTTGTTCACGGTTTACGAGCAACCCTAAATATACCCCTAGCCACCATGGCAGAAGACTGAAAACTCGGGCTCCAGAAAATGCGTTTCAAGCCCCATTCACCCATCCAGAAGTGCCCCCAAAGGAAGGCTTTGGGTACAACTGAACTCCCCAGGGGAGCCTTAACGCAGCCCCACATGCAACTGGACCCTCCGGGTTCACTCTTTCACCGCAAGCCTAAATATAGCCCTCGTCGCAATGGGAGAATACTGAAAAAGCGGGCCTCAGAAAACACATTGCGATTCCCCTTGGAACATCCAAAAGTGCCCCCAAAGGAAGGCTTTGGGTACAAGTGAACTCCCCAGGGGAGCCTTTATGCAGCCCCACATGCAACTGGACCCTCCGTATTCGCTCTTTCAAAGCAACCCTATATATAACCCTGGCCCGCATGGCAGACGACTGAAAAATCGGGCCCCAGAAAACGTGCTACAAGCCCCATTCGACCATCCAAAAGTGCCCCCAAAGGAAGGCTTTGGGTACAAGTGAACTCCCCAGGGGAGCCTTTACGCAGCCCCACATGCAACTGGACCCTCCTTGTTCACTGTTTACGAGCAACCCTAAATATAACCCTAGCCACCATGGCAGAAGACTGAAAACTCGGGCTCCAGAAAATGCGTTTCAAGCCCCATTCACCCATCCAGAAGTGCCCCCAAAGGAAGGCTTTGGGTACAAGTGAACTCCCCAGGGGAGCCTTTATGCAGCCCCACATGCAACTGGACCCTCCGGGTTCACTCTTTCACCGCAAGCCTAAATATAGCCCTCGTCGCAATGGGAGAATACTGAAAAAGCGGGCCTCAGAAAACACATTGCGATTCCCCTTGGACCATCCAAAAGTGCCCCCAAAGGAAGGCTTTGGGTACAACTGAACTCCCCAGGGGAGCCTTTATGCAGCCCCACATGCAACTGGACCCTCCGTATTCGCTCTTTCACAGCAACCCTAAATATAACCCTGGCCCGCCTGGCAGTCGACTGAAAGCTCGGGCCACAGAAAATGTGTTACGAGCCCCATTCGCCCATCCAAAAGTGCCTCCAAAGGAAGGCTTTGGGTACATCTGAACTCCGCAGGGGAGCCTTTACACAGTCCCACATGCAACTGGACCCTCCGTATTCGCTCTTTACAGCAACCCTAAATATAACCCAAGCCAGCATGGCAGACGACTGAAAACTCGGGCCCCAGAAAACGTGTTACAAACACCATTCGACCATCCAAAAGTGCCCCCAAAGGAAGGCTTTGGGTACAAGTGAACTCCCCAGGGGAGCCTTTATGTAGGACCATACGGAACTGGAACCCCCGTGTTCGCTGTTTACAAGCAACCCTAAATATAACACTAGCAAGCATGGCAGAAAACTGAAAACTCGGGCCACAGAAAAAGTGTTTCAAGCCCTATTCACCCATCCAGAAGTGCCCCCAAAGGCAGGCTTTGGGTACAAGTGAACTCCCCAGGGGAGCCTTTATGCAGCCCCACATGCAACTGGACCCTCAGGGTTCACTCTTCACCGCAAGGCTATATATAGCCCTAGCACGCCTGGCAGTCGACTGAAAGCTCAGGCCACAGAAAATGTGTTACGAGCCCCATTCGCCCATCCAAAAGTGCCCCCAGAGGAAGGCTTTGGGTACAACTGAACTCCCCACGGGAGCCTTTACGCAGCCCCACATGCAACTGGACCCTCCGTGTTCGCTCTTTACGAGCAACCCTAAATATACCCCTAGCCACCATGGCAGAAGACTGAAAACTCGGGCTCCAGAAAATGCGTTTCAAGCCCCATTCACCCATCCAGAAGTGCCCCCAAAGGAAGGCTTTGGGTACAAGTGAACTCCCCAGGGGAGACTTTATGCAGCCCCACATGCAACTGGACCCTCCGGGTTCACTCTTTCACAGCAACCCTTAATATATCCCTCGGCGAAATGGGAGAAGACTGAAAAAGCGGGCCTCAGAAAACGCATTGCGATTCCCCTTGGACCATCCCAAAGTGCCCCCAAAGGAAGGCTTTGGGTACAACTGAACTCCCCAGGGGAGCCTTAACGCAGCCCCACATGCAACTGGACCCTCCGTATTCGCTCTTTCACAGCAACCCTAAATATAACCCTGGCCCGCCTGGCAGTCGACTGAAAATTCGGGCCCCTGAAAATGCGTTAAAAGCCTAATTCGCCCATCCAAAAGTGCCCCCAGAGGAAGGCTTTGGGTACAACTGAACTCCCCAGGGGAGCCTTAACGCAGCCCCACATGCAACTGGACCCTCCTTGTTCACTGTTTACGAGCAACCCTAAATATACCCCTAGCCACCATGGCAGAAGACTGAAAACTCGGGCCACAGAAAAAGCGTTTCAAGCCCCTTTCGACCATCCAAAAGTGCCCCCAAAGGAAGGCTTTGGGTACAACTGAACTCCCCAGGGGAGCCTTTATGCAGGCCCATACGCAACTGGACCCCCCGTGTTCGCTGTTTACAATCAACCCTAAATATAACACTAGCCAGCATGGCAGAAGACTGAAAACTCGGGCCAGAGATAAAGCGTTTCAAGCCCCATTCACCCATCCAGAAGTGCCCCCAAAGGAAGGCTTTGGGTACAAGTGAACTCCCCAGGGGAGCCTTTATGCAGCCCCACATGCAACTGGACCCTCCGGGTTCACTCTTTCACCGCAAGCCTAAATATAGCCCTAGCACCCCTGGCAGTCGACTGAAAGCTCGGGCCACAGAAAATGTGTTACGAGCCCCATTCGCCCACCCAAAAGTGCCTCCAAAGGAAGGCTTTGGGTACAAGTGAACTCCCCAGGGGAGCCTTTATGCAGCCCCACATGCAACTGGACCCTCCGTGTTCGCTCTTTCACAGCAACCCTAAATATAGCCCTGGCCCGCCTGGCAGTTGACTGAAAACTCGGGGCCCAGAAAATGCGTTAAAAGCCTAATTCGCCCATCCAAAAGTGCCCCCAGAGGAAGGCTTTGGGTACAAGTGAACTCCCCAGGGGAGCCTTTATGCAGCCCCACATGCAACTGGACCCTCCATGTTCTCTCTTTACAGCAACCCTAAATATAACCCTAACCAGCATGGCAGAAGACTGAAAAATCGGGCCACAGAAAAAGCGTTACAAGCCCCTTTCGCCCATCCAGAAGTGCCCCCAAAGGAAGGCTTTGGGTACAAGTGAACTCCCCAGGGGAGCCTTTATGCAGCCCCACATGCAACTGGACCCTCCGTATTCGCTCTTTCAAAGCAACCCTAAATATAACACTAGCCAGCATGGCAGAAGACTGAAAACTCGGGCCACAGAAAAAGCGTTTCAAGCCCCATTCACCCATCCAGAAGTGCCCCCAAAGGAAGGCTTTGGGTACAAGTGAACTCCCCAGGGGAGCCTTTATGCAGCCCCACATGCAACTGGACCCTCCTTGTTCACTGTTTACGAGCAACCCTAAATATACCCCTAGCCACCATGGCAGAAGACTGAAAATTCGGGCCACAGAAAATGCGTTTCAAGCCCCATTCACCCATCCAGAAGTGCCCCCAAAGGAAGGCTTTGGGTACAACTGAACTCCCCAGGGGAGCCTTTATGCAGCCCCACATGCAACTGGACCCTCCGGGTTCACTCTTTCACCGCAAGCCTAAATATAGCCCTAGCACGCCTGGCAGTCGACTGAAAGCTCGGGCCCCAGAAAATGCATTAAAAGCCTAATTCGCCCATCCAAAAGTGCCCCCAGAGGAAGGCTTTGGGTACAACTGAACTCCCCAGGGGAGCCTTTATGCAGCCCCACATGCAACTGGACCCTCCGTATTCGCCCTTTCACAGCAACACTACATATAACCCTGGCCCGCACGGCAGACGACTGAAAATTCGGGCTCCAGAAAAAGATTTTCAAGCCCCATTCGCCCATCCAGAAGTGCCCCCAAAGGAAGGCTTTGGGTACAAGTGAACTCCCCAGGGGAGCCTTTATGCAGCCCCACATGCAACTGGACCCTCCGGGTTCACTCTTTCACCGCAAGCCTAAATATAGCCCTAGCACCCCTGGCAGTCGACTGAAAGCTCGGGCCACAGAAAATGTGTTACGAGCCCCATTCGCCCACCCAAAAGTGCCTCCAAAGGAAGGCTTTGGGTACAAGTGAACTCCCCAGGGGAGCCTTTACGCAGCCCCACATGCAACTGGACCCTCCGTGTTCGCTCTTTCACAGCAACCCTAAATATAGCCCTGGCCCGCCTGGCAGTTGACTGAAAACTCGGGGCCCAGAAAATGCGTTAAAAGCCTAATTCGCCCATCCAAAAGTGCCCCCAGAGGAAGGCTTTGGGTACAAGTGAACTCCCCAGGGGAGCCTTTATGCAGCCCCACATGCAACTGGACCCTCCATGTTCTCTCTTTACAGCAACCCTAAATATAACCCTAACCAGCATGGCAGAAGACTGAAAAATCGGGCCACAGAAAAAGCGTTACAAGCCCCTTTCGCCCATCCAGAAGTGCCCCCAAAGGAAGGCTTTGGGTACAAGTGAACTCCCCAGGGGAGCCTTTATGCAGCCCCACATGCAACTGGACCCTCCGTATTCGCTCTTTCAAAGCAACCCTAAATATAACACTAGCCAGCATGGCAGAAGACTGAAAACTCGGGCCACAGAAAAAGCGTTTCAAGCCCCATTCACCCATCCAGAAGTGCCCCCAAAGGAAGGCTTTGGGTACAAGTGAACTCCCCAGGGGAGCCTTTATGCAGCCCCACATGCAACTGGACCCTCCTTGTTCACTGTTTACGAGCAACCCTAAATATACCCCTAGCCACCATGGCAGAAGACTGAAAATTCGGGCCACAGAAAATGCGTTTCAAGCCCCATTCACCCATCCAGAAGTGCCCCCAAAGGAAGGCTTTGGGTACAAGTGAACTCCCCAGGGGAGCCTTTATGCAGCCCCACATGCAACTGGACCCTCCGGGTTCACTCTTTCACCGCAAGCCTAAATATAGCCCTAGCACGCCTGGCAGTCGACTGAAAGCTCGGGCCCCAGAAAATGCATTAAAAGCCTAATTCGCCCATCCAAAAGTGCCCCCAGAGGAAGGCTTTGGGTACAACTGAACTCCCCAGGGGAGCCTTTATGCAGCCCCACATGCAACTGGACCCTCCGTATTCGCCCTTTCACAGCAACACTACATATAACCCTGGCCCGCACGGCAGACGACTGAAAATTCGGGCTCCAGAAAAAGATTTTCAAGCCCCATTCGCCCATCCAGAAGTGCCCCCAAAGGAAGGCTTTGGGTACAAGTGAACTCCCCAGGGGAGCCTTTATGCAGCCCCACATGCAACTGGACCCTCCGGGTTCACTCTTTCACCGCAAGCCTAAATATAGCCCTAGCACCCCTGGCAGTCGACTGAAAGCTCGGGCCACAGAAAATGTGTTACGAGCCCCATTCGCCCACCCAAAAGTGCCTCCAAAGGAAGGCTTTGGGTACAAGTGAACTCCCCAGGGGAGCCTTTACGCAGCCCCACATGCAACTGGACCCTCCGTGTTCGCTCTTTCACAGCAACCCTAAATATAGCCCTGGCCCGCCTGGCAGTTGACTGAAAACTCGGGGCCCAGAAAATGCGTTAAAAGCTTAATTCGCCCATCCAAAAGTGCCCCCAGAGGAAGGCTTTGGGTACAAGTGAACTCCCCAGGGGAGCCTTTACGCAGCCCCACATGCAACTGGACCCTCCATGTTCTCTCTTTACAGCAACCCTAAATATAACCATAACCAGCATGGCAGACGACTGAAAAATCGGGCCACAGAAAACGTGCTACAAGCTCCATTCGACCATCCAAATGTGCCCCCAAAGGAAGGCTTTGGGTACAAGTGAACTCCCCAGGGGAGCCTTTAGGCAGCCCCACTTGCAAATGGACCCTCCTTGTTTACTGTTTACGATCAAACCTAAATATAGCCCTGGCCCGCCTGGCAGTCGACTGAAAACTCGGGCCCCAGAGAATGCATTAAAAGCCTAATTCGCCCATCCAAAAGTGCCCCCAGAGGAAGGCTTTGGGTACATCTGAACTCCCCAGGGGAGCCTTTACGCAGCCCCACATGCAACTGGACCCTCCGTGTTCGCTCTTTACAGCAACCCTAAATATATCCCTAGCCAGCATGGCAGACGACTGAAAACTCGGGCCACAGAGAACGTGCTACAAGCCCCATTCGACCATCCAAAAGTTCCCCCAAAGGAAGGCTTTGGGTACAAATGAACTCCCCAGGGGAGCCTTTATGCAGGCCCATACGCAACTGGACCCCCCGTGTTCACTGTTTACAAGCAACCCTAAATATAACACTAGCCAGCATGTCAGAAAACTGAAAACTCGGGCCACAGAAAAAGTGTTTCAAGCCCCATTCACCCATCCAGAAGTTCCCCCAAAGGAAGGCTTTGTGTACAAGTGAACTCCCCAGGGGAGCCTTTACGCAGCCCCACATGCAAATGGACCCTCCTTGTTCACTGTTTACGAGCAAACCTAAATATAGCCCTGGCCCGCCTGGCAGTCGACTGAAAACTCTTGCCCCAGAAAATGCGTTAAATGCCTAATTCGCCCATCCAAAAGTGCCCCCAGAGGAAGGCTTTGGGTACAACTGAACTCCCCAGGGGAGCCTTTATGCAGCCCCACATGCAACTGGACCCTCCGTATTCGCTCTTTCACAGCAACCCTAAATATAGCCCTGGCCCGCCTGGCAGTCGTCTGAAAACTCGGGCCCTAGAAAAACTGTTAAAAGCCTAATTCGTCCATCCAAAAGTGCCCCCAGAGGAATGCTTTGGGTACAAGTGAACTCCCAAGGGGAGCCTTAACGCAGCCCCACATGCAACTGGACCCTCCGTATTCGCTCTTTCACAGCAACCCTAAATATAGCCCTGGCCCGCCTGCCAGTCGACTGAAAACTCGGGCCCCAGAAAATGCATTAAAAGCCGAATTCGCCCCTCCAAAAGTGCCCCCAGAGGAAGGCTTTGGGTACAAGTGAACTCCCCAGGGGAGCCTTAACGCAGCCCCACATGCAACTGGACCCTCCTTGTTCACTGTTTACGAGCAACCCTAAATATACCCCTAGCCACCATGGCAGAAGACTGAAAACTCGGGCTCCAGAAAATGCGTTTCAAGCCCCATTCACCCATCCAGAAGTGCTTCCAAAGGAAGGCTTTGGGTACAACTGAACTCCCCAGGGGAGCCTTTATGCAGCCCCACATGCAACTGGACACTCCAGTTTCACTCTTTCACCGCAAGCCTAAATATAGCCCTAGCACGCCTGGCAGTCGACTGAAAGCTCGGGCCACAGAAAATGTGTTACGAGCCCCATTCGCCCATCCAAAAGTGCCCCCAAAGGAAGGCTTTGGGTACATCTGAACTCCCCAGGGGAGCCTTTACGCAGCCCCACATGCAACTGGACCCTTCATGTTCGTTCTTTACAGCAACCCTAAATATAACCCTAACCAGCATGGCAGAAGACTGAAAACTCGGGCCACAGAAAAAGCGTTTCAAGCCCCTTTAGCCCATCCAGAAGTGCCCCCAAAGGAAGGCTTTGGGTACAAGTGAACTCCCCCGGGGAGCCTTTATGCAGCCCCACATGCAACTGGACCCTATGTGTTCGCTCTTTCAAAGCAACCCTAAATATAACCCTGGACGCATGGAAGACGACTGAAAAATCGGGCCCCAGAAAACGTGCTACAAGCCCCATTCGACCATCCAAAAGTGCCCCCAAAGGAAGGCTTTGGGTACAAGTGAACTCCCCAGGGGAGCCTTTATGCAGGCCCATACGCAACTGGACCCCCCGTGTTCGCTGTTTACAAGCAACCCTAAATATAACTCTAGCCAGCATGGCAGAAAACTGAAAACTCGGGCCACAGAAAAAGCGTTTCAAGCCCCATTCACCCATCCGGAATTGCCACCAAAGGAAGGCTTTGGGTACAAGTGAACTCCCCAGGGGAGCCTTTATGCAGCCCCACATGCAACTGGACCCTCTGTGTTCGCTTTTTACAGCAACCCTAAATATAACCCTAGCCAGCATGGCAGGAGACTGAAATCTCGGGCCACAGAAAAAGCGTTTCAAGCCCCTTTCGCCCATCCAGAAGTGCCCCCAAAGGAAGGCTTTGCATACAAGTGAACTCCCCAGGAGAGCCTTTATGCAGCCCCACATGCAACTGGACCCTCCTTGTTCACTGTTTACGAGCAACCCTAAATATACCCCAAGCCACCATGGCAGAAGACTGAAAACTCGGTCTCCAGAAAATGCGTTTCAAGCCCCATTCACCCATCCAGAAGTGCCCCCAAAGGAAGGCTTTGGGTACAAGTGAACTCCCCAGGGGATCCTTTATGCAGCCCCACATGCAACTGGACCCTCCGGGTTCACTCTTACACCGCAAGCCTAAATATAGCCCTAGCACGCTTGGCAGTCGACTGAAAGCTTGGGCCACAGAAAATGTGTTACGAGCCCCATTCGCCCATCCAAAAGTGCCCCCAAAGGAAGGCTTTGGGTACATCTGAACTCCCCAGGGGAGCCTTTACGCAGCCCCACATGCAACTGGACCCTCCGTGTTCGCTCTTTACAGCAACCCTAAATATATCCCTAGCCAGCATGGCAGACGACTGAAAACTCGGGCCACAGAGAACGTGCTACAAGCCCCATTCGACCATCCAAAAGTGCCCCCAAAGGAAGGCTTTGGGTACAAGTGAACTCCCCAGGGGAGCCTTTATGCAGGCCCATACGCAACTGGACCCCCCGTGTTCACTGTTTACAAGCAACCCTAAATATATCCCTAGCCAGCATGGCAGACGACTGAAAACTCGGGCCACAGAAAAAGTGTTTCAAGCCCCATTCACCCATCCAGAAGTTCCCCCAAAGGAAGGCTTTGGGTACAAGTGAACTCCCCAGGGGAGCCTTTACGCAGCCCCACATGCAACTGGACCCTCCATATTCGCTCTTTCACAGCAACCCTAAATATAGCCCTGGCCCGCGTGGCAGTCGACTGAAAAATCGAGCCCCAGAAAATGCATTAAAATCCCCATTCACCCATCCAGAAGTGCACCCAGAGGAAGGCTTTGGGTACACGTGAACTCCCCAGGGGAGCCTTTACGCAGCCCCACATGCAACTGGACCCTCCGTGTTCGCTCTTTACAGCAACCCTAAATATAACCCTAGCCAGCATGGCAGAAGACTAAAAACTCGGGCCACAGAAAAAGCGTTTCAAGCCCTTTTCGCCCATCCAGAAGTGCCCCCAAAGGAAGGCTTTGGGTACAAGTGAACTCCCCAGGGGAGACTTTACGCAGCCCCACATGCAACTGGACCCTCCGTTTTCGCTCTTTACAGCAACACTAAATATAAACCTAGCCAGCATGGCAGAAGACTAAAAACTCGGGCCACAGAAAATGCGTTAAAAGCCCCTTTCGCCCATCCAGAAGTGCCCCCAAAGGAAGGCTTTGGGTACAACTGAACTCCCCAGGGGAGCATTTATGCAGCCCCACATGCAACTGGACCCTCCGTATTCGCTCTTTCACAGCAACACTAAATATAACCCTAACCAGCACGGCAGAAGACTGAAAACTCCGGCCACAGAAAAAGCGTTTCAAGCCCCTTTTGCCCATCCAGAAGTGCCCCCAAAGGAAGGCTTTGGGTACAACTGAACTCCCCAGGGGAGCCTTTATGCAGCCCCACATGCAACTGGACCCTCCGGGTTCACTCTTTCCCCGCAAGCCTAAATATAGCCCTAGCACGCCTGGCAGTGGACTGCAAGCTCGGGCCCCAGAAAATGTGTTACGAGCCCCATTCGCCCATCCAAAAGTGCCCCCAAAGGAATGCTTTGGGTACAAGTGAACTCCCCAGGGGAGCCTTTATGCAGGCCCACATGCAACTGGACCCTCCGTGTTCGCTCTTTACAGCAACCCTAAATATATCCCAAGCCAGCATGGCAGACGACTGAAAAATCGGGCCACAGAAAACGTGCTACAAGCTCCATTCGACCATCCAAATGTGCCCCCAAAGGAAGGCTTTGGGTACAACTGAACTCCCCAGGTGAGCCTTTAGGCAGCCCCACTTGCAAATGGACCCTCCTTGTTTACTGTTTACGATCAAACCTAAATATAGCCCTGGCCCGCCTGGCAGTCGACTGAAAACTCGGGCCCCAGAAAATGCATTAAAAGCCTAATTCGCCCATCCAAAAGTGCCCCCAGAGGAAGGCTTTGGGTACAAGTGAACTCCCCAGGGGAGCCTTTACGCAGCCCCACATGCAACTGGACCCTCCTTGTTCACTCTTTACGAGCAACCCTAAATATACCCCTAGGCACCATGGCAGAAGACTGAAAACTCGGGCTCCAGAAAATGTGTTACGAGCCCCATTCGCCCATCCAAAAGTGCCCCCAAAGGAAGGCTTTGGGTACATCTGAACTCCCCAGGGGAGCCTTTACGCAGCCCCACATGCAACTGGACCCTCCGTGTTCGCTCTTTACAGCAACCCTAAATATATCCCTAGCCAGCATGGCAGACGACTGAAAACTCGGGCCACAGAGAACGTGCTACAAGCCCCATTCGACCATCCAAAAGTGCCCCCAAAGGAAGGCTTTGGGTACAACTGAACTCCCCAGGGGAGCCTTTATGCAGGCCCATACGCAACTGGACCCCCCGTGTTCACTGTTTACAAGCAACCCTAAATATAACACTAGCCAGCATGTCAGAAAACTGAAAACTCGGGCCACAGAAAAAGTGTTTCAAGCCCCATTCACCCATCCAGAAGTTCCCCCAAAGGAAGGCTTTGTGTACAAGTGAACTCCCCAGGGGAGCCTTTAGGCAGCCCCACATGCAAATGGACCCTCCTTGTTCACTGTTTACGAGCAAACCTAAATATAGCCCTGGCCCGCCTGGCAGTCGACTGAAAACTCTTGCCCCAGAAAATGCGTTAAATGCCTAATTCGCCCATCCAAAAGTGCCCCCAGAGGAAGGCTTTGGGTACAAGTGAACTCCACAGGGGAGCCTTAACGCAGCCCCACATGCAACTGGACCCTCTGTATTCGCTCTTTCACAGCAACCCTTAATATAGCCCTGGCCCGCCTGGCAGTCGACTGAAAACTCGGGCCCCAGAAAATGCATTAAAAGCCGAATTCGCCCCTCCAAAAGTGCCCCCAGAGGAAGGCTTTGGGTACAAGTGAACTCCCCAGGGGAGCCTTAACGCAGCCCCACATGCAACTGGACCCTCCTTGTTCACTGTTTACGAGCAACCCTAAATATACCCCTAGCCACCATGGCAGAAGACTGAAAACTCGGGCTCCAGAAAATGCGTTTCAAGCCCCATTCACCCATCCAGAAGTGCTTCCAAAGGAAGGCTTTGGGTACAAGTGAACTCCCCAGGGGAGCCTTTATGCAGCCCTACATGCAATTGGACACTCCAGTTTCACTCTTTCACCGCAAGCCTAATATAGCCCTAGGACGCCTGGCAGTCGACTGAAAGCTCGGGCCACAGAAAATGTGTTACGAGCCCCATTCGCCCATCCCAAAGTGCCCCCAAAGGAAGGCTTTGGGTACATCTGAACTCCCCAGGGGAGCCTTTACGCAGCCCCACATGCAACTGGACCCTCCATGTTCGTTCTTTACAGCAACCCTAAATATAACCCCAACCAGCATGGCAGAAGACTGAAAACTCGGGCCACAGAAAAAGCGTTTCTAGCCCCTTTCGCCCAACCAGAAGTGCCCCCAAAGGAAGGCTTTGGGTACAAGTGAACTCCCCAGGGGAGCCTTTATGCAGCCCCACATGCAACTGGACCCTCTGTGTTCGCTCTTTCAAAGCAACCCTAAATATAACCCTGGACGCATGGCAGACGACTGAAAAATCGGGCCCCAGAAAACGTGCTACAAGCCCCATTCGACCATCCAAAAGTGCCCCCAAAGGAAGGCTTTGGGTACAAGTGAACTCCCCAGGGGAGCCTTTATGCAGGCCCTACGCAACTGGACCCCCCGTGTTCGCTGTTTACAAGCAACCCTAAATATAACTCTAGCCAGCATGGCAGAAAACTGAAAACTCGGGCCACAGAAAAAGCGTTTCAAGCCCCATTCACCCATCCAGAAGTGCCCCCAAAGGAAGGCTTTGGGTACAAGTGAACTCCCCAGGGGAGCCTTTATGCAGCCCCACATGCAACTGGACCCTCCTTGTTCACTGTTTACGAGCAACCCTAAATATACCCCAAGCCACCATGGCAGAAGACTGAAAACTCGGGCTCCAGAAAATGCGTTTCAAGCCCCATTCACCCATCCAGAAGTGCCCCCAAAGGAAGGCTTTGGGTACAACTGAACTCCCCAGGGGAGCCTTTATGCAGCCCCACATGCAACTGGACCCTCCGGGTTCACTCTTTCACCGCAAGCCTAAATATAACCCTCGGCGCAATGGGAGAAGACTGAAAAGCGGGCCTCAGAAAACGCATTGCGATTCCCCTTGGACCATGCAAAAGTGCCCCCAAAATAAGGCTTTGGGTACAACTGGACTCCCCAGGGGAGCCTTAACGCAGCCCCACATGCAACTGGACCCTCCGTATTCGCTCTTTCACAGCAACCCTAAATATAGCCCTGGCCCACCTGGCAGTCGACTGAAAAATCGAGCCGCAGAAAATGCATTAAAATCCCCATTCACCCATCCAGAAGTGCCCCAAAAGGAAGGCTTTGGGTACAAGTGAACTCCCCAGGGGAGCCTTTACGCAGCCCCACATGCAACTGGACCCTCCGTGTTCGCTCTTTACAGCAACCCTAAATATAACCCTAGCCAGCATGGCAGAAGACTAAAAACTCGGGCCACAGAAAAAGCGTTTCAAGCCCCTTTCGCCCATCCAGAAGTGCCCCCAAAGGAAGGCTTTGGGTACAAGTGAACTCCCCAGGGGAGCCTTTACGCAGCCCCACATGCAACTGGACCCTCCGTTTTCGCTCTTTACAGCAACCCTAAATATAAACCTAGCCAGCATGGCAGAAGACTAAAAACTCGGGCCACAGAAAAAGCGTTTCAAGCCCCTTTCGCCCATCCAGAAGTGCCCCCAAAGGAAGGCTTTGGGTACAACTGGACTCCCCAGGGGAGCCTTTATGCAGCCCCACATGCAACTGGACCCTCCAGGTTCATTCTTTCACCGCAAGCCTAAATATAGCCCAAGCACGCCTGGCAGTCGAATGAAAGCTCTGGACACAGAAAATGTGTTACGAGCCCCATTCGCCCATCCAAAAGTGCCCCCAAAGGAAGGCTTTGGGTACAAGTGAACTCCCCAGGGGAGCCTTTACGCAGCCCCACATGCAACTGGACCCTCCGTGTTCGCTCTTTACAGCAACCCTAAATATAACCCTAACCAGCATGGCAGAAGACTGAAAACTCCGGCCACAGAAAAAGAGTTTCAAGCCCCTTTTGCCCATCCTGAAGTGCCCCCAAAGGAAGGCTTTGGGTACAACTGGACTCCCCAGGGGAGCCTTAACGCAGCCCCACATGCAACTGGACCCTCCGGGTTCACTCTTTCACAGCAACCCTAAATATAGCCCTGGCCCGCCTGGCAGTCGACTGAAAACTCGGGCTCCAGAAAATGCGTTTCAAGCCCCATTCACCCATCCAGAAGTGCCCCCAAAGGAAGGCTTTGGGTACAAGTGAACTCCCCAGGGGAGCCTTAACGCAGCCCCACATGCAACTGGACCCTCCGGTTTCACTCTTTCACCGCAAGCCTAAATATACCCCTCGGCGCAATGGGAGAAGACTGAAAAGCGGGCCCCAGAAAACGCATTGCGATTCCCCTTGGACCATGCAAAAGTGCCCCCAAAGGAAGGCTTTGGGTACAACTGGACTCCCCAGGGGAGGATTAACGCAGCCCCACATGCAACTGGACCCTCCGTATTCGCTCTTTCACAGCAACCCTAAATATAGCCCTGGCCTGCCTGGCAGTCGACTGAAAACTCAGGCCCCAGAAAATGCGTTTCAAGCCCCATTCACCCATCCAGAAGTGCCCCCAAAGGAAGGCTTTGGGTACAACTGAACTCCCCAGGGGAGCCTTTATGCAGCCCCACATGCAACTGGACCCTCCGTGTTCGCTCTTTACAGCAACCCTAAATATACCCCTAGCCACCATGACAGAAGACTGAAAACTCGGGCCACAGAAAAAGCGTTTCAAGCCCCTTTCTCCCATCCGGAAGTGCCTCCAAAGGAAGGCTTTGGGTACAAGTGAACTCCCCAGGGGAGCCTTAACGCAGCCCCACATGCAACTGGACCCTCCTTGTTCACTGTTTACGAGCAACCCTAAATATACCCCTAGCCACCATGGCAGAAGACTGAAAACTCGGGCTCCAGAAAATGCGTTTCAAGCCCCTTTCACCCATCCTGAAGTGCCCCCAAAGGAAGGCTTTGGGTACAAGTGAACTCCCCAGGGGAGCCTTTATGCAGCCCCACATGCAACTGGACCCTCCGGGTTCACTCTTTCACCGCAAGCCTAAATATAGCCCTAGCACGCCTGGCAGTCGACTGAAAGCTCGGGCCACAGAAAATGTGTTACGAGCCCCATTCGCCCATCCAAAAGTGCCTCCAAAGGAAGGCTTTGGGTACAAGTGAACTCCCCAGGGGAGCCTTTACGCAGCCCCACATGCAACTGGACCCTCCGTGTTCGCTCTTTAGAGCAACCCTAAATATAACCCTAGCCAGCATGGCAGAAGACTGAAAACTCGGGCCACAGAAAACGTGCTACAAGCCCCATTCGACCATTCAAAAGTGCCCCCAAAGGAAGGCTTTGGGTACAAGTGAACTCCGCAGGGGAGCCTTTATGCAGCCCCACATGCAACTGGACCCTCCGGGTTCGCTCTTTACAGCAACCCTAAATATAACCCTAGCCAGCATGGCAGAAGACTGAAAACTCGGGCCACAGAAAAAGCGTTTCAAGCCCCTTTCACCCATCCTGAAGTGCCCCCAAAGGAAGGCTTTGGGTACAACTGAACTCCCCAGGGGAGCCTTTCTGCAGGCCCATACGCAACTGGACCCCCCGTGTTCGCTGTTTACAAGCAACCCTAAATATATCCCTGGCCACCATGGCAGAAGACTGAAAACTCGTGCCACAGAAAACGTGCTACAAGCCGAATTCGAACATACAAAAGTGCCCCCAAAGGAAGGCTTTGGGTACAAGTGAACTCCCCAGGGGAGCCTTTATGCAGCCCCACATGCAACTGGACCCTCCGGGTTCACTCTTTCACAGCAACCCTAAATATAGCCCTGGCCCGCCTGGCAGTCGACTGAAAACTCGGGCCTTAGAAAATGCGTTAAAAGACTAATTCGCCCATCCAAATGTGTCCCCAGAGGAAGGCTTTGGGTACAACTGAACTCCCCAGGGGAGCCTTAACGCAGCCCCACATGCAACTGGACCCTCCTTGTTCACTGTTTACGAGCAACCCTAAATATACCCCTAGCCACCATGGCAGAAGACTGAAAACTCGGGCTCCAGAAAATGCGTTTCAAGCCCCATTCACCCATCCAGAAGTGCCCCCAAAGGAAGGCTTTGGGTACAAGTGAACTCCCCAGGGGAGCCTTTATGCAGCCCCACATGCAACTGGACCCTCCGGGTTCACTCTTTCACCGCAAGCCTAAATATAGCCCTAGCACGCCTGGCAGTCGACTGAAAGCTCGGGCCACAAAAATGTGTTACGAGCCCCATTCGCCCATCCAAAAGTGCCTCCAAAGGAAGGTTTGGGTACATCTGAACTCCCCAGGGGAGCCTTTACGCAGCCCCACATGCAACTGGACCCTCCGTGTTCGCTCTTTACAGAAACCCTAAATATAACCCTAGCCAGCATGGCAGAAGACTGAAAACTCGGGCCAGAGAAAACGTGCTACAAGCCCCTTTCGCCCATCCAGAAGTGCCCCCAAAGGAAGGCTTTGGGTACATCTGAACTCACCAGGGGAGCCTTTATGCAGCCCCACATGCAACTGGACCCTCCGTGTTCGCTCTTTACAGCAACCCTAAATATAACCCTAGCCAGCATGGCAGAAGACTGAAAACTCGGGCCACGGAAAAAGCGTTTCAAGCCCCTTTCGCCCACCCAGAAGTGCCCCCAAAGGAAGGCTTTGGGTACATCTGAACTCCCCAGGGGAGCCTTTATGGAGCCCCACATGCAACTGGACCCTCCGGGTTCACCCTTTCACCGCAAGACTAAATATAGCCCTAGCACGCCTGGCAGTTGACTGAAAGCTCGGGCCACAGAAAATGTGTTACGAGCCCCATTCGCCCATCCAAAAGTGCCTCCAAAGGAAGGCTTTGGGTACATCTGAACTCCCCAGGGGAGCCTTTATGGAGCCCCACATGCAACTGGACCCTCCGTATTCGCTCTTTCACAGCAACACTAAATATAACCCTGGCCCGCATGGCAGACGACTGAAAACTCGGGCCCCAGAAAACTTGCTACAAGCCCCATTCGACCATCCAAAAGTGCCCCCAAAGGAAGGCTTTGGGTACAACTGAACTCCCCAGGGGAGCCTTTACGCAGCCCCACATGCAACTGGACCCTCCTTGTTCACTGTTTACGAGCAACCCTAAATATACCCCTAGCCACCATGGCAGAAGACTGAAAACTCGGGCTCCAGAAAATGCGTTTCAAGCCCCATTCACCCATCCAGAAGTGCCCCCAAAGGAAGGCTTTGGGTACAACTGAACTCCCCAGGGGAGCCTTTATGCAGCCCCACATGCAACTGGACCCTCCGGGTTCACCCTTTCACCGCAAGACTAAATATAGCCCTAGCACGCCTGGCAGTCGACTGAAAGCTCGGGCCACAGAAAATGTGTTACGAGCCCCATTCGCCCATCCAAAAGTGCCTCCAAAGGAAGGCTTTGGGTACATCTGAACTCCCCAGGGGAGCCTTTATGCAGCCCCACATGCAACTGGACCCTCCGGGTTCGCTCTTTACAGCAACCCTAAATATAACCCAAGCCAGCAAGCCAGACGACTGAAAACTCGGGCCACAGAAAACGTGCTCAAGCTCCATTCGACCATCCAGAAGTGCCCCCAAAGGAAGGCTTTGGGTACAAGTGAACTCCCCAGGGGAGCCTTTATGCAGGCCCATACGCAACTGGACCAT
This sequence comes from Anas platyrhynchos, assembly GCF_047663525.1. Taxonomy (NCBI): domain Eukaryota; kingdom Metazoa; phylum Chordata; class Aves; order Anseriformes; family Anatidae; genus Anas; species Anas platyrhynchos. The sequence goes on along the minus strand of NC_092597.1, from coordinate 2,236,107 downwards.
CCGTGTTCGCTGTTTACATGCAACCCTAAATATAACACTAGCCACCATGGCAGAAGACTGAAAACTCGGGCTCCAGAAAATGCGTTTCAAGCCCCATTCACCCATCCTGAAGTGCCCCCAAAGGAAGGCTTTGGGTCCAACTGAACTCCCCAGGGGAGCCTTTACGCAGCCCCACATGCAACTGGACCCTCCTTGTTCACTGTTTACGAGCAACCCTAAATATACCCCTAGCCACCATGGCAGAAGACTGAAAACTCGGGCTCCAGAGAATGCGTTTCAAGCCCCATTCACCCATCCAGAAGTGCCCCCAAAGGAAGGCTTTGGGTACAAGTGAACTCCCCAGAGGAGCCTTAACGCAGCCCCACATGCAACTGGACCCTCCGTATTCGCTCTTTCACAGCAACCCTAAATATAGCCCTGGCCCGCCTGGCAGTCGACTGAAAACTCGGGCCCCTGAAAAACTGTTAAAAGCCTAATTCGCCAATCCAAAAGTGCCCCCAGAGGAAGGCTTTGGGTACAAGTGAACTCCCCAGGAGAGCCTTTACGCAGCCCCACATGCAACTGGACCCTCCGTATTTGCTCTTTTCAGCAACCCTAAATATAACCCTAGCCAGCATGGCAGAAGACTGAAAACTCGGGCCACAGAAAAAGCGTTTCAAGCCCCTTTCGCCCATCCAGAAGTGCCCCCAAAGGAAGGCTTTGGGTACAAGTGAACTCCTCAGGGGAGCCTTTATGCAGCCCCACATGCAACTGGACCCTCCGTATTCGCTCTTTCACAGCAAACCTAAATATAACCCTGACCCGCCTGGCAGAAGACTGAAAAATCGGGCCCCAGAAAACGTGCTACAAGCCCATTTGAACATCCAAAAGTGCCCCCAAAGGAAGGCTTTGGGTACAACTGAACTCCCCAGGGGAGCCTTTATGCAGGCCCATACGCAACTGGACCCCCCGTGTTCGCTGTTTACAAGCAACCCAACATATAACACTAGCCAGCATGGCAGAAGACTGAAAACTCGGGCCACAGAAAATGCGTTTCAAGCCCCATTCACCCATCCAGAAGTGCCCCCAGAGGAAGGCTTTGGGTACAACTGAACTCCCCAGGGGAGCCTTTACGCAGCCCCACATGCAACTGGACCCTCCTTGTTCACTGTTTACGAGCAACCCTAAATATAGCCCTGGCCCGCCTGGCAGTCAACTGAAAACTCGGGCCCCAGAAAATGCGTTTCAAGCCCCATTCACCCATCCAAAAGTGCCCCAAAGGAAGGCTTTGGGTACAACTGAACTCCCCAGGGGAGCCTTTATGCAGCCCCACATGCAACTGGACCCCCCGTGTTCGCTGTTTACAAGCAACCCTAAATATTACACTAGCCAGCATGGCAGAAGACTGAAAACTCGGGCCACAGAAAATGCGTTTCAAGCCCCATTCACCCATCCAGAAGTGCCCCCAAAGGAAGGCTTTGGGTACAAGTGAACTCCCAAGGGGAGCCTTTATGCAGCCCCACATGCAACTGGACCCTCCGGGTTCACTCTTTCACCGCAAGCCTAAATATAGCCCTAGCACGCCTGGCAGTCGAATGAAAGCTTGGGCCACAGAAAATGTGTTACGAGCCCCATTCGCCCACCCAAAAGTGACTCCAAAGGAAGGCTTTGGGTACATCTGAACTCCCCAGGGGAGCCTTTACGCAGCCCCACATGCAACTGGACCCTCCGTGTTCGCTCTTTACAGCAACCCTAAATATAACCCTAGCTAGCATGGCAGACGACTGAAAACTCGGGCCACAGAAAACGTGCTACAAGCCCCATTCGACCATCCAAATGTGCCCCCAAAGGAAGGCTTTGGGTACAACTGAACTCCCCAGGGGAGCCTTTATGCAGGCCCATACGCAACTGGACCCCCCGTGTTCGCTCTTTACAAGCAACCCTAAATATAACACTAGCCAGCATGGCAGAAAACTGAAAATTCGGGCCACAGAAAAAGCGTTTCAAGCCCCATTCACCCACACAGAAGTTCCCCCAAAGGAAGGCTTTGGGTACAAGTGAACTCCCCAGGGGAGCCTTAACGCAGCCCCACATGCAACTGGACCCTCCGTATTCGCTCTTTCACAGCAAACCTAAATATAGCCCTGGCCCGCCTGGCAGTCGACTGAAAACTCGGGCCCCAGAAAATGCGTTAAAAGCCTAATTCGTCCATCCAAAAGTGCCCCCAGAGGAAGGCTTTGGGTACAAGTGAACTCCCCAGGGGAGCCTTTATGCAGCCCTACATGCAACTGGACCTTCCTTGTTCACTGTTTACGAGCAATCCTAAATATAGCCCTGGCCCGCCTGGCATCGACTGAAATATCGGGCCCCAGAAAATGCATTTAAAGCCTAATTCGCCCATCCAAAAGTGCCCCCAGAGGAAGGCTTTGGGTACAAGTGAACTCCCCAGGGGAGCCTTTACGCAGCCCCACATGCAACTGGACCCTCCTTGTTCACTGTTTACGAGCAACCCTAAATATAACACTAGCCACCATGGCAGAAGACTGAAAACTCGGGCCACAGAAAAAGCGTTTCAAGCCCCTTTCGCCCATCCAGAAGTGCCCCCAAAGGAAGGCTTTGGGTACAAGTGAACTCCCCAGGGGAGCCTTTATGCAGCCCCACATGCAACTGGACCCTCCATATTCGCTCTTTCAAAGCAACCCTAAATATAACCCTGGCCCGCATGGCAGACGACTGAAAAATCGGGCCCCAGAAAACGTGCTACAAGCCCCATTCGACCATCCAAAAGTGCCCCCAAAGGAAGGCTTTGGGTACAACTGAACTCCCCAGGGCAGCCTTTATGCAGCCCCACATGCAACTGGACCCTCCTTGTTCGCTGTTTACAAGCAACCCTAAATATAACACTAGCCAGCATGGCAGAAAACTGAAAACTCGGGCTACAGAAAAACTCTTAAAAGCCTAATTCGCCCATCCAAAAGTGCCCCCAAAGGAAGGCTTTGGGTAAAACTGAACTCCCCAGGGGAGCCTTTACGCAGCCCCACATGCAACTGGACCCTCCTTGTTCGCTGTTTACAAGCAACCATAAATATAGCCCTGGCCCGCCTGGCAGTTGACTGAAAACTCGGGCCCCAGTAAATGCCTTTCAAGCCCCATTCCCCATCTAGAATTGCCCCCAAAGGAAGGCTTTGGGTACAACTGAACTCCCCAGGGGAGCCTTTATGCAGCCCCACATGCAACTGGACCCTCCGGGTTCACTCTTTCACCGCAAGCCTAAACATATCCCTCGGCGCAATGGGAGAAGACTGAAAAAGTGGGCCTCAGAAAACGCATTGCGATTCCCCTTGGACCATCCAAAAGTGGCCCCAAAGGAAGGCTTTGGGTACAACTGGACTCCCCAGGGGAGCCTTAACGCAGCCCCACATGCAACTGGACCCTCCGTATTCGCTCTTTCACAGCAACCCTAAATATAGCCCTGGCCCGCATGGCAGACGACTGAAAAATCGGGCCCCAGAAAATGCGTTAAAAGCCTAATTCGCCCATCCAAAAGTGCCCCCAGAGGAAGGCTTTGGGTACAACTGAACTCCCCAGGGGAGCCTTTACGCAGCCCCACATGCAACTGGACCCTCCTTTTTCACAGTTTACGAGCAACCCTAAATATACCCCTAGCCACCATGGCAGAAGACTGAAAACTCGGGCCACAGAAAATGTGTTACGCGCCCCATTCACACATCCAGAAGTGCCCCCAAAGGAAGGCTTTGGGTACAACTGAACTCCCCAGGGGAGCCTTTATGCAGGCCCATACGCAACGGGACCCCCCGTGTTCGCTGATTACAAGCAACCCTAAATATAAGACTAGCCAGCATGGCAGAAAACTGAAAACTCGGGCCACAGAAAAAGAGTTTCAAGCTCCATTCACCCATCCAGAAGTGCCCCCAGAGGAAGGCTTTGGGTACAACTGAACTCCCCAGGGGAGCCTTTATGCAGCCCCACATGCAACTGGACCCTCCGGGTTCACTCTTTAACCGCAAGCCTAAATATAACACTAGCACGCCTGGCAGTCGACTGAAAGCTCGGGCCACAGAAAATGTGTTACGAGCCCCATTCGCCCATCCAAAAGTGCCTCCAAAGGAAGGCTTTGGGTACAAGTGAACTCCCCAGGGGAGCCTTTACGCAGCCCCACATGCAACTGGACCCTCCGTGTTCGCTCTTTACAGCAACCCTAAATATAACCCTAGCCAGCATGGCAGAAGACTGAAAACTCGGGCCACAGAAAAAGCGTTTCAAGCCCCTTTCGCCCATCCAGAAGTGCCCCCAAAGGAAGGCTTTGGGTACAAGTGAACTCCCCAGGGGAGCCTTTATGCAGCCCCACATGCAACTGAACTCTCCGGGTTCACTCTTTCACCGCAAGCCTAAATATAGCCCTCGGCGCAATGGGAGAAGACTGAAAAAGCGGGCCTCAGAAAACGCATTGCGATTCCACTTGGACCATGCAAAAGTGCCCCCAAAGGAAGGCTTTGGGTACAAGTGAACTCCCCAGGGGAGCCTTTACGCAGCACCACATGCAACTGGACCCTCCGTATTCGCTCTTTCACAGCAACCCTAAATATATCCCTAGCCAGCATGGCAGACGACTGAAAACTCGGGCCACAGAAAACGTGCTACAAGCCCCATTCGACCATCCAAAAGTGCCCCCAGAGGAAGGCTTTGGGTACAAGTGAACTCCCCAGGGGAGCCTTTATGCAGCCCCATACGCAACTGGACCCTCCGGGTTCACTCTTTCACCGCAAGCCTAAATATAACCCTGGCCCGCCTGGCAGTCGACTGAAAGCTCGGGCCACAGAAAATGTGTTACGAGCCCCATTCGCCCATCCAAAAGTGCCTCCAAAGGAAGGCTTTGGGTACAACTGAACTCCCCAGGGGAGCCTTTATGCAGCCCCACATGCAACTGGACCCTCCGGGTTCACTCTTTCACAGCAACCCTAAATATAGCCCTGGCCCGCCTGGCAGTCGACTGAAAACTCGGGCCCCAGAAAATGCCTTAAAAAACTAATTCGCCCATCCAAAAGAGCCCCCAGAGGAAGGCTTTGGGTACAAGTGAACTCCCCAGGGGAGCCTTTATGCAGCCCCACATGTAACTGGACTCTCCGTATTCGCTCTTTCACAGCAACCCTAAATATAGCCCTGGCCCGCCTGGCAGTCGACTGAAAACTCGGGCCCCAGAAAAACCGTTAAAAGCCTAATTCGTCCATCCAAAAGTGCCCCCTGAGGAAGGCTTTGGGTATAAGTGAACTCCCCAGGGGAGCCTTAACGCAGCCCCACATGCAACTGGACCCTCTGTATTAGCTCTTTCACAGCAACCCTAAATATAGCCCTGGCCCGCCTGGCAGTCGACTGAAAACTCGGGTCCCAGAAAATGCCTTTAAAAACTAATTCGCCCATCCAAAAGTGCCCCCAAAGGAAGGCTTTGGGTACAAGTGAATTCCCCATGGGAGACTTTATGCAGGCCCATACGCAACTGGACCCCCCGTGTTCGCTGTTTACAAGCAACCCTAAATATAACACTAACCAGTATGGCAGAAAACTGAAAACTCGGGCCACAGAAAAAGCGTTTCAAGCCCCATTCACCCATCCAGAAGTGCCCCCAAAGGAAGGCTTTGGGTACAACTGAACTCCCCAGGGGAGCCTTTATGCAGCCCACATGCAACTGGACCCTCCGGGTTCACTCTTTCACAGCAACCCTAAATATAGCCCTGGCCCGCCTGGCAGTCGACTGAAAACTCGGGCCACAGAAAATGCGTTAAAAGCCTAATTCGCCCATCCAATAGTGCCCCCAGAGGAAGGCTTTGGGTACAACTGAACTCCCCAGGGGAGCCTTTACGCAGCCCCACATGCAACTGGACCCTCCTTGTTCACTGTTTACGAGCAACCCTAAATATAACCCTAGCCAGCATGGCAGAAGACTGAAAACTCGGGCCACAGAAAAAGAGTTTCAAGCCCATTTCGCACATCCAGAAGTGCCCCCAAAGGAAGGCTTTGGGTACAAGTGAACTCCCCAGGGGAGCCTTTATGCAGCCCCACATGCAACTGGACTCTCCTGGTTCACTCTTTCACCGCAAGCCTAAATATATCCCTCGGCGCAATGGGAGAAGACTGAAAAAGCGGGCCTAAGAAAATGCATTGCGATTCCCCTTGGACCATCCCAAAGTGCCCCCAAAGGAAGGCTTTGGGTACAACTGGACTCCCCAGGGGAGCCTTAACGCAGCCCCACATGCAACTGGACCCTCCGTATGAGCTCTTTCACAGCAACCCTAAATATATCCCTGGCCCGCCTGGCAGTCGACTGAAAACTCGGGCCCCAGAAAAACTGTTAAAAGCCTAATTCGCCCATCCACAAGTGCCCCCAGAGGTAGGCTTTGGGTACAACTGAACTCCCCAGGGGAGCCTTTACGCAGCCCCACATGCAACTGGACCCTCCGGGTTCACTCTTTCACCGCAAGCCTAATTATAGCCCTAGCACGCCTGGCAGTCGACTGAAAGCTCGGGCCACAGAAAATGTGTTACGAGCCCCATTCGCCCATCCAGAAGTGCCCCCAAAGGAAGGCTTTGGGTAAAAGTGAACTCCCCAGGGGAGCCTTTATGCAGCCCCACATGCAACTGGACCCTCCGGGTTCACTCTTTCACCGCAAGCCTAAATATATCCCTCGGCGCAATGGGAGAAGACTGAAAAAGCGGGCCTAAGAAAACGCATTGCGATTCCCCTTGGACCATCCAAAAGTGCCCCCAGAGGTAGGCTTTGGGTACAACTGAACTCCCCAGGGGAGCCTTTATGCAGGCCCATACGCAACTGGACCCCCCGTGTTCGCTGTTTACAAGCAACTCTAAATATAAGACTAGCCAGCATGGCAGAAGACTGAAAACTCGGGCCATAGAAAAAGAGTTTCAAGCCCCATGCACCCATCCAGAAGTGCCCCCAGAGGAAGGCTTTGGGTAAAAGTGAACTCCCCACGGGAGCCTTTATGCAGCCCCACATGCAACTGGACCCTCCGGGTTCACTCATTCACCGCAAGCCTAAATATAACACTAGCACGCCTGGCAGTCGACTGAAAGCTCGGGCCACAGAAAATGTGTTAAAAGCCTAATTCGTCCATCCAAAAGTGCCCCCAGAGGAAGGCTTTGGGTACAAGTGAACTCCCCAGGGGAGCCTTTACGCAGCCCCACATGCAACTGGACCCTCCGTGTTCGCTCTTTACAGCAACCCTAAATATAACCCTAGCCAGCATGGCAGAAGACTGAAAACTCGGGCCACAGAAAAAGCGTTTCAAGCCCCTTTCGCCCATCCAGAAGTGCCCCCAAAGGAAGGCTTTGGGTACAAGTGAACTCCCCAGGGGAGCCTTTATGCAGCCCCACATGCAACTGGACCCTCCGGATTCGCTCTTTCACAGCAACCCTAATTATAACCCTGGCCCGCATGGCAGACGACTGAAAACTCGTGCCCCAGAAAACGTGCTACAAGCCCCATTCGACCATCCAAAAGTGCCCCCAGAGGAAGGCTTTGGGTACAAGTGAACTCCCCAGGGGAGCCTTTACGCAGCCCCACATGCAACTGGACCCTCCTTGTTCACTCTTTCACCGCAAGCCTAAATATAGCCCTCGGCAAAATGGGAGAAGACTGAAAAAGCGGGCCTCAGAAAACGCATTGCGATTCCCCTTGGACCATGAAAAGTGCCCCCAAAGGAAGGCTTTGAGTACAAGTGAACTCCCCAGGGGAGCCTTTACGCAGCCCCACATGCAACTGGACCCTCCTTGTTCACTGTTTACGAGCAACCCTAAATATACCCCTAGCCACCATGGCAGAAGACTGAAAACTCGAGCTCCAGAAAATGCGTTTCAATCCCCATTCACCAATCCAGAAGTGCCCCCAAAGGAAGGCTTTGGGTACAAGTGAACTCCCCAGGGGAGCCTTTATGCAGCCCCACATGCAACTGGACGCTCCGGGTTCACTCTTTCACCGCAAGCCTAAATATAGCCCTAGCACGCCTGGCAGTCGACTGAAAGCTCGGGCCACAGAAAACGTGCTACAAGCCCCATTCGACCATCCAAAAGTGCCCCCAGAGGAAGGCTTTGGGTACAAGTGAACTCCCCAGGGGAGCCTTTATGCAGCCCCATACGCAACTGGACCCTCCGGGTTCACTCTTTCACCGCAAGCCTAAATATAGCCCTAGCACGCCTGGCAGTCGACTGAAAGCTCGGGCCACAGAAAACGTGCTACAAGCCCCATTCGACCATCCAAAAGTGCCCCCAAAGGAAGGCTTTGGGTACAAGTGAACTCCCCAGGGGAGCCTTTATGCAGCCCCATACGCAACTGGATCCTCCGGGTTCAATCTTTCACCGCAAGCCTAAATATAGCCCTGGCCCGCCTGGCAGTCGACTGAAAGCTCGGGCCACAGAAAACGTGCTACAAGCCCCATTCGACCATCCAAAAGTGCCCGCAGAGGAAGGCTTTGGGTACAAGTGAACTCCCCAGGGGAGCCTTTATGCAGCCCCATACGCAACTGGACCCTCCGGGTTCACTCTTTCACCGCAAGCCTAAATATATCCCTCGGCGCAATGGGAGAAGACTGAAAAAGCGGGCCTAAGAAAACGCATTGCGATTCCCCTTGGACCATCCAAAAGTGCCCCCAGAGGTAGGCTTTGGGTACAACTGAACTCCCCAAGTGAGCCTTTATGCAGGCCCATACGCAACTGGACCCCCCGTGTTCGCTGATTACAAGCAACTCTAAATATAAGACTAGCCAGCATGGCAGAAAACTGAAAACTCGGGCCACAGAAAAAGAGTTTCAAGCCCCATGCACCCATCCAGAAGTGCCCCCAGAGGAAGGCTTTGGGTACAACTGAACTCCCCAGGGGAGCCTTTATGCAGCCCCACATGCAACTGGACCCTCCGGATTCGCTCTTTCACAGCAACCCTAATTATAACCCTGGCCCGCATGGCAGACGACTGAAAACTAGTGCCCCAGAAAACGTGCTACAAGCCCCATTCGTCCATCCAAAAGTGCCCCCAGAGGAAGGCTTTGGGTACAACTGAACTCCCCAGGGGAGCCTTTATGCAGCCCCACATGCAACTGGACCCTCCGGGTTCACTCTTTCACCGCAAGCCTAAATATAGCCCTCGGCGCAATGGGAGAAGACTGAAAAAGCGGGCCTCAGAAAACGCATTGAGATTCCCCTTGGACCATGCAAAAGTGCCCCCAAAGGAAGGCTTTGGGTACAAGTGAACTCCCCAGGGGAGCCTTTACGCAGCCCCACATGCAACTGGACCCTCCTTGTTCACTGTTTACGAGCAACCCTAAATATACCCCTAGCCACCATGGCAGAAGACTGAAAACTCGAGCTCCAGAAAATGCGTTTCAATCCCCATTCACCAATCCAGAAGTGCCCCCAAAGGAAGGCTTTGGGTACAAGTGAACTCCCCAGGGGAGCCTTTATGCAGCCCCACATGCAACTGGACGCTCCGGGTTCACTCTTTCACCGCAAGCCTAAATATACCCCCAGCCACCATGGCAGAAGACTGAAAACTCGAGCTCCAGAAAATGCGTTTCAATCCCCATTCACCAATCCAGAAGTGCCCCCAGAGGAAGGCTTTGGGTACAAGTGAACTCCCCAGGGGAGCCTTTATGCAGCCCCACATGCAACTGGACGCTCCGGGTTCACTCTTTCACCGCAAGCCTAAATATAGCCCTAGCACGCCTGGCAGTCGACTGAAAGCTCGGGCCACAGAAAACGTGCTACAAGCCCCATTCGACCATCCAAAAGTGCCCCCAGAGGAAGGCTTTGGGTACAAGTGAATTCCCCAGGGGAGCCTTTATGCAGCCCCATACGCAACTGGACCCTCCGGGTTCACTCTTTCACCGCAAGCCTAAATATAGCCCTAGCACGCCTGGCAGTCGACTGAAAGCTCGGGCCACAGAAAACGTGCTACAAGCCCCATTCGACCATCCAAAAGTGCCCGCAGAGGAAGGCTTTGGGTACAAGTGAACTCCCCAGGGGAGCCTTTATGCAGCCCCATACGCAACTGGACCCTCCGGGTTCACTCTTTCACCGCAAGCCTAAATATAGCCCTGGCCCGCCTGGCAGTCGACTGAAAGCTCGGGCCACAGAAAATGTGTTACGAGCCGCATTCGCCCATCCAAAAGTGCCTCCAAAGGAAGGCTTTGGGTACACCTGAACTCCCCAGGGGAGCCTTTATGCAGCCCCATACGCAACTGGACCCTCCGGGTTCACTCTTTCACAGCAACCCTAAATATAGCCCTGGCCCGCCTGGCAGTCGACTGAAAACTCGGGCCCCAGAAAATGCCTTTAAAAACTAATTCGCCCATCCAAAAGTGCCCCCAAAGGCAGGCTTTGGGTACAAGTGAATTCCCCATGGGAGCCTTTATGCAGGCCCATACGCAACTGGACCCCCCGTGTTCGCTGTTTACAAGCAACCCTAAATATACCCCTAGCCAGCATGGCAGAAAACTGAAAACTCGGGCCACAGAAAAAGCGTTTCAAGCCCCATTCACCCATCCAGAAGTGCCCCCAAAGGAAGGCTTTGGGTACAAGTGAACTCCCCAGGGGAGCCTTTATGCAGCCCCACATGCAACTGGACCCTCCGGGTTCACTCTTTTACAGCAACCCTAAATATAGCCCTGGCCCGCCTGGCAGTCGACTGAAAACTCGGTCCACAGAAAATGCGTTAAAAGCCTAATTCGCCCATCCAATAGTGCCCCCAGAGGAAGGCTTTGGGTACAACTGAACTCCCCAGGGGAGCCTTTACGCAGCCCCACATGCAACTGGACCCTCCTTGTTCACTGTTTACGAGCAACCCTAAATATACCCCTAGCCACCATGGCAGAAGACTGAAAACTCGGGCTGCAGAAAATGCGTTTCAAGCCCCATTCACCCATCCAGAAGTGCCCCCAAAGGAAGGCTTTGGGTACAACTGAACTCCCCAGGGGAGCCTTTATGCAGCCCCACATGCAACTGGACCCTCCGGGTTCACTCTTTCACCGCAAGCCTAAATATAGCCCTAGCACGCCTGGCAGTCGACTGAAAGCTCGGGCCACAGAAAATGTGTTTCGAACCCCATTCACCATCCAAAAGTGCCCCCAAAGGAAGGCTTTGGGTACATCTGAACTCCCCAGGGGAGCCTTTACGCAGCCCCACATGTAACTGGACCCTCCGTATTCGCTCTTTCACAGCAACCCTAAATATAGCCCTAGCCAGCATGGCAGAAGACTGAAAACTCGGGCCACAGAAAAAGAGTTTCAAGCCCATTTCGCACATCCAGAAGTGCCCCCAAAGGAAGGCTTTGGGTAAAAGTGAACTCCCCAGGGGAGCCTTTACGCAGCCCCACATGCAACTGGACTCTCCTGGTTCACTCTTTCACCGCAAGCCTAAATATATCCCTCGGCGCAATGGGAGAAGACTGAAAAAGCGGGCCTCAGAAAACGCATTGCGATTCCCCTTGGACCATCCCAAAGTGACCCCAAAGGAAGGCTTTGGGTACAACTGGACTCCCCAGGGGAGCCTTAACGCATCCCCACATGCAACTGGACCCTCCGTATTAGCTCTTTCACAGCAACCCTAAATATAGCCCTGGCCCGCCTGGCAGTCGATTGAAAACTCGGGCCCCAGAAAAACTGTTAAAAGCCTAATTCGCCCATCCACAAGTGCCCCCAGAGGTAGGCTTTGGGTACAACTGAACTCCCCAGGGGAGCCTTTACGCAGCCCCACATGCAACTGGACCCTCCGGGTTCACTCTTTCACCGCAAGCCTAATTATAGCCCTAGCACGCCTGGCAGTCGACTGAAAGCTCGGGACACAGAAAATGTGTTACGAGCCCCATTCGCCCATCCAGAAGTGCCCCCAAAGGAAGGCTTTGGGTAAAAGTGAACTCCCCAGGGGAGCCTTTACGCAGCCCCACATGCAACTGGACCCTCCGGGTTCACTCTTTCACCGCAAGCCTAAATATATCCCTCGGCGCAATGGGAGAAGACTGAAAAAGCGGGCCTAAGAAAACGCATTGCGATTCCCCTTGGACCATCCAAAAGTGCCCCCAGAGGTAGGCTTTGGGTACAACTGAACTCCCCAGGGGAGCCTTTACGCAGCCCCACATGCAACTGGACCCTCCGGGTTCACTCTTTCACCGCAAGCCTAAATATAACCCTAGCACGCCTGGCAGTCGACTGAAAGCTCGGGCCACAGAAAATGTGTTACGAGCCCCATTCGCCCATCCAGAAGTGCCCCCAAAGGAAGGCTTTGGGTACAACTGAACTCCCCAGGGGAGCCTTTACACAGCCCCACATGCAACTGGACCCTCCGTTTTCGCTCTTTACAGCAACCCTATATATAACACTAGCCAGCATGGCATAAGACTGAAAACTCGGGCCACAGAAAAAGCGTTTCAAGCCCCATTCACCCATCCAGAAGTGCCCCCAAAGGAAGGCTTTGGGTACAAGTGAACTCCCCAGGGGAGCCTTTATGCAGCCCCACATGCAACTGGACCCTCCTTGTTCACTCTTTACGAGCAACCCTAAATATAGCCCTGGCCCGCCTGGCAGTCGATTGAAAACTCGGGCCCCAGAAAAAGCGTTTCAAGCCCCTTTCGCCCATCCAGAAGTGCCCCCAAAGGAAGGCTTTGGGTACAAGTGAACTCCCCAGGGGAGCCTTTATGCAGCCCCACATGCAACTGGACCCTCCGGATTCGCTCTTTCACAGCAACCCTAATTATAACCCTGGCCCGCATGGCAGACGACTGAAAACTCGTGCCCCAGAAAACGTGCTACAAGCCCCATTCGTCCATCCAAAAGTGCCCCCAGAGGAAGGCTTTGGGTACAACTGAACTCCCCAGGGGAGCCTTTATGCAGCCCCACATGCAACTGGACCCTCCTTGTCCACTCTTTCACCGCAAGCCTAAATATAGCCCTCGGCGCAATGGGAGAAGACTGAAAAAGCAGGCCTCAGAAAACGCATTGCGATTCCCCTTGGACCACGCAAAAGTGCCCCCAAAGGAAGGCTTTGGGTACAAGTGAAATCCCCAGGGGAGCCTTTACGCAGCCCCACATGCAACTGGACCCTCCGTGTTCGCTCTTTACAGCAACCCTAAATATAACCCTAGCCAGCATGGCAGAAGACTGAAAACTCGGGCCCCAGAAAAACTGTTAAAATCCTAATTCGTCCATCCAAAAGTGCCCCCAGAGGAAGGCTTTGGGTATAAGTGAACTCCCCAGGGGAGCCTTTATGCAGGCCCATACGCAACTGGACCCCCCGTGTTCGCTGTTTACAAGCAACCCTAAATATAACACTAACCAGCATGGCAGAAGACTGAAAACTCGGGCTGCAGAAAATGCGTTTAAAGCCCCATTCACCCATCCAGAAGTGCCCCCAAAGGAAGGCTTTGGGTACAACTGAACTCCCCAGGGGAGCCTTTATGCAGCCCCACATGCAACTGGACCCTCCGGGTTCACTCTTTCACCGCAAGCCTAAATATAGCCCTAGCACGCCTGGCAGTCGACTGAAAGCTCGGGCCACAGAAAATGTGTTTCGAACCCCATTCACCATCCAAAAGTGCCCCCAAAGGAAGGCTTTGGGTACATCTGAACTCCCCAGGGGAGCCTTTACGCAGCCCCACATGTAACTGGACCCTCCGTATTCGCTCTTTCACAGCAACCCTAAATATAGCCCTGGCCCACCTGGCAGTCGACTGAAAACTCGGGACCCAGAAAATGCATTAAAAGCCTAATTCGCCCATCCAAAAATGCCCCCAGAGGAAGGCTTTGGGTACAACTGAACTCCCCAGGGGAGCCTTTACGCAGCCCCACATGCAACTGGACCCTCCTTGTTCACTGTTTACGAGCAACCCTAAATATAACCCTAGACAGCATGGCAGAAAACTGAAAAATCGGGCCACAGAAAAAGCGTTTCAAGCCCCATTCACCCATCCAGAAGTGCCCCCAAAGGAAGGCTTTGGGTACAAGTGAACTCCCCAGCGGAGCCTTTATGCAGCCCCACATGCAACTGGACCCTCCGGGTTCACTCTTTCACCGCAAGACTAAATATAGCCCTAGCACGCCTGGCAGTCGACTGAAAGCTCGGGCCACAGAAAATGTGTTACGAGCCCCATTCGGCCATCCAGAAGTGCCCCCAGAGGAAGGCTTTGGGTACAAGTGAACTCCCCAGGGGAGCCTTTACGCAGCCCCACATGCAACTGGACGCTCCGGGTTCACTCTTTCACCGCAAGCCTAAATATAGCCCTAGCACGCCTGGCAGTCGACTGAAAGCTCGGGCCACAGAAAACGTGCTACAAGCCCCATTCGACCATCCAAAAGTGCCCCCAGAGGAAGGCTTTGGGTACAAGTGAATTCCCCAGGGGAGCCTTTATGCAGCCCCATACGCAACTGGACCCTCCGGGTTCACTCTTTCACCGCAAGCCTAAATATAGCCCTAGCACGCCTGGCAGTCGACTGAAAGCTCGGGCCACAGAAAACGTGCTACAAGCCCCATTCGACCATCCAAAAGTGCCCGCAGAGGAAGGCTTTGGGTACAAGTGAACTCCCCAGGGGAGCCTTTATGCAGCCCCATACGCAACTGGACCCTCCGGGTTCACTCTTTCACCGCAAGCCTAAATATAGCCCTGGCCCGCCTGGCAGTCGACTGAAAGCTCGGGCCACAGAAAATGTGTTACGAGCCGCATTCGCCCATCCAAAAGTGCCTCCAAAGGAAGGCTTTGGGTACACCTGAACTCCCCAGGGGAGCCTTTATGCAGCCCCATACGCAACTGGACCCTCCGGGTTCACTCTTTCACAGCAACCCTAAATATAGCCCTGGCCCGCCTGGCAGTCGACTGAAAACTCGGGCCCCAGAAAATGCCTTTAAAAACTAATTCGCCCATCCAAAAGTGCCCCCAAAGGCAGGCTTTGGGTACAAGTGAATTCCCCATGGGAGCCTTTATGCAGGCCCATACGCAACTGGACCCCCCGTGTTCGCTGTTTACAAGCAACCCTAAATATACCCCTAGCCAGCATGGCAGAAAACTGAAAACTCGGGCCACAGAAAAAGCGTTTCAAGCCCCATTCACCCATCCAGAAGTGCCCCCAAAGGAAGGCTTTGGGTACAAGTGAACTCCCCAGGGGAGACTTTATGCAGCCCCACATGCAACTGGACCCTCCGGGTTCACTCTTTCACAGCAACCCTAAATATAGCCCTGGCCCGCCTGGCAGTCGACTGAAAACTCGGTCCACAGAAAATGCGTTAAAAGCCTAATTCGCCCATCCAATAGTGCCCCCAGAGGAAGGCTTTGGGTACAACTGAACTCCCCAGGGGAGCCTTTACGCAGCCCCACATGCAACTGGACCCTCCTTGTTCACTGTTTACGAGCAACCCTAAATATACCCCTAGCCACCATGGCAGAAGACTGAAAACTCGGGCTGCAGAAAATGCGTTTCAAGCCCCATTCACCCATCCAGAAGTGCCCCCAAAGGAAGGCTTTGGGTACAACTGAACTCCCCAGGGGAGCCTTTATGCAGCCCCACATGCAACTGGACCCTCCGGGTTCACTCTTTCACCGCAAGCCTAAATATAGCCCTAGCACGCCTGGCAGTCGACTGAAAGCTCGGGCCACAGAAAATGTGTTACGAGCCCCATTCGGCCATCCAGAAGTGCCCCCAGAGGAAGGCTTTGGGTACAAGTGAACTCCCCAGGGGAGCCTTTACGCAGCCCCACATGCAACTGGACGCTCCGGGTTCACTCTTTCACCGCAAGCCTAAATATAGCCCTAGCACGCCTGGCAGTCGACTGAAAGCTCGGGCCACAGAAAACGTGCTACAAGCCCCATTCGACCATCCAAAAGTGCCCCCAGAGGAAGGCTTTGGGTACAAGTGAATTCCCCAGGGGAGCCTTTATGCAGCCCCATACGCAACTGGACCCTCCGGGTTCACTCTTTCACCGCAAGCCTAAATATAGCCCTAGCACGCCTGGCAGTCGACTGAAAGCTCGGGCCACAGAAAACGTGCTACAAGCCCCATTCGACCATCCAAAAGTGCCCGCAGAGGAAGGCTTTGGGTACAAGTGAACTCCCCAGGGGAGCCTTTATGCAGCCCCATACGCAACTGGACCCTCCGGGTTCACTCTTTCACCGCAAGCCTAAATATAGCCCTGGCCCGCCTGGCAGTCGACTGAAAGCTCGGGCCACAGAAAATGTGTTACGAGCCGCATTCGCCCATCCAAAAGTGCCTCCAAAGGAAGGCTTTGGGTACACCTGAACTCCCCAGGGGAGCCTTTATGCAGCCCCATACGCAACTGGACCCTCCGGGTTCACTCTTTCACAGCAACCCTAAATATAGCCCTGGCCCGCCTGGCAGTCGACTGAAAACTCGGGCCCCAGAAAATGCCTTTAAAAACTAATTCGCCCATCCAAAAGTGCCCCCAAAGGCAGGCTTTGGGTACAAGTGAATTCCCCATGGGAGCCTTTATGCAGGCCCATACGCAACTGGACCCCCCGTGTTCGCTGTTTACAAGCAACCCTAAATATACCCCTAGCCAGCATGGCAGAAAACTGAAAACTCGGGCCACAGAAAAAGCGTTTCAAGCCCCATTCACCCATCCAGAAGTGCCCCCAAAGGAAGGCTTTGGGTACAAGTGAACTCCCCAGGGGAGCCTTTATGCAGCCCCACATGCAACTGGACCCTCCGGGTTCACTCTTTCACAGCAACCCTAAATATAGCCCTGGCCCGCCTGGCAGTCGACTGAAAACTCGGTCCACAGAAAATGCGTTAAAAGCCTAATTCGCCCATCCAATAGTGCCCCCAGAGGAAGGCTTTGGGTACAACTGAACTCCCCAGGGGAGCCTTTACGCAGCCCCACATGCAACTGGACCCTCCTTGTTCACTGTTTACGAGCAACCCTAAATATACCCCTAGCCACCATGGCAGAAGACTGAAAACTCGGGCTGCAGAAAATGCGTTTCAAGCCCCATTCACCCATCCAGAAGTGCCCCCAAAGGAAGGCTTTGGGTACAACTGAACTCCCCAGGGGAGCCTTTATGCAGCCCCACATGCAACTGGACCCTCCGGGTTCACTCTTTCACCGCAAGCCTAAATATAGCCCTAGCACGCCTGGCAGTCGACTGAAAGCTCGGGCCACAGAAAATGTGTTTCGAACCCCATTCACCATCCAAAAGTGCCCCCAAAGGAAGGCTTTGGGTACATCTGAACTCCCCAGGGGAGCCTTTACGCAGCCCCACATGTAACTGGACCCTCCGTATTCGCTCTTTCACAGCAACCCTAAATATAGCCCTAGCCAGCATGGCAGAAGACTGAAAACTCGGGCCACAGAAAAAGAGTTTCAAGCCCATTTCGCACATCCAGAAGTGCCCCCAAAGGAAGGCTTTGGGTACAAGTGAACTCCCCAGGGGAGCCTTTACGCAGCCCCACATGCAACTGGACTCTCCTGGTTCACTCTTTCACCGCAAGCCTAAATATATCCCTCGGCGCAATGGGAGAAGACTGAAAAAGCGGGCCTCAGAAAACGCATTGCGATTCCCCTTGGACCATCCCAAAGTGACCCCAAAGGAAGGCTTTGGGTACAACTGGACTCCCCAGGGGAGCCTTAACGCATCCCCACATGCAACTGGACCCTCCGTATTAGCTCTTTCACAGCAACCCTAAATATAGCCCTGGCCCGCCTGGCAGTCGATTGAAAACTCGGGCCCCAGAAAAACTGTTAAAAGCCTAATTCGCCCATCCACAAGTGCCCCCAGAGGTAGGCTTTGGGTACAACTGAACTCCCCAGGGGAGCCTTTATGCAGCCCCACATGCAACTGGACCCTCCGGGTTCACTCTTTCACCGCAAGCCTAATTATAGCCCTAGCACGCCTGGCAGTCGACTGAAAGCTCGGGCCACAGAAAATGTGTTACGAGCCCCATTCGCCCATCCAGAAGTGCCCCCAAAGGAAGGCTTTGGGTAAAAGTGAACTCCCCAGGGGAGCCTTTACGCAGCCCCACATGCAACTGGACCCTCCGGGTTCACTCTTTCACCGCAAGCCTAAATATATCCCTCGGCGCAATGGGAGAAGACTGAAAAAGCGGGCCTAAGAAAACGCATTGCGATTCCCCTTGGACCATCCAAAAGTGCCCCCAGAGGTAGGCTTTGGGTACAACTGAACTCCCCAGGGGAGCCTTTACGCAGCCCCACATGCAACTGGACCCTCCGGGTTCACTCTTTCACCGCAAGCCTAAATATAACCCTAGCACGCCTGGCAGTCGACTGAAAGCTCGGGCCACAGAAAATGTGTTACGAGCCCCATTCGCCCATCCAGAAGTGCCCCCAAAGGAAGGCTTTGGGTACAACTGAACTCCCCAGGGGAGCCTTTACACAGCCCCACATGCAACTGGACCCTCCGTTTTCGCTCTTTACAGCAACCCTATATATAACACTAGCCAGCATGGCATAAGACTGAAAACTCGGGCCACAGAAAAAGCGTTTCAAGCCCCATTCACCCATCCAGAAGTGCCCCCAAAGGAAGGCTTTGGGTACAAGTGAACTCCCCAGGGGAGCCTTTATGCAGCCCCACATGCAACTGGACCCTCCTTGTTCACTCTTTACGAGCAACCCTAAATATAGCCCTGGCCCGCCTGGCAGTCGATTGAAAACTCGGGCCCCAGAAAAAGCGTTTCAAGCCCCTTTCGCCCATCCAGAAGTGCCCCCAAAGGAAGGCTTTGGGTACAAGTGAACTCCCCAGGGGAGCCTTTATGCAGCCCCACATGCAACTGGACCCTCCGGATTCGCTCTTTCACAGCAACCCTAATTATAACCCTGGCCCGCATGGCAGACGACTGAAAACTCGTGCCCCAGAAAACGTGCTACAAGCCCCATTCGTCCATCCAAAAGTGCCCCCAGAGGAAGGCTTTGGGTACAACTGAACACCCCAGGGGAGCCTTTATGCAGCCCCACATGCAACTGGACCCTCCTTGTCCACTCTTTCACCGCAAGCCTAAATATAGCCCTCGGCGCAATGGGAGAAGACTGAAAAAGCAGGCCTCAGAAAACGCATTGCGATTCCCCTTGGACCACGCAAAAGTGCCCCCAAAGGAAGGCTTTGGGTACAAGTGAAATCCCCAGGGGAGCCTTTACGCAGCCCCACATGCAACTGGACCCTCCGTGTTCGCTCTTTACAGCAACCCTAAATATAACCCTAGCCAGCATGGCAGAAGACTGAAAACTCGGGCCCCAGAAAAACTGTTAAAATCCTAATTCGTCCATCCAAAAGTGCCCCCAGAGGAAGGCTTTGGGTATAAGTGAACTCCCCAGGGGAGCCTTTATGCAGGCCCATACGCAACTGGACCCCCCGTGTTCGCTGTTTACAAGCAACCCTAAATATAACACTAACCAGCATGGCAGAAGACTGAAAACTCGGGCTGCAGAAAATGCGTTTAAAGCCCCATTCACCCATCCAGAAGTGCCCCCAAAGGAAGGCTTTGGGTACAACTGAACTCCCCAGGGGAGCCTTTATGCAGCCCCACATGCAACTGGACCCTCCGGGTTCACTCTTTCACCGCAAGCCTAAATATAGCCCTAGCACGCCTGGCAGTTGACTGAAAGCTCGGGCCACAGAAAATGTGTTTCGAACCCCATTCACCATCCAAAAGTGCCCCCAAAGGAAGGCTTTGGGTACATCTGAACTCCCCAGGGGAGCCTTTACGCAGCCCCACATGTAACTGGACCCTCCGTATTCGCTCTTTCACAGCAACCCTAAATATAGCCCTGGCCCACCTGGCAGTCGACTGAAAACTCGGGACCCAGAAAATGCATTAAAAGCCTAATTCGCCCATCCAAAAATGCCCCCAGAGGAAGGCTTTGGGTACAACTGAACTCCCCAGGGGAGCCTTTACGCAGCCCCACATGCAACTGGACCCTCCTTGTTCACTGTTTACGAGCAACCCTAAATATAACCCTAGACAGCATGGCAGAAAACTGAAAAATCGGGCCACAGAAAAAGCGTTTCAAGCCCCATTCACCCATCCAGAAGTGCCCCCAAAGGAAGGCTTTGGGTACAAGTGAACTCCCCAGCGGAGCCTTTATGCAGCCCCACATGCAACTGGACCCTCCGGGTTCACTCTTTCACCGCAAGACTAAATATAGCCCTAGCACGCCTGGCAGTCGACTGAAAGCTCGGGCCACAGAAAATGTGTTACGAGCCCCATTCGGCCATCCAAAAGTGCCCCCAAAGGAAGGCTTTGGGTACATCTGAACTCCCCAGGGGAGCCTTTACGCAGCCCCACATGCAACTGGACCCTCCGTGTTCGCTCTTTACAGCAACCCTAAATATAACCCTAGCCAGCATGGCAGAAGACTGAAAGCTCGGGCCACAGAAAATGTGTTACGAGCCCCATTCGCCCATCCAAAAGTGCCCCCAAAGGAAGGCTTTGGGTACAAGTGAACTCCCCAGGGGAGCCTTTACGCAGCCCCACATGCAACTGGACCCTCCTTGTTCACTGTTTACGAGCAACCCTAAATATAACCCTAGACAGCATGGCAGAAAACTGAAAAATCGGGCCACAGAAAAAGCGTTTCAAGCCCCATTCACCCATCCAGAAGTGCCCCCAAAGGAAGGCTTTGGGTACAAGTGAACTCCCCAGCGGAGCCTTTATGCAGCCCCACATGCAACTGGACCCTCCGGGTTCACTCTTTCACCGCAAGACTAAATATAGCCCTAGCACGCCTGGCAGTCGACTGAAAGCTCGGGCCACAGAAAATGTGTTACGAGCCCCATTCGGCCATCCAAAAGTGCCCCCAAAGGAAGGCTTTGGGTACATCTGAACTCCCCAGGGGAGCCTTTACGCAGCCCCACATGCAACTGGACCCTCCGTGTTCGCTCTTTACAGCAACCCTAAATATAACCCTAGCCAGCATGGCAGAAGACTGAAAACTCGGGCCACAGAAAAAGCGTTTCAAGGCCCTTTCGCCCATCCAGAAGTGCCCCCAAAGGAAGGCTTTGGGTACAAGTGAACTCCCCAGGGGAGCTTTTATGCAGCCCCACATGCAACTGGACCCTCCGGGTTCACTCTTTCACCGCTAGCCTAAATATAGCCCTAGCACGCCTGGCAGAAGACTGAAAACTCTGGCCCCAGAAAAACTCTTAAAAGCCTAATTCGCCCATCCAAAAGTGCCCCCAAAGGAAGGCTTTGGGTACAAGTGAACTCCCCAGGGGAGCCTTTATGCAGGCCCAGACGCAACTGGACCCCCCGTGTTCGCTGTTTACAAGCAACCCTAAATATAACCCTAGCCAGCATGGCAGAAAACGGAAAAATCGGGCCACAGAAAAAGCGTTTCAAGCCCCATTCACCCATCCAGAAGTGCCCCCAAAGGAAGGCTTTGGGTACAACTGGACTCCCCAGGGGAGCCTTAACGCAGCCCCACATGCAACTGGACCCTCCGTATTCGCTCTTTCACAGCAACCCTAAATATAGCCCTGGCCCGCCTGGCAGTCGACTGAAAACTCGGGCCCCAGAAAATGCGTTAAAAGCCTAATTCGCCCATCCAAAAGTGCCCCCAGAGGAAGGCTTTGGGTACATCTGAACTCCCCAGGGGAGCCTTTACGCAGCCCCACATGCAACTGGATCCTCCTTGTTCACTGTTTACGAGCAACCCTAAATATACCCCTAACCACCATGGCAGAAGACTGAAAACTCGGGCTCCAGAAAATGCGTTTCAAGCCCCATTCACCCATCCAGAAGTGCCCCCAAAGGAAGGCTTTGGGTACAAGTGAACTCCCCAGGGGAGCCTTTACGCAGCCCCACATGCAACTGGACCCTCCTTGTTCACTGTTTACGAGCAACCCTAAATATAACCCTAGACAGCATGGCAGAAAACTGAAAAATCGGGCCACAGAAAAAGCGTTTCAAGCCCCATTCACCCATACAGAAGTGCCCCCAGAGGAAGGCTTTGGGTACAAGTGAACTCCCCAGCGGAGCCTTTATGCAGCCCCACATGCAACTGGACCCTCCAGGTTCACTCTTTCACCGCAAGACTAAATATAGCCCTAGCACGCCTGGCAGTCGACTGAAAGCTCGGGCCACAGAAAATGTGTTACGAGCCCCATTCGGCCATCCAAAAGTGCCCCCAAAGGAAGGCTTTGGGTACATCTGAACTCCCCAGGGGAGCCTTTACGCAGCCCCACATGCAACTGGACCCTCCGTGTTCGCTCTTTACAGCAACCCTAAATATAACCCTAGCCAGCATGGCAGAAGACTGAAAGCTCGGGCCACAGAAAATGTGTTACGAGCCCCATTCGCCCATCCAAAAGTGCCCCCAAAGGAAGGCTTTGGGTACAAGTGAACTCCCCAGGGGAGCCTTTACGCAGCCCCACATGCAACTGGACCCTCCTTGTTCACTGTTTACGAGCAACCCTAAATATAACCCTAGACAGCATGGCAGAAAACTGAAAAATCGGGCCACAGAAAAAGCGTTTCAAGCCCCATTCACCCATCCAGAAGTGCCCCCAAAGGAAGGCTTTGGGTACAAGTGAACTCCCCAGCGGAGCCTTTATGCAGCCCCACATGCAACTGGACCCTCCGGGTTCACTCTTTCACCGCAAGACTAAATATAGCCCTAGCACGCCTGGCAGTCGACTGAAAGCTCGGGCCACAGAAAATGTGTTACGAGCCCAATTCGCCCATCCAAAAGTGCCCCCAAAGGAAGGCTTTGGGTACATCTGAACTCCCCAGGGGAGCCTTTACGCAGCCCCACATGCAACTGGACCCTCCGTGTTCGCTCTTTACAGCAACCCTAAATATAACCCTAGCCAGCATGGCAGAAGACTGAAAACTCGGGCCACAGAAAAAGCGTTTCAAGGCCCTTTCGCCCATCCAGAAGTGCCCCCAAAGGAAGGCTTTGGGTACAAGTGAACTCCCCAGGGGAGCTTTTATGCAGCCCCACATGCAACTGGACCCTCCGGGTTCACTCTTTCACCGCTAGCCTAAATATAGCCCTAGCACGCCTGGCAGAAGACTGAAAACTCTGGCCCCAGAAAAACTCTTAAAAGCCTAATTCGCCCATCCAAAAGTGCCCCCAAAGGAAGGCTTTGGGTACAAGTGAACTCCCCAGGGGAGCCTTTACGCAGCCCCACATGCAACTGGACCCTCCGGGTTCACTGTTTCACCGCAAGCCTAAATATAGCCCTAGCACGCCTGGCAGTCGACTGAAAACTCGGGCCCCAAAAAATGCGTTAAAAGCCTAATTCGCCCATCCAAAAGTGCCCCCAAAGGAAGGCTTTGGGTACAAGTGAACTCCCCAGGGGAGCCTTTATGCAGGCCCATACGCAACTGGACCCCCCGTGTTCGCTGTTTACAAGCAACCCTAAATATAACCCTAGCCAGCATGGCAGAAAACGGAAAAATCGGGCCACAGAAAAAGCGTTTCAAGCCCCATTCACCCATCCAGAAGTGCCCCCAAAGGAAGGCTTTGGGTACAACTGGACTCCCCAGGGGAGCCTTAACGCAGCCCCACATGCAACTGGACCCTCCGTATTCGCTCTTTCACAGCAACCCTAAATATAGCCCTGGCCCGCCTGGCAGTCGACTGAAAACTCGGGCCCCAGAAAATGCGTTAAAAGCCTAATTTGCCCATCCAAAAGTGCCCCCAGAGGAAGGCTTTGGGTACATCTGAACTCCCCAGGGGAGCCTTTACGCAGCCCCACATGCAACTGGACCCTCCTTGTTCACTGTTTACGAGCAACCCTATATATACCCCTAGCCACCATGGCAGAAGACTGAAAACTCAGGCTCCAGAAAATGCGTTTCAATCCCCATTCAGCCATCCAGAAGTGCCCCCAAAGGAAGGCTTTGGGTACAAGTGAACTCCCCAGGGGAGCCTTTATGCAGCCCCACATGCAACTGGACCCTCCGGGTTCACTCTTTCACCGCAAGCCTAAATATAGCCCTAGCATGCCTGGCAGTCGACTGAAAGCTCGGGCCACAGAAAATGTGTTACGAGCCCAATTCGCCCATCCTAAAGTGCCCCCAAATGAAGGCTTTGGGTACACCTGAACTCCCCAGGGGACCCTTTATGCAGCCCTACATGCAACTGGACCCTCCGTGTTCGCTCTTTACAGCAATCCTAAATATATCCCTAGCCAGCATGGCAGAAGACTGAAAACTCGGGCCACAGAAAAAGCGTTTCAAGCCCCTTTCGCCCATCCAGAAGTGCCCCCAAAGGAAGGCTTTGGGTACAACTGAACTCCCCAGGGGAGCCTTTATGCAGCCCCACATGCAACTGGACCCTCCGTATTCGCTCTTTCACAGCAACAATAAATATAACCCTGGCCCGCATGGCAGACGACTGAAAACTCGGGCTGCAGAAAATGCGTTAAAAGCCTAATTCGCCATCCAAAATTGCCCCCAGAGGAAGGCTTTGGGTACAACGGAACTCCCCAGGGGAGCCTTAACGCAGCCCCACATACAACTGGACCCTCCGTATTCGCTCTTTCACAGCAACCCTAAATATAGCCCTGGCTCGCCTGGCAGTCGATTGAAAACTCGGGACCCAGAAAATGCATTAAAAGCCTAATTCGCCCATCCAAAAGTGCCCCCAGAGGAAGGCTTTGGGTACAACTGAACTCCCCAGGGGAGCCTTTACGCAGCCCCACATGCAACTGGACCCTACTTTTTCACTGTTTACGAGCAACCCTACATATACCCCTAGCCACCATGGCAGAAGACTGAAAACTCGGGCTCCAGAAAATGCGTTTCAAGCCCCATTCACCCATCCAGAAGTGCCCCCAAAGGAAGGCTTTGGGTACAACTGAACTCCCCAGGGGAGCCTTTACGCAGCCCCACATGCAAGTGGACCCTCCGTATTCGCTCTTTCACAGCAACCCTAAATATACCCCTAACCACCATGGCAGAAGACTGAAAGCTCGGGCCACAGAAAATGTGTTACGAGCCCCATTCGACCATCCAAAAGTGCCCCCAAAGGAAGGCTTTGGGTACAAGTGAACTCCCCAGGGGAGCCTTTATGCAGCCCCACATGCAACTGGACCCTCCGTGTTCACTCTTTCACAGCAACCCTAAATATAGCCCTGGCCCGCCTGGCAGTTGACTGAAAACTCGGGCCCAAGAAAATGCATTAAAAGCCTAATTTGCCCATCCAGAAGTGCCCCCAAAGGAAGGCTTTGGGTACAACTGGACTCCCCAGGGGAGCCTTTATGCAGGCCCATACGCAACTGGACCCCCCGTGTTCGCTGTTTACAAGCAACCCTAAATATAACACTAGCCAGTATGGGAGAAAACTGAAAACTCGGGCCACAGAAAAAGCGTTTCAAGCCCCATTCACCCATCCAGAAGTGCCCCCAAAGGAAGGCTTTGGGTACAAGTGAACTCCCCAGGGGAGCCTTTATGCAGCCCCACATGCAACTGGACCCTCTGGGTTCACTCTTTCACCGCAAGCCTAAATATAGCCCTAGCACGCCTGGCAGTCGACTGAAAGCTCGGGCCACAGAAAATGTGTTACGAGCCCCATTCGCTCATCCAAAAGTGCCTCCAAAGGAAGGCTTTGGGTACATCTGAACTCCCCAGGGGAGCCTTTACGCAGCCCCACATGCAACTGGACCCTCCGTGTTCGCTCTTTACAGCAACCCTAAATATAACCCAAGCCAGCATGGCAGTCGACTGAAAACTCGGGCCACAGAAAACGTGCTACAAGACCCATTCGACCATCCAAAAGTGCCCCCAAAGGAAGGCTTTGGGTACAAGTGAACTCCCCAGGGGAGCCTTTATGCAGCCCCACATGCAACTGGACCCCCCGTGTTCGCTGTTTACAAGCAACAATAAATATAACACTAGCCAGCATGGCAGAAAACTGAAAACTCAGGCCACAGAAAAAGCATTTCAAGCCCCATTCACCCATCCAGAAGTGCCCCCAAAGGAAGGCTTTGGGTACAACTGAACTCCCCAGGGGAGCCTTTATGCAGCCCCACATGCAACTGGACCCTCCGGGTTCACTCTTTCACCGCAAGCCTAAATATAGCCCTAACACGCCTGGCAGTCGACTGAAAGCTCGGGCCACAGAAAATGTGTTACGAGCCCCATTCGCCCATCCAAAAGTGCCCCCAAAGGAAGGCTTTGGGTACATCTGAACTCCCCAGGGGAGCCTTTATGCAGCCCCACATGCAACTGGACCCTCCGGGTTCACTCTTTCACCGCAAGACTAAATGTAGCCCTAGCACGCCTGGCAGTCGACTGAAAGCTCGGGCCACAGAAAATGTGTTACGAGCCCAATTCGCCCATCCAAAAGTGCCCCCAAAGGAAGGCTTTGGGTACATCTGAACTCCCCAGGGGAGCCTTTACGCAGCCCCACATGCAACTGGACCCTCCGTGTTCGCTCTTTACAGCAACCCTAAATATAACCCTAGCCAGCATGGCAGAAGACTGAAAACTCGGGCCACAGAAAAAGCGTTTCAAGGCCCTTTCGCCCATCCAGAAGTGCCCCCAAAGGAAGGCTTTGGGTACAAGTGAACTCCCCAGGGGAGCTTTTATGCAGCCCCACATGCAACTGGACCCTCCGGGTTCACTCTTTCACCGCTAGCCTAAATATAGCCCTAGCACGCCTGGCAGAAGACTGAAAACTCTGGCCCCAGAAAAACTCTTAAAAGCCTAATTCGCCCATCCAAAAGTGCCCCCAAAGGAAGGCTTTGGGTACAAGTGAACTCCCCAGGGGAGCCTTTACGCAGCCCCACATGCAACTGGACCCTCCGGGTTCACTGTTTCACCGCAAGCCTAAATATAGCCCTAGCACGCCTGGCAGTCGACTGAAAACTCGGGCCCCAAAAAATGCGTTAAAAGCCTAATTCGCCCATCCAAAAGTGCCCCCAAAGGAAGGCTTTGGGTACAAGTGAACTCCCCAGGGGAGCCTTTATGCAGGCCCATACGCAACTGGACCCCCCGTGTTCGCTGTTTACAAGCAACCCTAAATATAACCCTAGCCAGCATGGCAGAAGACTGAAAACTCGGGCCACAGAAAAAGCGTTTCAAGGCCCTTTCGCCCATCCAGAAGTGCCCCCAAAGGAAGGCTTTGGGTACAAGTGAACTCCCCAGGGGAGCCTTTATGCAGCCCCACATGCAACTGGACCCTCCGGGTTCACTCTTTCACCGCAAGCCTAAATATAGCCCTAGAACGCCTGGCAGTCGACTGAAAGCTCGGGCCACAGAAAATGTGTTACGAGCCCCATTCGCCCATCCAAAAGTGCCCCCAAAGGAAGGCTTTGGGTACATCTGAACTCCCCAGGGGAGCCTTTATGCAGGCCCATACGCAACTGGACCCTCCTTGTTCACTGTTTACGATCAACCCTAAATATACCCCTAACAACCATGGCAGAAGACTGAAAGCTCGGGCCATAGAAAATGTGTTACGAGCCCCATTCGCCCATCCAGAAGTGCCCCCAAAGGAAGGCTTTGGGTACAACTGAACTCCCCAGGGGAGCCTTTACGCAGCCCCACATGCAACTGGACCCTCCTTGTTCACTGTTTACGAGCAACCCTAAATATAACCCTAGACAGCATGGCAGAAAACTGAAAAATCGGGCCACAGAAAAAGCGTTTCAAGCCCCATTCACCCATCCAGAAGTGCCCCCAAAGGAAGGCTTTGGGTACAAGTGAACTCCCCAGCGGAGCCTTTATGCAGCCCCACATGCAACTGGACCCTCCGGGTTCACTCTTTCACCGCAAGACTAAATATAGCCCTAGCACGCCTGGCAGTCGACTGAAAGCTCGGGCCACAGAAAATGTGTTACGAGCCCCATTCGCCCATCCAAAAGTGCCCCCAAAGGAAGGCTTTGGGTACATCTGAACTCCCCAGGGGAGCCTTTACGCAGCCCCACATGCAACTGGACCCTCCGTGTTCGCTCTTTACAGCAACCCTAAATATAACCCTAGCCAGCATGGCAGAAGACTGAAAGCTCGGGCCACAGAAAATGTGTTACGAGCCCCATTCGCCCATCCAAAAGTGCCCCCAAAGGAAGGCTTTGGGTACAAGTGAACTCCCCAGGGGAGCCTTTACGCAGCCCCACATGCAACTGGACCCTCCTTGTTCACTGTTTACGAGCAACCCTAAATATAACCCTAGACAGCATGGCAGAAAACTGAAAAATCGGGCCACAGAAAAAGCGTTTCAAGCCCCATTCACCCATCCAGAAGTGCCCCCAAAGGAAGGCTTTGGGTACAAGTGAACTCCCCAGCGGAGCCTTTATGCAGCCCCACATGCAACTGGACCCTCCAGGTTCACTCTTTCACCGCAAGACTAAATATAGCCCTAGCACGCCTGGCAGTCGACTGAAAGCTCGGGCCACAGAAAATGTGTTACGAGCCCAATTCGCCCATCCAAAAGTGCCCCCAAAGGAAGGCTTTGGGTACATCTGAACTCCCCAGGGGAGCCTTTACGCAGCCCCACATGCAACTGGACCCTCCGTGTTCGCTCTTTACAGCAACCCTAAATATAACCCTAGCCAGCATGGCAGAAGACTGAAAACTCGGGCCACAGAAAAAGCGTTTCAAGGCCCTTTCGCCCATCCAGAAGTGCCCCCAAAGGAAGGCTTTGGGTACAAGTGAACTCCACAGGGGAGCTTTTATGCAGCCCCACATGCAACTGGACCCTCCGGGTTCACTCTTTCACCGCTAGCCTAAATATAGCCCTAGCACGCCTGGCAGAAGACTGAAAACTCTGGCCCCAGAAAAACTCTTAAAAGCCTAATTCGCCCATCCAAAAGTGCCCCCAAAGGAAGGCTTTGGGTACAAGTGAACTCCCCAGGGGAGCCTTTACGCAGCCCCACATGCAACTGGACCCTCCGGGTTCACTGTTTCACCGCAAGCCTAAATATAGCCCTAGCACGCCTGGCAGTCGACTGAAAACTCGGGCCCCAAAAAATGCGTTAAAAGCCTAATTCGCCCATCCAAAAGTGCCCCCAAAGGAAGGCTTTGGGTACAAGTGAACTCCCCAGGGGAGCCTTTATGCAGGCCCATACGCAACTGGACCCCCCGTGTTCGCTGTTTACAAGCAACCCTAAATATAACCCTAGCCAGCATGGCAGAAAACGGAAAAATCGGGCCACAGAAAAAGCGTTTCAAGCCCCATTCACCCATCCAGAAGTGCCCCCAAAGGAAGGCTTTGGGTACAACTGGACTCCCCAGGGGAGCCTTAACGCAGCCCCACATGCAACTGGACCCTCCGTATTCGCTCTTTCACAGCAACCCTAAATATAGCCCTGGCCCGCCTGGCAGTCGACTGAAAACTCGGGCCCCAGAAAATGCGTTAAAAGCCTAATTCGCCCATCCAAAAGTGCCCCCAGAGGAAGGCTTTGGGTACATCTGAACTCCCCAGGGGAGCCTTTACGCAGCCCCACATGCAACTGGACCCTCCTTGTTCACTGTTTACGAGCAACCCCATATATACCCCTAGCCACCATGGCAGAAGACTGAAAACTCAGGCTCCAGAAAATGCGTTTCAAGCCCCATTCACCCATCCAGAAGTGCCCCCAAAGGAAGGCTTTGGGTACAAGTGAACTCCCCAGGGGAGCCTTTATGCAGCCCCACATGCAACTGGACCCTCCGGGTTCACTCTTTCACCGCAAGCCTAAATATAGCCCTAGCACGCCTGGCAGTCGACTGAAAGCTCGGGCCACAGAAAATGTGTTACGAGCCCAATTCGCCCATCCAAAAGTGCCCCCAAAGGAAGGCTTTGGGTACATCTGAACTCCCCAGGGGAGCCTTTACGCAGCCCCACATGCAACTGGACCCTCCGTGTTCGCTCTTTACAGCAACCCTAAATATAACCCTAGCCAGCATGGCAGAAGACTGAAAACTCGGGCCACAGAAAAAGCGTTTCAAGGCCCTTTCGCCCATCCAGAAGTGCCCCCAAAGGAAGGCTTTGGGTACAAGTGAACTCCACAGGGGAGCTTTTATGCAGCCCCACATGCAACTGGACCCTCCGGGTTCACTCTTTCACCGCTAGCCTAAATATAGCCCTAGCACGCCTGGCAGAAGACTGAAAACTCTGGCCCCAGAAAAACTCTTAAAAGCCTAATTCGCCCATCCAAAAGTGCCCCCAAAGGAAGGCTTTGGGTACAAGTGAACTCCCCAGGGGAGCCTTTACGCAGCCCCACATGCAACTGGACCCTCCGGGTTCACTGTTTCACCGCAAGCCTAAATATAGCCCTAGCACGCCTGGCAGTCGACTGAAAACTCGGGCCCCAAAAAATGCGTTAAAAGCCTAATTCGCCCATCCAAAAGTGCCCCCAAAGGAAGGCTTTGGGTACAAGTGAACTCCCCAGGGGAGCCTTTATGCAGGCCCATACGCAACTGGACCCCCCGTGTTCGCTGTTTACAAGCAACCCTAAATATATCCCTAGCCAGCATGGCAGAAAACGGAAAAATCGGGCCACAGAAAAAGCGTTTCAAGCCCCATTCACCCATCCAGAAGTGCCCCCAAAAAAAGGCTTTGGGTACAACTGGACTCCCCAGGGGAGCCTTAACGCAGCCCCACATGCAACTGGACCCTCCGTATTCGCTCTTTCACAGCAACCCTAAATATAGCCCTGGCCCGCCTGGCAGTCGACTGAAAACTCGGGCCCCAGAAAATGCGTTAAAAGCCTAATTCGCCCATCCAAAAGTGCCCCCAGAGGAAGGCTTTGGGTACATCTGAACTCCCCAGGGGAGCCTTTACGCAGCCCCACATGCAACTGGACCCTCCTTGTTCACTGTTTACGAGCAACCCTATATATACCCCTAGCCACCATGGCAGAAGACTGAAAACTCAGGCTCCAGAAAATACGTTTCAAGCCCCATTCACCCATCCAGAAGTGCCCCCAAAGGAAGGCTTTGGGTACAAGTGAACTCCCCAGGGGAGCCTTTATGCAGCCCCACATGCAACTGGACCCTCCGGGTTCACTCTTTCACCGCAAGCCTAAATATAGCCCTAGCACGCCTGGCAGTCGACTGAAAGCTCGGGCCACAGAAAATGTGTTACGAGCCCAATTCGCCCATCCAAAAGTGCCCCCAAAGGAAGGCTTTGGGTACACCTGAACTCCCCAGGGGAGCCTTTATGCAGCCCTACATGCAACTGGACCCTCCGTGTTCGCTCTTTACAGCAATCCTAATTATATCCCTAGCCAGCATGGCAGAAGACTGAAAACTCGGGCCACAGAAAAAGCGTTTCAAGCCCCTTTCGCCCATCCAGAAGTGCCCCCAAAGGAAGGCTTTGGGTACAAGTGAACTCCCCAGGGGAGCCTTAAAGGAAGCCCCACATGCAACTGGACCCTCCGTATTCGCTCTTTCACAGCAACAATAAATATAACCCTGGCCCGCATGGCAGACGACTGAAAACTCGGGCTGCAGAAAATGCGTTAAAAGCCTAATTCGCCATCCAAAATTGCACCCAGAGGAAGGCTTTGGGTACAACGGAACTCCCCAGGGGAGCCTTAACGCAGCCCCACATGCAACTGGACCCTCCGTATTCGCTCTTTCACAGCAACCCTAAATATAGCCCTGGCTCGCCTGGCAGTCGATTGAAAACTCGGGACCCAGAAAATGCATTAAAAGCCTAATTCGCCCATCCAAAAGTGCCCCCAGAGGAAGGCTTTGGGTACAACTGAACTCCCCAGGGGAGCCTTTACGCAGCCCCACATGCAACTGGACCCTACTTTTTCACTGTTTACGAGCAACCCTACATATACCCCTAGCCACCATGGCAGAAGACTGAAAACTCGGGCTCCAGAAAATGCGTTTCAAGCCCCATTCACCCATCCAGAAGTGCCCCCAAAGGAAGGCTTTGGGTACAACTGAACTCCCCAGGGGAGCCTTTACGCAGCCCCACATGCAAGTGGACCCTCCGTATTCGCTCTTTCACAGCAACCCTAAATATACCCCTAACCACCATGGCAGAAGACTGAAAGCTCGGGCCACAGAAAATGTGTTACGAGCCCCATTCGACCATCCAAAAGTGCCCCCAAAGGAAGGCTTTGGGTACAAGTGAACTCCCCAGGGGAGCCTTTACGCAGCCCCACATGCAACTGGACCCTCCGTGTTCGCTCTTTACAGCAACCCTAAATATAACCCAAGCCAGCATGGCAGTCGACTGAAAACTCGGGCCACAGAAAACGTGCTACAAGACCCATTCGACCATCCAAAAGTGCCCCCAAAGGAAGGCTTTGGGTACAAGTGAACTCCCCAGGGGAGCCTTTATGCAGCCCCACATGCAACTGGACCCCCCGTGTTCGCTGTTTACAAGCAACAATAAATATAACACTAGCCAGCATGGCAGAAAACTGAAAACTCAGGCCACAGAAAAAGCATTTCAAGCCCCATTCACCCATCCAGAAGTGCCCCCAAAGGAAGGCTTTGGGTACAACTGAACTCCCCAGGGGAGCCTTTATGCAGCCCCACATGCAACTGGACCCTCCGGGTTCACTCTTTCACCGCAAGCCTAAATATAGCCCTAACACGCCTGGCAGTCGACTGAAAGCTCGGGCCACAGAAAATGTGTTACGAGCCCAATTCGCCCATCCAAATGTGCCCCCAAAGGAAGGCTTTGGGTACATCTGAACTCCCCAGGGGAGCCTTTATGCAGCCCCACATGCAACTGGACCCTCCGGGTTCACTCTTTCACCGCAAGACTAAATGTAGCCCTAGCACGCCTGGCAGTCGACTGAAAGCTCGGGCCACAGAAAATGTGTTACGAGCCCAATTCGCCCATCCAAAAGTGCCCCCAAAGGAAGGCTTTGGGTACATCTGAACTCCCCAGGGGAGCCTTTACGCAGCCCCACATGCAACTGGACCCTCCGTGTTCGCTCTTTACAGCAACCCTAAATATAACCCTAGCCAGCATGGCAGAAGACTGAAAACTCGGGCCACAGAAAAAGCGTTTCAAGGCCCTTTCGCCCATCCAGAAGTGCCCCCAAAGGAAGGCTTTGGGTACAAGTGAACTCCCCAGGGGAGCTTTTATGCAGCCCCACATGCAACTGGACCCTCCGGGTTCACTCTTTCACCGCTAGCCTAAATATAGCCCTAGCACGCCTGGCAGAAGACTGAAAACTCTGGCCCCAGAAAAACTCTTAAAAGCCTAATTCGCCCATCCAAAAGTGCCCCCAAAGGAAGGCTTTGGGTACAAGTGAACTCCCCAGGGGAGCCTTTACGCAGCCCCACATGCAACTGGACCCTCCGGGTTCACTGTTTCACCGCAAGCCTAAATATAGCCCTAGCACGCCTGGCAGTCGACTGAAAACTCGGGCCCCAAAAAATGCGTTAAAAGCCTAATTCGCCCATCCAAAAGTGCCCCCAAAGGAAGGCTTTGGGTACAAGTGAACTCCCCAGGGGAGCCTTTATGCAGGCCCATACGCAACTGGACCCCCCGTGTTCGCTGTTTACAAGCAACCCTAAATATAACCCTAGCCAGCATGGCAGAAAACGGAAAAATCGGGCCACAGAAAAAGCGTTTCAAGCCCCATTCACCCATCCAGACGTGCCCCCAAAGGAAGGCTTTGGGTACAACTGGACTCCCCAGGGGAGCCTTAACGCAGCCCCACATGCAACTGGACCCTCCGTATTCGCTCTTTCACAGCAACCCTAAATATAGCCCTGGCCCGCCTGGCAGTCGACTGAAAACTCGGGCCCCAGAAAATGCGTTAAAAGCCTAATTCGCCCATCCAAAAGTGCCCCCAGAGGAAGGCTTTGGGTACATCTGAACTCCCCAGGGGAGCCTTTACGCAGCCCCACATGCAACTGGACCCTCCTTGTTCACTGTTTACGAGCAACCCTATATATACCCCTAGCCACCATGGCAGAAGACTGAAAACTCAGGCTCCAGAAAATGCGTTTCAATCCCCATTCACCCATCCAGAAGTGCCCCCAAAGGAAGGCTTTGGGTACAAGTGAACTCCCCAGGGGAGCCTTAACGCAGCCCCACATGCAACTGGACCCTCCGTATTCGCTCTTTCACAGCAACCCTAAATATAGCCCTGGCCCGCCTGGCAGTCGACTGAAAACTCGGGTCCCAGAAAATGTGTTACGAGCCCAATTCGCCCATCCAAAAGTGCCCCCAGAGGAAGGCTTTGGGTACATCTGAACTCCCCAGGGGAGCCTTTACGCAGCCCCACATGCAACTGGACCCTCCTTGTTCACTGTTTACGAGCAACCCTATATATACCCCTAGCCACCATGGCAGAAGACTGAAAACTCAGGCTCCAGAAAATGCGTTTCAATCCCCATTCACCCATCCAGAAGTGCCCCCAAAGGAAGGCTTTGGGTACAAGTGAACTCCCCAGGGGAGCCTTTATGCAGCCCCACATGCAACTGGACCCTCCGGGTTCACTCTTTCACCGCAAGCCTAAATATAGCCCTAGCACGCCTGGCAGTCGACTGAAAGCTCGGGCCACAGAAAATGTGTTACGAGCCCAATTCGCCCATCCAAAAGTGCCCCCAAAGGAAGGCTTTGGGTACACCTGAACTCCCCAGGGGAGCCTTTATGCAGCCCTACATGCAACTGGACCCTCCGTGTTCGCTCTTTACAGCAATCCTAAATATATCCCTAGCCAGCATGGCAGAAGACTGAAAACTCGGGCCACAGAAAAAGCGTTTCAAGCCCCTTTCGCCCATCCAGAAGTGCCCCCAAAGGAAGGCTTTGGGTACAACTGAACTCCCCAGGGGAGCCTTTATGCAGCCCCACATGCAACTGGACCCTCCGTATTCGCTCTTTCACAGCAACAATAAATATAACCCTGGCCCGCATGGCAGACGACTGAAAACTCGGGACCCAGAAAATGCGTTAAAAGCCTAATTCGCCCATCCAAAAGTGCCCCCAAAGGAAGGCTTTGGGTACAACTGAACTCCCCAGGGGAGCCTTAACGCAGCCCCACATGCAACTGGACCCTCCGTATTCGCTCTTTCACAGCAACCCTAAATATAGCCCTGGCTCGCCTGGCAGTCGATTGAAAACTCGGGACCCAGAAAATGCATTAAAAGCCTAATTCGCCCATCCAAAAGTGCCCCCAGAGGAAGGCTTTGGGTACAACTGAACTCCCCAGGGGAGCCTTTACGCAGCCCCACATGCAACTGGACCCTACTTTTTCACTGTTTACGAGCAACCCTACATATACCCCTAGCCACCATGGCAGAAGACTGAAAACTCGGGCTCCAGAAAATGCGTTTCAAGCCCCATTCACCCATCCAGAAGTGCCCCCAAAGGAAGGCTTTGGGTACAACTGAACTCCCCAGGGGAGCCTTTACGCAGCCCCACATGCAAGTGGACCCTCCGTATTCGCTCTTTCACAGCAACCCTAAATATACCCCTAACCACCATGGCAGAAGACTGAAAGCTCGGGCCACAGAAAATGTGTTACGAGCCCCATTCGACCATCCAAAAGTGCCCCGAGAGGAAGGCTTTGGGTACAACTGAACTCCCCAGGGGAGCCTTTATGCAGCCCCACATGCAACTGGACCCTCCGTGTTCACTCTTTCACAGCAACCCTAAATATAGCCCTGGCCCGCCTGGCAGTTGACTGAAAACTCGGGCCCAAGAAAATGCATTAAAAGCCTAATTCGCCCATCCAGAAGTGCCCCCAAAGGAAGGCTTTGGGTACAACTGGACTCCCCACGGGAGCCTTTATGCAGGCCCATACGCAACTGGACCCCCCGTGTTCGCTGTTTACAAGCAACCCTAAATATAACACTAGCCAGTATGGGAGAAAACTGAAAACTCGGGCCACAGAAAAAGCGTTTCAAGCCCCATTCACCCATCCAGAAGTGCCCCCAAAGGAAGGCTTTGGGTACAAGTGAACTCCCCAGGGGAGCCTTTATGCAGCCCCACATGCAACTGGACCCTCCGGGTTCACTCTTTCACCGCAAGCCTAAATATAGCCCTAGCACGCCTGGCAGTCGACTGAAAGCTCGGGCCACAGAAAATGTGTTACGAGCCCCATTCGCTCATCCAAAAGTGCCTCCAAAGGAAGGCTTTGGGTACATCTGAACTCCCCAGGGGAGCCTTTACGCAGCCCCACATGCAACTGGACCCTCCGTGTTCGCTCTTTACAGCAACCCTAAATATAACCCAAGCCAGCATGGCAGTCGACTGAAAACTCGGGCCACAGAAAACGTGCTACAAGACCCATTCGACCATCCAAAAGTGCCCCCAAAGGAAGGCTTTGGGTACAAGTGAACTCCCCAGGGGAGCCTTTATGCAGCCCCACATGCAACTGGACCCCCCGTGTTCGCTGTTTACAAGCAACCCTAAATATAACACTAGCCAGCATGGCAGAAAACTGAAAACTCAGGCCACAGAAAAAGCATTTCAAGCCCCATTCACCCATCCAGAAGTGCCCCCAAAGGAAGGCTTTGGGTACAAGTGAACTCCCCAGGGGAGCCTTTATGCAGCCCCACATGCAACTGGACCCTCCGGGTTCACTCTTTCACCGCAAGCCTAAATATAGCCCTAACACGCCTGGCAGTCGACTGAAAACTCGGGCCACAGAAAATGTGTTACGAGTCCCATTCGCCCACCCAAAAGAGCCCCCAAAGGAAGGCTTTGGGTACATCTGAACTCCCCAGGGGAGACTTTACGCAGCCCCACATGCAACTGGACCCCCCGTATTCGCTCTTTCACAGCAACCCTAAATATAGCCCTGGCCGGCCTGGCAGTCGACTGAAAA
Source organism: Anas platyrhynchos (assembly GCF_047663525.1). Lineage (NCBI taxonomy): Eukaryota > Metazoa > Chordata > Aves > Anseriformes > Anatidae > Anas > Anas platyrhynchos. The sequence goes on along the minus strand of NC_092597.1, from coordinate 2,199,407 downwards.
CTCGGGCCCCAAAAAATGCGTTAAAAGCCTAATTCGCCCATCCAAAAGTGCCCCCAAAGGAAGGCTTTGGGTACAACTGAACTCCCCAGGGGAGCCTTTATGCAGCCCCACATGCAACTGGACCCTCCGGGTTCACTCTTTCACAGCAACCCTAAATATAGCCGTGGCCCGCCTGGCAGTCGACTGAAAACTCGGGCCCCAGAAAATGCGTTAAAAGCCTAATTTGCCCCTCCAAAAGTGCCCCCAGAGGAAGGCTTTGGGTACATCTGAACTCCCCAGGGGAGCCTTTACGCAGCCCCACATGCAACTGGACCCTCCTTGTTCACTGTTTACGAGCAACCCTAAATATACCCCTAGCCACCATGGCAGAAGACTGAAAACTCGGGCTCCAGAAAATGCGTTTCAAGCCCCATTCACCCATCCAGAAGTGCCCCCAAAGGAAGGCTTTGGGTACAAGTGAACTCCCCAGGGGAGCCTTTATGCAGGCCCATACGCAACTGGACCCCCCGTGTTCGCTGTTTACAAGCAACCCTAAATATAACCCTAGCCAGCATGGCAGAAAACTGAAAACTCGGGCCACAGAAAAAGCGTTTCAAGCCCCATTCACCCATCCAGAAGTGCCCCCAAAGGAAGGCTTTGGGTACAACTGAAATCCCCAGGGGAGCCTTTATGCAGCCCCACATGCAACTGGACCCTGCGGGTTCACTCTTTCACTGCAAGCCTAAATATAGCCGTAGCACGCCTGGCAGTCGACTGAAAGCTCGGGCCACAGAAAATGTGTTACGAGCCCCATTCGCCCATCCAAAAGTGTCCCCAAAGGAAGGCTTTGGGTACATCTGAACTCCCCAGGGGAGACTTTACGCAGCCCCACATGCAACTGGACCCCCCGTATTCGCTCTTTCAAAGCAACCCTAAATATAGCCCTGGCCGGCCTGGCAGTCGACTGAAAACTCGGGCCCCAAAAAATGCGTTAAAAGCCTAATTCGCCCATCCAAAAGTGCCCCCAAAGGAAGGCTTTGGGTACAACTGAACTCCCCAGGGGAGCCTTTATGCAGCCCCACATGCAACTGGACCCTCCGGGTTCACTCTTTCACAGCAACCCTAAATATAGCCGTGGCCCGCCTGGCAGTCGACTGAAAACTCGGGCCCCAGAAAATGCGTTAAAAGCCTAATTTGCCCCTCCAAAAGTGCCCCCAGAGGAAGGCTTTGGGTACATCTGAACTCCCCAGGGGAGCCTTTACGCAGCCCCACATGCAACTGGACCCTCCTTGTTCACTGTTTACGAGCAACCCTAAATATACCCCTAGCCACCATGGCAGAAGACTGAAAACTCGGGCTCCAGAAAATGCGTTTCAAGCCCCATTCACCCATCCAGAAGTGCCCCCAAAGGAAGGCTTTGGGTACAAGTGAACTCCCCAGGGGAGCCTTTATGCAGGCCCATACGCAACTGGACCCCCCGTGTTCGCTGTTTACAAGCAACCCTAAATATAACCCTAGCCAGCATGGCAGAAAACTGAAAACTCGGGCCACAGAAAAAGCGTTTCAAGCCCCATTCACCCATCCAGAAGTGCCCCCAAAGGAAGGCTTTGGGTACAACTGAACTCCCCAGGGGAGCCTTTATGCAGCCCCACATGCAACTGGACCCTGCGGGTTCACTCTTTCACCGCAAGCCTAAATATAGCCGTAGCACGCCTGGCAGTCGACTGAAAGCTCGGGCCACAGAAAATGTGTTACGAGCCCCATTCGCCCACACAAAAGTGCCCCCAGAGGAAGGCTTTGGGTACAAGTGAACTCCCCAGGGGAGCCTTTATGCAGCCCCACATGCAACTGGACCCTCCGGATTCACTCTTTCACCGCAAGACTAAATATAGCCCTCGGCGCAATGGGAGAAGACTGAAAAAGAGGGCCTCAGAAAACGCATTGCGATTCCCCTTGGACCATCCCAATGTGCCCCCAAAGGAAGGCTTTGGGTACAACTGAACTCCCCAGGGGAGCCTTTATGCAGGCGCATACGCAAATGGACCCCCCGTGTTCGCTGTTTACAAGCAACCCTAAATGTAACCCTAGCCAGCATGGCAGAAAACGGAAAAATCGGGCCACAGAAAAAGCGTTTCAAGCCCCATTCACCCATCCAGAAGTGCCCCCAAAGGAAGGCTTTGGGTACAACTGGACTCCCCTGGGGAGCCTTAACGCAGCCCCACATGCAACTGGACCCTCCGTATTCGCTCTTTCACAGCAACCCTAAATATAGCCCTGGCCCGCCTGGCAGTCGACTGAAAACTCGGGCCCCAGAAAATGCGTTAAAAGCCTAATTCGCCCATCCAAAAGTGCCCCCAGAGGAAGGCTTTGGGTACATCTGAACTCCCCAGGGGAGCCTTTACACAGCCCCACATGCAACTGGACCCTCCTTGTTCACTGTTTACGAGCAACCCTATATATACCCCTAGCCACCATGGCAGAAGACTGAAAACTCAGGCTCCAGAAAATGCGTTTCAATCCCCATTCACCCATCCAGAAGTGCCCCCAAAGGAAGGCTTTGGGTACAAGTGAACTCCCCAGGGGAGCCTTTATGCAGCCCCACATGCAACTGGACCCTCCGGGTTCAGTCTTTCACCGCAAGCCTAAATATAGCCCTAGCACGCCTGGCAGTCGACTGAAAGCTCGGGCCACAGAAAATGTGTTACGAGCCCCATTCGCCCATCCAAATGTGCCCCCAAAGGAAGGCTTTGGGTACAAGTGAACTCCCCAGGGGAGCCTTTATGCAGCCCTACATGCAACTGGACCCTCCGTGTTCGCTCTTTACAGCAATCCTAAATATATCCCTAGCCAGCATGGCAGAAGACTGAAAACTCGGGCCACAGAAAAAGCGTTTCAAGCCCCTTTCGCCCATCCAGAAGTGCCCCCAAAGGAAGGCTTTGGGTACAAGTGAACTCCCCAGGGGAGCCTTTATGCAGCCCCACATGCAACTGGACCCTCCGTATTCGCTCTTTCACAGCAACAATAAATAAAACCCTGGCCCGCATGGCAGACGACTGAAAACTCGGGACCCAGAAAATGCGTTAAAAGCCTAATTCGCCATCCAAAATTGCCCCCAGAGGAAGGCTTTGGGTACAACGGAACTCCCCAGGGGAGCCTTAACGCAGCCCCACATGCAACTGCTCCCTCCGTATTCGCTCTTTCACAGCAACCCTAAATATAGCCCTGGTTCGCCTGGCAGTCGACTGAAAACTCGGGCCCCAGAAAAAATGTTAAACGCCTAATTCGCCCATCCAAAAGTGCCCCCAGAGAAAGGCTTTGGGTACAACTGAACTCCCCAGGGGAGCCTTTACGCAGCCCCACATGCAACTGGACCCTCCTTGTTCACTGTTTACGAGCAACCCTAAATATACCCCTAGCCACCATGGCAGAAGACTGAAAACTCGGGCTGCAGAAAATGCGTTTAAAGCCCCATTCACCCATCCAGAAGTGCCCCCAAAGGAAGGCTTTGGGTACAACTGAACTCCCCAGGGGAGCCTTTACGCAGCCCCACATGCAACTGGACCCTCCGTATTCGCTCTTTCACAGCAACCCTAAATATAACCCTGGCCCGCATGGCAGACGACTGAAAAATCGGGACACAGAAAACGTGCTACAAGCCCCATTCGACCATCCAAAAATGCCCCCAAAGGAAGGCTTTGGGTACAACTGAACTCCCCAGGGGAGCCTTTATGCAGGTCCATACGCAACTGGACCCCCCGTGTTCGCTGTTTACAAGCAACCCTAAATATAACACTAGCCAGCATGGAAGAAAACTGAAAACTCGGGCCACAGAAAAAGCGTTTCAAGCCCCATTCACCCATCCAGAAGTGCCCCCAAAGGAAGGCTTTGGGTACAACTGAACTCCCCAGGGGAGCCTTTATGCAGCCCCACATGCAACTGGACCCTCCGGGTTCACTCTTTCACAGCAACGCTAAATATAGCCCTGGCCCGCCTGGCAGTCGACTGAAAACTCGGGCCCAAGAAAATGCATTAAAAGCCTAATTCGCCCATCCAAAAGTGCCCCCAAAGGAAGGCTTTGGGTACAGCTGGACTCCCCAGGGGAGCCTTTATGCAGGCCTATACGCAACTGGACCCCCCGTGTTCGCTGTTTACAAGCAACCCTAAATATAACACTAGCCAGTATGGCAGAAAACTAAAAACTCGGGCCACAGAAAAAGCGTTTCAAGCCCCATTCACCCATCCAGAAGTTCCCCCCAAGGAAGGCTTTGGGTACAACTGAACTCCCCAGGGGAGCCTTTATGCAGCCCCACATGCAACTGGACCCTCTGGGTTCACTCTTTCACCGCAAGCCTAAATATAGCCCTAACACGCCTGGCAGTCGACTGAAAACTCGGGCCACAGAAAATGTGTTACGAGCCCCATTCGCCCACCCAAAACAGCCTCCAAAGGAAGGCTTTGGGTACATCTGAACTCCCCAGGGGAGACTTTACGCAGCCCCACATGCAACTGGACCCCCCGTATTCGCTCTTTACAGCAACCCTAAATATAGCCCTGGCCCGCCTGGCAGTCGACTGAAAACTCGGGCCCCAAAAAACGCGTTAAAAGCCTAATTAGCCCATCCAAAAGTGCCACCAAAGGAAGGCTTTGGGTACAAGTGAACTCCCCAGGGGAGCCTTTATGCAGCCCCACATGCAACTGGACCCTCCGGATTCGCTCTTTCACAGCAAACCTAAATATAGCCCTGGCCCGCCTGGCAGTCGACTGAAAACTCGGGCCCCAGAAAATGCGTTAAAAGCCTAATTCGTCCATCCAAAAGTGCCCCCAGAGGAAGGCTTTGGGTACAAGTGAACTCCCCAGCGGAGCCTTTATGCAGCCCCACATGCAACTGGACCCTCCTTGTTCACTGTTTACGAGCAACCCTAAATATAGCCCTGGCCCCCCTGGCAGTCGACTGAAAACTCGGGCCCCAGAAAATGCATTAAAAGCCTAATTCGCCCATCCAAAAGTGCCCCCAGAGAAAGGCTTTGGGTACAACTGAACTCCCCAGGGGAGCCTTTACGCAGCCCCACATGCAACTGGACCCTCCTTGTTCACTGTTTACGAGCAACCCTAAATATACCCCTAGCCACCATGGCAGAAGACTGAAAACTCGGGCCACAGAAAAAGCGTTTCAAGCCCCTTTCGCCCATCCAGAAGTGCCCCCAAAGGAAGGCTTTGGGTACAAGTGAACTCCCCAGGGGAGCCTTTACGCAGCCCCACATGCAACTGGACCCTCCGTATTCGCTCTTTCACAGCAACCCTAAATATAACCCTGGCCCGCACGGCAGACGACTGAAAAATCGGGCCCCAGAAAATGTGCTACAAGCCCGATTCGACCATCCAAAACTGCCCCCAAAGGAAGGCTTTGGGTACAACTGAACACCCCAGGGGAGCCTTTATGCAGCCCCACATGCAACTGGACCCTCCTTGTTCACTGTTTACAAGCAACCCTAAATATAACACTAGCCAGCGTGGCAGAAAACTGAAAACTCGGGCCACAGAAAAAGCGTTTCAAGCCCCATTCACCCATTCAGAAGTGCCCCCAAAGGAAGGCTTTGGGTACAACTGAACTCCCCAGGGGAGCCTTTACGCAGCCCCACGTGCAACTGGACCCTCCTTGTTCGCTGTTTACGAGCAACCCTAAATATAGCCCTGGCCCGCCTGGCAGTCGACTGAAAACTCGGGCCCCAGAAAATGCGTTTCAAGCCCCATTCACCCATTCAGAAGTGCCTCCAAAGGAAGGCTTTGGGTACAACTGAACTCCCCAGGGGAGCCTTTATGCAGCCCCACATGCAACTGGACCCTCCGGGTTCACTCTTTCACCGCAAGCCTAAACATAGCCCTCGGCGCAATGGGAGAAGACTGAAAAAGTGGGCCTCAGAAAACACAATGCGATTCCCCTTGGACCATCCAAAAGTGCCCCCAGAGGAAGGCTTTGGGTACAACTGAACTCCCCAGGGGAGCCTTTACGCAGCCCCACATGCAACTGGACCCTCCTTGTTCACTGTTTACGAGCAACCCTAAATATACCCCTAGCCACCATGGCAGAAGACTGAAAACTCGGGCTCCAGAAAATGCGTTTCAAGCCCCATTCACCCATCCAGAATTGCCCCCAAAGGAAGTCTTTGGGTACAAGTGAACTCCCCAGGGAAGCCTTTATGCAGGCCCATACGCAACTGGACCCCCCGTGTTCGCTGTTTACAAGCAACCCTAAATATATCCCTAGCCAGCATGGCAGAAAACTGAAAACTCGGGCCACAGAAAAAGCGTTTCAAGCCCCATTCACCCATCCAGAAGTGCCCCCAAAGGAAGGCTTTGGGTACAAGTGAACTCCCCAGGGGAGCCTTTATGCAGCCCCACATGCAACTGGACCCTCCGGGTTCACTCTTTCACCGCAAGCCTAAATATAGCCCTAGCACGCCTGGCAGTCGACTGAAAGCTTGGGCCACAGAAAATGTGTTACGAGCCCCATTCGCCCACCCAAAAGTGCCTCCAAAGGAAGGCTTTGGGTACATCTGAAATCCCCAGGGGAGCCTTTACGCAGCCCCACATGCAACTGGACCCTCCGTGTTCGCTCTTTACAGCAACCCTAAATAAAGCCCTAGACAGCATGGCAGACGACTGAAAACTCGGGCCACAGAAAACGTGATACAAGCCCCATTCGACCATCCAAAAGTGCCCCCAAAGGAAGGCTTTGGGTACAACTGAACTCCCCAGGGGAGCCTTTATGGAGGCCCATACGCAACTGGACCCCCCGTGTTCGCTGTTTACAAGCAACCCTAAATATAACACTAGCCAGCATGTCAGAAAACTGAAAACTCGGGCCTCAGAAAAAGTGTTTCAAGCCCCATTCACCCATCCAGAAGTTCCCCCAAAGGAAGGCTTTGGGTACAAGTGAACTCCCCAGGGGAGCCTTTATGCAGCCCCACATGCAACTGGACCCTCCGGGTTCACTCTTTCACCGCAAGCCTAAATATAGCCCTAGCACGCCTGGCAGTCGACTGAAAGCTCGGGCCACAGAAAATGTGTTACGAGCCCAATTCGCCCATCCAAAAGTGCCCCCAAAGGAAGGCTTTGGGTACACCTGAACTCCCCAGGGGAGCCTTTATGCAGCCCTACATGCAACTGGACCCTCCGTGTTCGCTCTTTACAGCAATCCTAAATATATCCTTAGCCAGCATGGCAGAAGACTTAAAACTCGGGCCACAGAAAAAGCGTTTCAAGCCCCTTTCGCCCATCCAGAAGTGCCCCCAAAGGAAGGCTTTGGGTACAACTGAACTCCCCAGGGGAGCCTTTATGCAGCCCCACATGCAACTGGACCCTCCTTGTTCACTGTTTACGAGCAACCCTAAATATACCCCTAGCCACCATGGCAGAAGACTGAAAACTCGGGCCACAGAAAAAGCGTTTCAAGCCCCTTTCGCCCATCAAGAAGTGCCCCCAAAGGAAGGCTTTGGGTACAAGTGAACTCCCCAGGGGAGCCTTTACGCAGCCCCACATGCAACTGGACCCTCCGTATTCGCTCTTTCACAGCAACCCTAAATAGAGCCCTGGCTCGCCTGGCAGTCGACTGAAAACTCGGGCCCCAGAAAAACTGTTAAAAGCCTAATTCGCCCATCCAAAAGTGCCCCCAGAGGAAGGCTTTGGGTACAACTGAACTCCCCAGGGGAGCCTTTACGCAGCCCCACATGCAACTGGACCCTCCTTGTTCACTGTTTACGAGCAACCCTAAATATATCCCTAGCCACCATGGCAGAAGACTGAAAACTCGGGCTCCAGAAAATGCGTTTCAAGCCCCATTCACCCATCCAGAAGTGCCCCCAAAGGAAGGCTTTGGGTACAACTGAACTCCGCAGGGGAGCCTTTACGCAGCCCCACATGCAACTGGACCCTCCGTATTCGCTCTTTCACAGCAACCCTAAATATAACCCTGGCCCGCATGGCAGACGACTGAAAAATCGGGCCACAGAAAACGTGCTACAAGCCCCATTCGACCATCCAAAAGTGCCCCCAAAGGAAGGCTTTGGGTACAACTGAACTCCCCAGGGGAGCCTTTATGCAGGTCCATACGCAACTGGACCCCCCGTGTTCGCTGTTTACAAGCAACCCTAAATATAACACTAGCCAGCATGGCAGAAAACTGAAAACTCAGGCCACAGAAAAAGCATTTCAAGCCCCATTCACCCATCCAGAAGTGCCCCCAAAGGAAGGCTTTGGGTACAAGTGAACTCCCCAGGGGAGCCTTTATGCAGCCCCACATGCAACTGGACCCTCCGTATTCGCTCTTTCACAGCAAACCTAAATATAGCCCTGGCCCGCCTGGCAGTCGACTGAAAACTCGGGCCCCACATAATGCGTTAAATGCCTAATTCGTCCATCCAAAAGTGCCCCCAGAGGAAGGCTTTGGGTACAAGTGAACTCCCCAGGGGAGCCTTTATGCAGCCCCACATGCAACTGGACCCTCCTTGTTCACTGTTTACGAGCAACCCTAAATGTAGCCCTGGCCCGCCTGGCAGTCGACTGAAAACTCGGGCCCCAGAAAATGCATTAAAAGCCTAATTCGCCCATCCAAAAGTGCCCCCAGAGAAAGGCTTTGGGTACAACTGAACTCCCCAGGGGAGCCTTTACGCAGCCCCACATGCAACTGGACCCTCCTTGTTCGCTGTTTACAAGCAACCCTAAATATAACACTAGCCAGCGTGGCAGAAAACTGAAAACTCGGGCCACAGAAAAAGCGTTTCAAGCCCCATTCACCCATCCAGAAGTGCCCCCAAAGGAAGGCTTTGGGTACAACTGAACTCCCCAGGGGAGCCTTTACGCAGCCCCACATGCAACTGGACCCTCCTTGTTCGCTGTTTAGGAGCAACCCTAAATATAGCCCTGGCCCGCCTGGCAGTCGACTGAAAACTCGGGCCCCAGAAAATGCGTTTCAAGCCCCATTCACCCATCCAGAAGTGCCCCCAAAGGAAGGCTTTGGGTACAACTGAACTCCCCAGGGGAGCCTTTATGCAGCCCCACATGCAACTGGACCCTCCGGGTTCACTCTTTCACCGCAAGCCTAAACATAGCCCTCGGCGCAATGGGAGAAGACTGAAAAAGTGGGCCTCAGAAAACACATTGCGATTCCCCTTGGACCATCCAAAAGTGCCCCCAAAGGAAGGCTTTGGGTACAACTGGACTCCCCAGGGGAGCCTTAACGCAGCCCCACATGCAACTGGGCCCTCCGTATTCGCTCTTTCACAGCAACCCTAAATATAGCCCGGGCCCGCATGGCAGACGACTGAAAAATCGGGCCCCAGAAAATGCGTTAAAAGCCTAATTCGCCCATCCAAAAGTGCCCCCAGAGGAAGGCTTTGGGTAAAACTGAACTCCCCAGGGGAGCCTTTACGCAGCCCCACATGCAACTGGACCCTCCTTGTTCACAGTTTACGAGCAACCCTAAATATACCCCTAGCCACCATGGCAGAAGATTGAAAACTCGGGCTCCAGAAAATGCGTTTCAAGCCCCATTCACCCATCCAGAAGTGCCCCCAGAGGAAGGCTTTGGGTACAAGTGAACTCCCCAGCGGAGCCTTTATGCAGCCCCACATGCAACTGGACCCTCCGGGTTCACTCTTTCACCGCAATCCTAAATATAACCCGAGCACGTCTGGCAGTCGACGGAAAGCTCGGGCCACAGAAAATGTGTTACGAGCCCCATTCGCCCATCCAAAAGTGCCCCCAAAGGAAGGTTTTGGGTACAACTGGACTCCCCAGGGGAGCCTTAACGCAGCCCCACATGCAACTGGACCCTCCGTATTCGCTCTTTACAGCAACCCTAAATATATCCCTAGCCAGCATGGCAGAAGACTGAAAACTCGGGCCACAGAAAAAGCGTTTCAAGCCCCTTTCGTCCATCCAGAAGTGCCCCCAAAGGAAGGCTTTGGGTACAACTGAACTCCCCAGGGGAGCCTTTATGCAGCCCCACATGCAACTGAACTCTCCGGGTTCACTCTTTCACAGCAACCCTAAATATATCCCTGGCCCGCCTCGCAGTCGACTGAAAACTCGGGACCCAGAAAATGCATTAAAAGCCTAATTCGCCCATCCAAAAGTGCCCCCAGAGGAAGGCTTTGGGTAGAAGTGAACTCCCCAGGGGAGCCTTTACGCAGCCCCACATGCAACTGGACCCTCCTTGTTTACTGTTTACGAGCAACCCTAAATATACCCCTAGCCACCATGGCAGAAGACTGATAACTCGGGCTCCAGAAAATGCGTTTCAAGCCCCATTCACCCATCCAGAAATGCCCCCAAAGGAAGGCTTTGGGTACAAGTGAACTCCCCAGGGGAGCCTTTATGCAGGCCCATACTCAACTGGACCCCCCGTGTTCGCTGTTTACAAGCAACCCTAAATATAACCCTAGCCAGCATGGCAGAAAACTGAAAACTCGGGCCACAGAAAAAGCGTTTCAAGCCCCATTCACCCATCCAGAAGTGCCCCCAAAGGAAGGCTTTGGGTACAAGTGAACTCCCCAGGGGAGCCTTTATGCAGCCCCACATGCAACTGGACCCTTCGGGTTCACTCTTTCACCGCAAGCCTAAATATAGCCCTAGCACGCCTGGCAGTCGACTGAAAGCTTGGGCCACAGAAAATGCGTTTCAAGCCCCATTCGCCCACCCAAAAGTGCCTCCAAAGGAAGGCTTTGGGTACATCTGAACTCCCCAGGGGAGCCTTTACGCAGCCCCACATGCAACTGGACCCTCCGTGTTCGCTCTTTACAGCAACCCTAAATATAACCCTAGCCAGCATGGCAGACGACTGAAAACTCGGGCCACAGAAAACGTGCTACAAGCCCCATTCGACCATCCAAAAGTGCCCCCAAAGGAAGGCTTTGGGTACAACTGAACTCCCCAGGGGAGCCTTTATGCAGGCCCATACGCAACTGGACCCCCCGTGTTCGCTGTTTACAAGCAACCCTAAATATAACACTAGCCAGCATGTCAGAAAACTGAAAACTCGGGCCACAGAAAAAGTGTTTCAAGCCCCATTCACCCATCCAGAAGTTCCCCCAAAGGAAGGCTTTGGGTACAAGTGAACTCCCCAGGGGAGCCTTTATGCAGCCCCACATGCAACTGGACCCTCCGTATTCGCTCTTTCAAAGCAACCCTGAATATAACCCTGGCCCGCACGGCAGACGACTGAAAACTCGGGCCACAGAAAAAGATATTCAAGCCTAATTCGCCCATCCAGAAGTGCCCCCAAAAGATGGCTATGGGTACAAGTGAACTCCCCAGGGGAGCCTTTACGCAGCCCCACATGCAACTGGATCCTCCGTGTTCGCTCTTTACAACAACCCTAAATATAACACTAGCCAGCATGGCAGAAAACTGAAAACTCGGGCCACAGGAAAAGCGTTTCAAGACCCAAACACCCATCCAGAAGTGCCCCCAAAGGAAGGCTTTGGGTACATCTGAACTCCCCAGGGGAGCCTTTACGCAGCCCCACATGCAACTGGACCCTCCGTGTTCGCTCTTTACAGCAACCCTAAATATAACCCTAGCCAGCATGGCAGACGACTGAAAACTCGGGCCACAGAAAACGTGCTACAAGCCCCATTCGACCATCCAAAAGTGCCCCCAAAGGAAGGCTTTGGGTACAACTGAACTCCCCAGGGGAGCCTTTATGCAGGCCCATACGCAACTGGACCCCCCGTGTTCGCTGTTTACAAGCAACCCTAAATATAACACTAGCCAGCATGTCAGAAAACTGAAAACTCGGGCCACAGAAAAAGTGTTTCAAGCCCCATTCACCCATCCAGAAGTTCCCCCAAAGGAAGGCTTTGGGTACAAGTGAACTCCCCAGGGGAGCCTTTATGCAGCCCCACATGCAACTGGACCCTCCGTATTCGCTCTTTCAAAGCAACCCTGAATATAACCCTGGCCCGCACGGCAGACGACTGAAAACTCGGGCCACAGAAAAAGATATTCAAGCCTAATTCGCCCATCCAGAAGTGCCCCCAAAAGATGGCTATGGGTACAAGTGAACTCCCCAGGGGAGCCTTTACGCAGCCCCACATGCAACTGGATCCTCCGTGTTCGCTCTTTACAACAACCCTAAATATAACACTAGCCAGCATGGCAGAAAACTGAAAACTCGGGCCACAGGAAAAGCGTTTCAAGACCCAAACACCCATCCAGAAGTGCCCCCAAAGGAAGGCTTTGGGTACAACTGAACTCCCCAGGGGAGCCTTTACGCAGCCCCACATGCAACTGGACCCTCCGGGTTCACTCTTTCACCGCAAGCCTATATATATCCCTAGCACGCCTGGCAGTCTACTGAAATCTCGGGCCACAGAAAATGTGTTACGAGCCTGATTCGCCCATCCAAAAGTGCCTCCAAAGGAAGGCTTTGGGTACATCTGAACTCCCCAGGGGAGCCTTTACGCAGCCCCACATGCAACTGGACCCTCCGTGTTCGCTCTTTACAGCAACCCTAAATATAACCCAAGCCAGCATGGCAGACGACTGAAAACTCGGGCCCCAGAAAACGTGCTACAAGCTCCATTCGACCATCCAAAAGTGCCCCCAAAGGAAGGCTTTGGGTACAAGTGAACTCCCCAGGGGTGCCTTTATGCAGCCCCACATGCAACTGGACCCTCCTTGTTCACTGTTTACGAGCAACCCTAAATATAGCCCTGGCCCGCCTGGCAGTCGACTGAAAACTCGGGCCCCAGAAAATGCATTAAAAGCCTAATTCGCCCCTCCAAAAGTGCCCCCAGAGGAAGGCTTTGGGTACAAGTGAACTCCCCAGGGGAGCCTTTACGCAGCCCCACATGCAACTGGACCCTCCGTGTTCGCTCTTTACAGCAACCCTAAATATAACCCTGGCCCGCACGGCAGACGACTGAAAACTAGGGCCACAGAAAAACATTTTCAAGCCTAATTCGCCCATCCAGAAGTGCCTCCAAAGGAAGGCTTTGGGTACAAGTGAACTCCCCAGGGGAGCCTTTACGCAGCCCCACATGCAACTGGACCCTCCGTGTTCGCTATTTACAACAACCCTAAATATAACCCTAGCCAGCATGGCAGAAGACTGAAAACTCGGGCCACAGAAAATGTGTTAGGAGCCCCATTCGCCCATCCAGAAGTGCCCCCAAAGGAAGGCTTTGGGTACAACTGAACTCCCCAGGGGAGCCTTTACGCAGCCCCTCATGCAACCGGACCCTCCTTGTTCAATGTTTACGAGCAACCCTAAATATATCCTTAGCCACCATGGCAGAAGATTGAAAACTCGGGCTCCAGAAAATGCGTTTCAAGCCCCATTCACCCATCCATAAGTGCCCCCAAAGGAAGGCTTTGGGTACAAGTGAACTCCCCAGGGGAGCCTTTACGCAGCCCCACATGCAACTGGACCCTCCAGGTTCACTCTTTTACCGCAAGCCTAAATATAGCCCTAGCACGCCTGGCATTCGACTGAAAGCTCGGGCCACAGAAAATGTGTTACGAGCCCCATTCGCCCATCCAAAAGTGCCCCCAAAGGAAGGCTTTGGGTACATCTGAACTCCCCAGGGGAGCCTTTACGCAGCCCCACATGCAACTGGACCCTCCGTGTTCGCTCTTTACAGCAATCCTAAATATAACCCTAACCAGCATGGCAGAAGACTGAAAACTCGGGCCACAGAAAAAGCGTTTCAAGCCCCTTTCGCCCATCCAGAAGTGCCCCCAAAGGAAGGCTTTGGGTACAAGTGAACTCCCCAGGGGAGCCTTTATGCAGCCCCACATGCAACTGGACCCTCCGTATTCGCTCTTCAAAGCAACCCTAAATATAACCCTGGCCTGCATGGAAAACGACTGAAAAATCGGGCCCCAGAAAACGTGTTACAAGCCCCATTCGACCATCCAAAAGTGCCCCCAAAGGAAGGCTTTGGGTACAACTGAACTCCCCAGGGGAGCCTTTACGCAGCCCCACATGCAACTGGACCCTCCGTATTCGCTCTTTACAGCAACCCTAAATATAACCCTAGCCAACATGTCAGAAGACTGAAAACTCGGGCCACAGAAAATGTGTTACGAGCCCCATTCGCCCATCCAGAAGTGCCCCCAAAGGAAGGCTTTGGGTACAAGTGAACTCCCCAGGGGAGCCTTTATGCAGAACCACATGCAACTGGACCCTCCGTATTCGCTCTTTCAAAGCAACCCTAAATATAACCCTGGCCCGCACGGCAGACGACTGAAAACTCGGGCCACAGAAAAAGATTTTCAAGCCTAATTCGCCCATCCAGAAGTGCCCCCAAAGGATGGCTTTGGGTACAAGTGAACTCCCCAGGGGAGCCTTTACGCAGCCCCACATGCAACTGGACCCTCCGTGTTCGCTCTTTACAACAACCCTAAATATAACACTAGCCAGCATGGCAGAAAACTGAAAACTCGGGCCACAGAAAAAGCGTTTCAAGCCCCATTCACCCATCCAGAAGTGTCCCCAAAGGAAGGCTTTGGGTACAAGTGAACTCCCCAGGGGAGCCTTTATGAAGCCCCACATGCAACTGGACCCTCCGGGTTCACTCTTTCACCGCAAGCCTACATATAGCCCTAGCACGCCTGGCAGTCTACTGAAAGCTCGGGCCACAGAAAATGTGTTACGAGCCCCATTCGCCCATCCAAAAGTGCCTCCAAAGGAAGGCTTTGGGTACATCTGAACTCCCCAGGGGAGCCTTTACGCAGCCCCACATGCAACTGGACCCTCCGTGTTCGCTCTTTACAGCAACCCTAAATATAACCCAAGCCAGCATGGCAGACGACTGAAAACTCGGGCCACAGAAAACGTGCTACAAGCTCCATTCGACCATCCAAATGTGCCCCCAAAGGAAGGCTTTGGGTACAAGTGAACTCCCCAGGGGAGCCTTTATGCAGCCCCACATGCAACTGGACCCTCCTTGTTCACTGTTTACGAGCAACACTAAATATAGCCCTGGCCCGCCTGGCAGTCGACTGAAAACTCGGGCCCCAGAAAATGCATTAAAAGTCTAATTCGCCCCTCCAAAAGTGCCCCCAGAGGAAGGCTTTGGGTACAACTGAACTCCACAGGGGAGCATTTACCCAGCCCCACATGCAACTGGACCCTCCTTGTTCACTGTTTACGAGCAACCCTAAATATACCCCTAGCCACCATGGCAGAAGACTGAAAACTCGGGCTCCAGAAAATGCGTTTCAAGCCCCATTCACCCATCCAGATGTGCTTCCAAAGGAAGGCTTTGGGTACAAGTGAACTCCCCAGGGGAGCCTTTACGCAGCCCCACATGCAACTGGACCCTCCGTGTTCGCTCTTTACAGCAACCCTAAATATAACCCTAGCCAGCATGGCAGAAGACTGAAAACTCGGGCCATAGAAAATGTGTTACGAGCCCCATTCGCCCATCCAGAAGTGCCCCCAAAGGAAGGCTTTGGGTACAAGTGAACTCCCCAGGGGAGCCTTTATGCAGCCCCACATGCAACTGGACCCTCCGTATTCGCTCTTTCACAGCAACCCTAAATATATCCCTGGCCCGCACGGCAGACGACTGAAAACTCGGGCCACAGAAAAAGATTTTCAAGCCTAATTCGCCCATCCAGAAGTGCCTCCAGAGGAAGGCTTTGGGTACAAGTGAACTCCCCAGGGGAGCCTTTACGCAGCCCCACATGCAACTGGACCCTCCGTGTTCGCTCTTTACAACAACCCTAAATATAACACTAGCCAGCATGGCAGAAAATTGAAAATTCGGGCCACAGAAAAAGCGTTTCAAGCCCCATTCACCCATCCAGAAGTGCCCCCAAAGGAAGGCTTTGGGTACAACTAAACTACTGAACTCCCCAGGGGAGCCTTTATGCAGCCCCACATGCAACCGGACCCTCCTTGTTCACTGTTTAGGAGCAACCCTAAATATACCCCTAGCCACCATGGCAGAAGACTGAAAACTCGGGCTCCAGAAAATGCGTTTCAAGCCCCATTCACCCATCCAGAAGTGCCCCCAAAGGAAGGCTTTGGGTACAACTGAACTCCCCAGGGGAGCCTTTATGCATCCCCGCATGCAACTGGACCCTCCAGGTTCACTCTTTCACCGCAAGCCTAAATATAGCCCTAGCACGCCTGGAAGTCGACTGAAAGCTCGGGCCACAGAAAATGTGTTACGAGCCCCATTCGCCCATCCAAAAGTGCCCCCAAAGGAAGGCTTTGGGTACATCTGAACTCCCCAGGGGAGCCTTTACGCAGCCCCACATGCAACTGGACCCTCCGTGTTCGCTCTTTACAGCAACCCTAAATATAACCCTAACCAGCATGGCAGAAGACTGAAAACTCGGGCCACAGAAAATGCGTTTCAAGCCCCATTCGCCCATCCAAAAGTGCCTCCAAAGGAAGGCTTTGGGTACATCTGAACTCCCCAGGGGAGCCTTTACGCAGCCCCACATGCAACTGGACCCTCCGTGTTCGCTCTTTACAGCAACCCTAAATATAACCCAAGCCAGCATGGCAGACAACTGAAAACTCGGGCCACAGAAAACGTGCTACAGGCTCCATTCGAACATCCAAATGTGCCCCCAAAGGAAGGCTTTGGGTACAAGTGAACTCCCCAGGGGAGCCTTTATGCAGCCCCACATGCAACTGGACCCTCCTTGTTCACTGTTTACGAGCAACCCTAAATATAGCCCTGGCCCGCCTGGCAGTCGACTGAAAACTCGGGCCCCAGAAAATGCATTAAAAGCCTAATTCGCCCCTCCAAAAGTGCCCCCAGAGGAAGGCTTTTGGTACAAGTGAACTCCCCAGGGGAACCTTTATGCAGCCCCACATGCAACTGGACCCTCCAGGTTCACTCTTTCACCGCAAGCCTAAATAAATCCCAAGCACGCCTGGCAGTCGAATGAAAGCTCGGGCCACAGAAAATATGTTACGAGCCCCATTCGCCCACCCAAAAGTGCCCCCAAAGGAAGGCTTTGGGTACATCTGAACTCCCCAGGGGAGCCTTTACGCAGCCCCACATGCAACTGGACCCTCCGTGTTCGCTCTTTACAGCAACCCTAAATATAACCCTAACCAGCATGGCAGAAGACTGAAAACTCGGGCCACAGAAAAAGCGTTTCAAGCCCCTTTCGCCCATTCAGAGGTGCCCCCAAAGGAAGGCTTTGGGTACAAGTGAACTCCCCAGGGGAGCCTTTACGCAGCCCCACATGCAATTGGACCCTCCGTGTTCGCTCTTTACAGCAACCCTAAATATAACCCTAGCCAGCATGTCAGAAGACTGAAAATTCGGGCCACAGAAAATGTGTTACGAGCCCATTTCTCCCATCCAGAAGTGCCCCCAAAGGAAGGCTTTGGGTACAACTGAACTCCCCAGGGGAGCCTTTACGCAGCTCCACATGCAACTGGACCCTCCGGGTTCACTCTTTCACCGCAAGACTATACATAGACCTAGCACGCCTGGCAGTCGACTGAAAGCTCGGGCCACAGAAAATGTGTTACGAGCCCCATTCACCCATCCAAAAGTGCCTCCAAAGGAAGGCTTTGGGTACATCTGAACTCCCCAGGGGAGCCTTTACGCAGCCCCACATGCAACTGGACCCTCCGTGTTCGCTCTTTACAGCAACCCTAAATATAACCCAAGCCAGCATGGCAGACGACTGAAAACTCGGGCCACAGAAAACGTGCTACAAGCTCCATTCGACCATCCAAATGTGCCCCCAAAGGAAGGCTTTGGGTACAAGTGAACTCCCCAGGGGAGCCTTTATGCAGCCCCACATGCAACTGGACCCTCCTTGTTCACTGTTTACGAGCAACCCTAAATATAGCCCTGGCCCGCCTGGCAGTCGACTGAAAACTCGGGCCCCAGAAAATGCATTAAAAGCCTAATTCGCCCCTCCAAAAGTGCCCCCAGAGGAAGGCTTTGGGTACAACTGAACTCCCCAGGGGAGCCTTTACCCAGCCCCACATGCAACTGGACCCTCCTTGTTCACTGTTTACGAGCAACCCTAAATATACCCCTAGCCACCATGGCAGAAGACTGAAAACTCGGGCTCCAGAAAATGCGTTTCAAGCCCCATTCACCCATCCAGAAGTGCTTCCAAAGGAAGGCTTTGGGTACAACTGAACTCCCCAGGGGAGCCTTTACGCAGCCCCACATGCAACTGGACCCTCCGTGTTCGCTCTTTACAGCAACCCTAAATATAACCCTAGCCAGCATGGCAGAAGACTGAAAACTCGGGCCACAGAAAATGTGTTACGAGCCCCATTCGCCCATCCAGAAGTGCCCCCAAAGGAAGGCTTTGGGTACAAGTGAACTCCCCAGGGGAGCCTTTATGCAGAACCACATGCAACTGGACCCTCCGTATTCGCTCTTTCAAAGCAACCCTAAACATAACCCTGGCCCGCACGGCAGACGACTGAAAACTCGGGCCACAGAAAAAGAATTTCAAGCCTAATTCGCCCATCCAGAAGTGCCTCCAAAGGAAGGCTTTGGGTACAAGTGAACTCCCCAGGGGAGCCTTTACGCAGCCCCACATGCAACTGGACCCTCCGTGTTCGCTCTTTACAACAACCCTAAATATAACACTAGCCAGCATGGCAGAAAACTGAAAACTCGGGCCACAGAAAAATCGTTTCAAGCCCCATTCACCCATCCAGAAGTGTCCCCAAAGGAAGGCTTTGGGTACAAGTGAACTCCCCAGGGGAGCCTTTATGCAGCCCCACATGCAACTGGACCCTCCGGGTTCACTCTTTCACCGCAAGCCTATATATAACACTAGCACGCCTGGCAGTCGACTGAAAGCTCGGGCCACAGAAAATGTGTTACGAGCCCAATTCACCCATCCAAAAGTGCCTCCAAAGGAAGGCTTTGGGTACATCTGAACTCCCCAGGGGAGCCTTTACGCAGCCCCACATGCAACTGGACCCTCCGTGTTCGCTCTTTACAGCAACCCTAAATATTACCCAAGCCAGCATGGCAGACGACTGAAAACTCGGGCCACAGAAAACGTGCTACAAGCTCCATTCGACCATCCAAATGTGCCCCAAAGGAAGGCTTTGGGTACAAGTGAACTCCCCAGGGGAGCCTTTATGCAGCCCCACATGCAACTGGACCCTCCTTGTTCACTGTTTACGAGCAACCCTAAATATAGCCCTGGCAAGCCTGGCAGTCGACTGAAAACTCGGGCCACAGAAAATGCATTAAAAGCCTAATTCGCCCCTCCAAAAGTGCCCCCAGAGGAAGGCTTTGGGTACAACTGAACTCCCCAGGGGAGCCTTTATGCAGCCCCACATGCAACTGGACCTCCCAGGTTCACTCTTTCACCGCAAGCCTAAATAAATCCCAAGCACGCCTGGCAGTCGAATGAAAGCTCGGGCCACAGAAAATGTGTTTCGAGCCCCATTCGCCCACCCAAAAGTGCCCCCAAAGGAAGGCTTTGGGTACATCTGAACTCCCCAGGGGAGCCTTTACGCAGCCCCACATGCAACTGGACCCTCCGTGTTCGCTCTTTACAGCAACCCTAAATATAACCCAAGCCAGCATGGCAGACGACTGAAAACTCGGGCCCCAGAAAACGTGCTACAAGCTCCATTCGACCATCCAGAAGTGCCCCCAAAGGAAGGCTTTGGGTACAACTGAACTCCCCAGGGGAGCCTTTATGCAGCCCCACATGCAACTGGACACTCCTTGTTCACTGTTTACGAGCAACCCTAAATATAGCCCTGGCCTGCATGGCAGACGACTGAAAACTCGGGCCCCAGAAAACGTGCTACAAGCCCCATTCGCCCATCCAAAAGTGCCCCCAAAGGAAGTCTTTGGGTACAACTGAACTCCCCAGGGGAGCCTTTACGCAGCCCCACATGCAATTGGACCCTCCGTGTTCGCTCTTTACAGCAACCCTAAATATAACCCTAGCCAGCATGTCAGAAGACTGAAAATTCGGGCCACAGAAAATGTGTTACGAGCCCGTTTCTCCCATCCAGAAGTGCCCCCAAAGGAAGGCTTTGGGTACAACTGAACTCCCCAGGGGAGCCTTTATGCAGCCCCACATGCAACTGGACCCTCCGGGTTCACTCTTTCACCGCAAGCCTATATATAACACTAGCACGCCTGGCAGTCGACTGAAAGCTCGGGCCACAGAAAATGTGTTACGAGCCCCATTCACCCATCCAAAAGTGCCTCCAAAGGAAGGCTTTGGGTACATCTGAACTCCCCAGGGGAGCCTTTACGCAGCCCCACATGCAACTGGACCCTCCGTGTTCGCTCTTTACAGCAACCCTAAATATAACCCAAGCCAGCATGGCAGACGACCGAAAACTCGGGCCACAGAAAACGTGCTACAAGCTCCATTCGACCATCCAAATGTGCCCCCAAAGGAAGGCTTTGGGTACAAGTGAACTCCCCAGGGGAGCCTTTATGCAGCCCCACATGCAACTGGACCCTCCTTGTTCACTGTTTACGAGCAACCCTAAATATAGCCCTGGCCCGCCTGGCAGTCGACTGAAAACTCGGGCCCCAGAAAATGCATTAAAAGCCTAATTCGCCCCTCCAAAAGTGCCCCCAGAGGAAGGCTTTGGGTACAACTGAACTCCCCAGGGGAGCCTTTACCCAGCCCCACATGCAACTGGACCCTCCTTGTTCACTGTTTACGAGCAACCCTAAATATACCCCTAGCCACCATGGCAGAAGACTGAAAACTCGGGCTCCAGAAAATGCGTTTCAAGCCCCATTCACCCATCCAGAAGTGCTTCCAAAGGAAGGCTTTGGGTACAACTGAACTCCCCAGGGGAGCCTTTACGCAGCCCCACATGCAACTGGACCCTCCGTGTTCGCTCTTTACAGCAACCCTAAATATAACCCTAGCCAGCATGACAGAAGACTGAAAACTCGGGCCACAGAAAATGTGTTACGAGCCCCATTCGCCCATCCAGAAGTGCCCCCAAAGGAAGGCTTTGGGTACAAGTGAACTCCCCAGGGGAGCCTTTATGCAGAACCACATGCAACTGGACCCTCCGTATTCGCTCTTTCAAAGCAACCCTAAACATAACCCTGGCCCGCACGGCAGACGACTGAAAACTCGGGCTACAGAAAAAGAATTTCAAGCCTAATTCGCCCATCCAGAAGTGCCTCCAAAGGAAGGCTTTGGGTACAAGTGAACTCCCCAGGGGAGCCTTTACGCAGCCCCACATGCAACTGGACCCTCCGTGTTCGCTCTTTACAACAACCCTAAATATAACACTAGCCAGCATGGCAGAAAACTGAAAACTCGGGCCACAGAAAAAGCGTTTCAAGCCCCATTCACCCATCCAGAAGTGTCCCCAAAGGAAGGCTTTGGGTACAAGTGAACTCCCCAGGGGAGCCTTTATGCAGCCCCACATGCAACTGGACCCTCCGGGTTCACTCTTTCACCGCAAGCCTATATATAGCCCTAGCACGCCTGGCAGTCGACTGAAAACTCGGGCCACAGAAAATGTGTTACGAGCCCCATTCGCCCATCCAAAAGTGCCCCCAAAGGAAGGCTTTGGGTACAAGTGAACTCCCCAGGGGAGCCTTTACGCAGCCCCACATGCAACTGGACCCTCCGTGTTCGCTCTTTACAGCAACCCTAAATATTACCCAAGCCAGCATGGCAGACGACTGAAAACTCGGGCCACAGAAAACGTGCTACAAGCTCCATTCGACCATCCAAAAGTGCCCCCAAAGGAAGGCTTTGGGTACAAGTGAACTCCCCAGGGGAGCCTTTATGCAGCCCCACATGCAACTGGACCCTCCTTGTTCACTGTTTACGAGCAACCCTAAATATAGCCCTGGCCCGCCTGGCAGTCGACTGAAAACTCGGGCCCCAGAAAATGCATTAAATGCCTAATTCGCCCCTCCAAAAGTGCCCCCAGAGGAAGGCTTTGGGTACAACTGAACTCCCCAGGGGAGCCTTTACCCAGCCCCACATGCAACTGGACCCTCCTTGTTCACTGTTTAAGAGCAACGCTAAATATACCCCTAGCCAGCATGGCAGAAGACTGAAAACTCGGGCTCCAGAAAATGCGTTTCAAGCCCCATTCACCCATCCAGAAGTGCCCCCAAAGGAAGGCTTTGGGTACAACTGAACTCCCCAGGGAAACCTTTATGCAGCCGCACATGCAACTGGACCCTCCGTGTTCGCTCTTTACAGCAACCCTAAATATAACCCTAGCCAGCATGGCAGAAGACTGAAAACTCGGGCCACAGAAAATGTGTTACGAGCCCCATTTGCCCATCCAGAAGTGCCCCCAAAGGAAGGCTATGGGTACAAGTGAACTCCCCAGGGGAGCCTTTATGCAGCCCCACATGCAACTGGACCCTCCGTATTCGCTCTTTCACAGCAACCCTAAATATAACCCTGGCCCGCACGGCAGACGACTGAAAACTCGGGCCACAGAAAAAGATTTTAAAGCCTAATTCGCCCATCCAGAAGTGCCTCCAAAGGAAGGCTTTGGGTACAAGTGAACTCCCCAGGGGAGCCTTTACGCAGCCCCACATGCAACTGGACCCTCCTTGTTCACTGTTTACGAGCAAGCCTAAATATAGCCCGGGCCCGCCTGGCAGTCGACTGAAAACTCGGGCCCCAGAAAATACATTAAAAGCCTAATTCGCCCCTCCAAAAGTGCCCCTAGAGGAAGGCTTTGGGTACAACTGAACTCCCCAAGGGAGCCTTTATGCAGCCCCACATGCAACTGGACCCTCCGTATTCGCTCTTTCAAAGCAACCCTAAATATAACCCTGGACGCATGGCAGACGACTGAAAAATCGGGCCCCAGAAAACATGCTACAAGCCCCATTCGACCATCCAAAAGTGCCCCCAAAGGAAGGCTTTGGGTACAACTGAACTCCCCAGGGGAGCCTTTATGCAGCCCCACATGCAACTGGACCCTCCGTATTCGCTCTTTCACAGCAACCCTAAATATAGCCCTGGCCCGCCTGGCAGTCGACTGAAAACTCGAGCCCCAGAAAATGCATTAAAAGCCCCATTCACCCATCCAGAAGTGCCCCCAAAGGAAGGCTTTGGGTACAAGTGAACTCCCCAGGGGAGCCTCTACGCAGCCCCACATGCAACTGGACCCTCCGTGTTCGCTCTTTACAGCAACCCTAAATATAACCCTAGCCAGCATGGCAGAAGACTGAAAACTCGGGCCACAGAAAAAGCGTTTCAAGCCCCTTTCGCCCATCCAGAAGTGCCCCCAAAGGAAGGCTTTGGGTACAAGTGAACTCCCCAGGGGAGCCTTTATGCAGCCCCACATGCAACTGGACCCTCTGTATTCGCTCTTTCACAGCAACCCTAAATATAACCCTGGCCCGCACGGCAGACTACTGAAAAATCGGGCCACAGAAAAAGGTTTTCAAGCCTAATTCGCCCATCCAGAAGTGCCCCCAAATGAAGGCTTTGGGTACAAGTGAACTCCCCAGGGGAGCCTTTACGCAGCCCCACATGCAACTTGACCCTCCGTTTTCGCTCTTTACAGCAACCCTAAATATAACACTAGCCAGCATGGCAGAAAACTGAAAACTCGGGCCACAGAAAAAGCGTTTCAAGCCCCTTTCGACCATCCAAAAGTGCCCCCAAAGGAAGGCTTTGGGTACAAGTGAACTCCCCAGGGGAGCCTTTATGCAGGCCCATACGCAACTGGACTCCCGTGTTCGCTGTTTACAAGCAACCCCAAATATAGCACTAGCCAGCATGGCAGAAAAGTGAAAACTCGGGCCACAGAAAAAGCGTTTCAAGCTCCATTCACCTATCCAGAAGTGCCCCCAAAGGAAGGCTTTGGGTACAAGTGAACTCCCCAGGGGAGCCTTTATACAGCCCCACATGCAACTGGACCCTCCGTGTTCACTCTTTCACCGCAAGCCTAAATATAGCCCTAGCAGGCCTGGCAGTCAACTGAAAGCTCGGGACACAGAAAATGTGTTACGAGCCGCATTCGCCCATCCAAAAGTGCCCCCAAAGGAAGGCTTTGGGTACAGCTGAACTCCCCAGGGGAGCCTTTATGCAGCCCTATATGCAACTGGACCCCCCGTGTTCGCTGTTTACAAGCAACCCTAAATATAACACTAGCCAGCATGGCAGAAAACTGAAAACTCGGGCCACAGAAAAAGTGTTTCAAGCCCCATTCACCCATCCAGAAGTGCCCCCAAAGGAAGGCTTTGGGTACAAGTGAACTCCCCAGGGGAGCCTTTATGCAGCCCCACATGCAACTGGACCCTCCTTGTTCACTGTTTACGAGCAACCCTAAATATAGCCCTGGCCCACCTGGCAGTCGACTGAAAACTCGGGCCCCAGAAAAACTGTTAAAAGCCTAATTAGTCCATCCAAAAGTGCCCCCAGAGGAAGGCTTTGAGTACAACTGAACTCCCCAGGGGAGCCTTTATGCAGCCCCACATGCAAGTGGACCCTCCTTGTTCACTGTTTACGAGCAACCCTAAATAGAGCCCTGGCCCGCCTGGCAGTCGACTGAAAACTCGGGCCCCAGGAAATGCAATATAAGCCTAATTTACCCCTCCAAAAGTGCCCCCA
This sequence comes from Anas platyrhynchos, assembly GCF_047663525.1. NCBI lineage: Eukaryota > Metazoa > Chordata > Aves > Anseriformes > Anatidae > Anas > Anas platyrhynchos. Next base: position 2,174,873 of record NC_092597.1, on the reverse strand, counting down.
GAGGAAGGCTTTGGGTACAACTGAACTCCCCAGGGGAGCCTTTATGCAGCCCCACATGCAACTGGACCCTCCTTGTTCACTGTTTACGAGCAACCCTAAATATACCCCAGGCCACCATGGCAGAAGACTGAAAACTCGGGCTCCAAAAAATGCGTTTCAAGCCCCATTCACCCATCCAGAAGTGCTTCCAAAGGAAGGCTTTGGGTACAACTGAACTCCCCAGGGGAGCCTTTATGCAGCCCCACATGCAACTGGACCCTCCAGGTTCACTCTTTCAACGCAAGCCTAAATATAGCCCTAGCACGCCTGGCAGTCGACTGAAAGCTCGGGCCACAGAAAATGTGTTACGAGCCCCATTCGCCCATCCAAAAGTGCCCCCAAAGGAAGGCTTTGGGTACATCTGAACTCCCCAGGGGAGCCTTTACGCAGCCCCACATGCAACTGGACCCTCCATGTTCGCTCTTTACAGCAACCCTAAATATAACCCTAACCAGCATGGCAGAAGACTGAAAACTCGGGCCACAGAAAAAGCGTTTCAAGCCCCTTTCGCCCATCCAGAAGTGCCCCCAAAGGAAGGCTTTGGGTACAACTGGACTCCCCAGGGGAGCCTTAACGCAGCCCCACATGCAACTGGACCCTCCGTATTCGCTCTTTCACAGCAACACTAAATATAACCCTAGCCTGCCTGGCAGTAATCTGAAAACTCAGGCCCCAGAAAATGCATTAAAAGCCTAATTCGCCAATCCAAAAGTGCCCCCAGAGGAAGGCTTCGGGTACATTTGAACTCCCCAGGGGAGCCTTTACGCAGCCCCACATGCAACTGGACCCTCCGTGTTCGCTCTTTACAGCAACCCTAAATAAACCCCTAGCCACCATGACAGAAGACTGAAAACTCGGGCCACAGAAAAAGAGTTTCAAGCCCCTTTCGCCCATCCAGAAGTGCCCCCAAAGGAAGGCTTTGGGTACAAGTGAACTCCCCAGGGGAGCCTTTATGCAGGCCCATACGCAACTGGACTCCCGTGTTCGCTGTTTACAAGCAACCCCAAATATAGCACTAGCCAGCATGGCAGAAAAGTGAAAACTCGGGCCACAGAAAAAGCGTTTCAAGCTCCATTCACCTATCCAGAAGTGCCCCCAAAGGAAGGCTTTGGGTACAAGTGAACTCCCCAGGGGAGCCTTTATACAGCCCCACATGCAACTGGACCCTCCGTGTTCACTCTTTCACCGCAAGCCTAAATATAGCCCTAGCAGGCCTGGCAGTCAACTGAAAGCTCGGGACACAGAAAATGTGTTACGAGCCGCATTCGCCCATCCAAAAGTGCCCCCAAAGGAAGGCTTTGGGTACAGCTGAACTCCCCAGGGGAGCCTTTATGCAGCCCTATATGCAACTGGACCCCCCGTGTTCGCTGTTTACAAGCAACCCTAAATATAACACTAGCCAGCATGGCAGAAAACTGAAAACTCGGGCCACAGAAAAAGTGTTTCAAGCCCCATTCACCCATCCAGAAGTGCCCCCAAAGGAAGGCTTTGGGTACAAGTGAACTCCCCAGGGGAGCCTTTATGCAGCCCCACATGCAACTGGACCCTCCTTGTTCACTGTTTACGAGCAACCCTAAATATAGCCCTGGCCCACCTGGCAGTCGACTGAAAACTCGGGCCCCAGAAAAACTGTTAAAAGCCTAATTAGTCCATCCAAAAGTGCCCCCAGAGGAAGGCTTTGAGTACAACTGAACTCCCCAGGGGAGCCTTTATGCAGCCCCACATGCAAGTGGACCCTCCTTGTTCACTGTTTACGAGCAACCCTAAATAGAGCCCTGGCCCGCCTGGCAGTCGACTGAAAACTCGGGCCCCAGGAAATGCAATATAAGCCTAATTTACCCCTCCAAAAGTGCCCCCAGAGGAAGGCTTTGGGTACAACTGAACTCCCCAGGGGAGCCTTTATGCAGCCCCACATGCAACTGGACCCTCCTTGTTCACTGTTTACGAGCAACCCTAAATATACCCCAGGCCACCATGGCAGAAGACTGAAAACTCGGGCTCCAAAAAATGCGTTTCAAGCCCCATTCACCCATCCAGAAGTGCTTCCAAAGGAAGGCTTTGGGTACAACTGAACTCCCCAGGGGAGCCTTTATGCAGCCCCACATGCAACTGGACCCTCCAGGTTCACTCTTTCAACGCAAGCCTAAATATAGCCCTAGCACGCCTGGCAGTCGACTGAAAGCTCGGGCCACAGAAAATGTGTTACGAGCCCCATTCGCCCATCCAAAAGTGCCCCCAAAGGAAGGCTTTGGGTACATCTGAACTCCCCAGGGGAGCCTTTACGCAGCCCCACATGCAACTGGACCCTCCATGTTCGCTCTTTACAGCAACCCTAAATATAACCCTAACCAGCATGGCAGAAGAGTGAAAACTCGGGCCACAGAAAAAGCGTTTCAAGCCCCTTTCGCCCATCCAGAAGTGCCCCCAAAGGAAGGCTTTGGGTACAACTGGACTCCCCAGGGGAGCCTTAACGCAGCCCCACATGCAACTGGACCCTCCGTATTCGCTCTTTCACAGCAACACTAAATATAGCCCTAGCCTGCCTGGCAGTAATCTGAAAACTCAGGCCCCAGAAAATGCATTAAAAGCCTAATTCGCCAATCCAAAAGTGCCCCCAGAGGAAGGCTTCGGGTACATTTGAACTCCCCAGGGGAGCCTTTACGCAGCCCCACATGCAACTGGACCCTCCGTGTTCGCTCTTTACAGCAACCCTAAATAAACCCCTAGCCACCATGACAGAAGACTGAAAACTCGGGCCACAGAAAAAGAGTTTCTAGCCCCTTTCGCCCATCCAGAAGTGCCCCCAAAGGAAGGCTTTGGGTACAAGTGAACTCCCCAGGGGAGCCTTTATGCAGCCCCACATGCAACTGGACCCTCCGTATTCGCTCTTTCACAGCAACCCTAAATATAGCCCTGGCCAGCATGGCAGACGACTGAAAGCTCGGGCCCCAGAAAACGTGCTACAAGCCCAATTCGAACATACAAAACTGCCCCCAAAGGAAGGCTTTGGGTACAAGTGAACTCCCCAGGGGAGCCTTTATGCAGCACCACATGCAACTGGACCCTCCGGGTTCACTGTTTACGAGCAACCCTAAATATACCCCTAGCCACCATGGCAGAAGACTGAAAACTCGGGCTCCAGAAAATGCGTTTCAAGCCCAATTCACCCATCCAGAAGTGCCCCCAAAGGAAGGCTTTGGGTACAGCTGAACTCCCCAGGGGAGCCTTTATGCAGCCCCACATGCAACTGGACCCTCCGGGTTCACTCTTTCACCGCAAGCCTAAATATAGCCCTAGCACGCCTGGCAGTCGACTGGAAGCTCGGGCCACAGAAAATGTGTTACGAGCCCCATTCGACCATCCAAAAGTGCCCCCAAAGGAAGGCTTTGGGTTCAACTGAACTCCCCAGGGGAGCCTTTACGCAGCCCTACATGCAACTGGACCCTCCGTGTTCGCTCTTTACATCAACCCTAAATATAACCCTAGCCAGCATGGCAGAAGACTGAAAACTCGGGCCACAGAAAAAGCGTTTCAAGCCATTTCGCCCATCCAGAAGTGCCCCCAAAGGAAGGCTTTGGGTACATCTGAACTCCCCAGGGGAGCCTTTATGGAGCCCCACATGCAACTGGACCCTCCGTGTTCGCACTTTCACAGCAACACTAAATATAACCCTGGCCCGCATGGCAGACGACTGAAAACTCGGGCCCCAGAACACGTGCTACAAGCCCCATTCGCCCATCCAAAAGTGCCCCCAGAGGAAGGCTTTGGGTACAACTGAACTCCCCAGGGGAGCCTTTACGCAGCCCCACATGCAACTGGACCTTCCTTGTTCACTGTTTATGAGCAACCCTAAATATACCCCTAGCCACCATGGTAGAAGACTGAAAACTCGGGCTCCAGAAAATGCGTTTCAAGCCCCATTCACCCATCCAGAAGTGCCCCCAAAGGAAGGCTTTGGGTACAAGTGAACTCCCCAGGGGAGCCTTTATGCAGCACCACATGCAACTGGACCCTCCGTATTCGCTCTTTCACAGCAAGCCTAAATATAACCCTAGCACGCCTGGAAGTCGACTGAAAGCTCGGGCCACAGAAAATGTGTTACGAGCCCCATTCGCCCATCCAAAAGTGCCCCCAAAGGAAGGCTTTGGGTACATCTGAACTCCCCAGGGGAGCCTTTACGCAGCCCCACATGCAACTGGACCCTCCTTGTTCACTGTTTACGAGCAATCCTAAATATAGCCCTGGCCCGCCTGGCATCGACTGAAATATCGGGCCCCAGAAAATGCATTTAAAGCCTAATTCGCCCATCCAAAAGTGCCCCCAGAGGAAGGCTTTGGGTACAAGTGAACTCCCCAGGGGAGCCTTTACGCAGCCCCACATGCAACTGGACCCTCCTTGTTCACTGTTTACGAGCAACCCAAATATAACACTAGCCAGCATGGCAGAAGACTGAAAACTCAGGCCATAGAAAAAGCGTTTCAAGCCCCTTTCGCCCATCCAGAAGTGCCCCCAAAGGAAGGCTTTGGGTACAAGTGAACTCCCCAGGGGAGCCTTTATGCAGCCCCACATGCAACTGGACCCTCCGTATTCGCTCTTTCACAGCAAAAATATATATAACCCTGGCCCGCATGGCAGACGACTGAAAAATCGGGCCCCAGAAAACGTGCTACAAGCCCCATTCGACCATCCAAAAGTGCCCCCAAAGGAAGGCTTTGGGTACAACTGAACTCCCCAGGGGAGCCTTTATGCAGGCCCATACGCAACTGGACCCCCCGTGTTCGTTGTTTACAAGCAACCCTAAATATAACCCTAACCAGCATGGCAGAAGACTGAAAACTCGGGCCACAGAAAAAGCGTTTCAAGCCCCTTTCGCCCATCCAGAAGTGCCCCCAAAGGAAGGCTTTGGGTACAACTGGACTCCCCAGGGGAGCCTTAACGCAGCCCCACATGCAACTGGACCCTCCGTATTCGCTCTTTCACAGCAACACTAAATATAGCCCTAGCCTGCCTGGCAGTAAACTGAAAACTCAGGCCCCAGAAAATGTATTAAAAGCCTAATTCGCCAATCCAAAAGTGCCCCCAGAGGAAGGCTTTGGGTACAACTGAACTCCCCAGGGGAGCCTTTACGCAGCCCCACATGCAACTGGACACTCCGTGTTCGCTCTTTACAGCAACCCTAAATATACCCCTAGCCACCATGACAGAAGACTGAAAACTCGGGCCACAGAAAAAGCGTTTCAAGCCCCTTTCGCCCATCCAGAAGTGCCCCCAAAGGAAGGCTTTGGGTACAAGTGAACTCCCCAGGGGAGCCTTTATGCAGCCCCACATGCAACTGGACCCTCCGTATTCGCTCTTTCACAGCAACCCTAAATATAGCCCTGGCCAGCATGGCAGACGACTGAAAGCTCGGGCCCCAGAAAAACTGTTAAAAGCCTAATTCGCCCATCCAAAAGTGCCCCCAGAGGAAGGCTTTGGGTAAAACTGAACTCCCCAGGGGAGCCTTAACGCAGCCCCACATGCAACTGGACCCTCCGTATTCGCTCTTTCACATCAACCCTAAATATAGCCCTGGCTCGCCTGGCAGACGACTGAAAACTCGGGCCACAGAAAATGCGTTAAAAGCCTAATTCGCCCATCCAAAAGTGCCCCCAAAGGAAGGCTTTGGGTACAACTGAACTCCCCAGGGGAGCCTGTATGCAGCCCCACATGCAACTGGACCCTCCGTGTTCGCTCTTTACAGCAACCCTAAAAATAACCCTAGCCAGCATGGCAGAAGACTGAAAACTCGGGCCACAGAAAAAGCGTTTCAAGCCCCTTTCGCCCATCCAGAAGTGCCCCCAAAGGAATGCTTTAGGTACAAGTGAACTCCCCAGGGGAGCCTTTATGCAGCCCCACATGCAACTGGACCCTCCGTATTCGCTCTTTCACAGCAAAAATAAATATAACCCTGGCCCGCATGGCAGACGACTGAAAAATCGGGCCCCAGAAAACGTGCTACAAGCCCCATTCGACCATCCAAAAGTGCCCCCAAAGGAAGGCTTTGGGTACAACTGAACTCCCCAGGGGAGCCTTTATGCAGGTCCATACGCAATTGGACCCCCCGTGTTCGCTGTTTACAAGCAACCCTAAATATAACCCTAGCCAGCATGGCAGAAAACTGAAAACTCGGGCCACAGAAAAAGCGTTTCAAGCCCCATTCACCCATCCAGAAGTGCCCCCAAAGGAAGGCTTTGGGTACAAGTGAACTCCGCAGGGGAGCCTTTATGCAGCACCACATGCAACTGGACCCTCCGGGTTCACTCTTTCAGCGCAAGCCTAAATATAACCCTGGCCTGCCTGGCAGTCGACTGAAAACTCGGGCCCCAGAAAATGCATTAAAAGCCTAATTCGCCCATCCAAAAGTGCCCCCAGAGGAAGGCTTTGGGTACATCTGAACTCCCCAGGGGAGCCTTTACTCAGCCCCACATGCAACTGGACCCTCCTTGTTCACTGTTTACGAGCAACCCTAAATATACCCCTAGCCAGCATGGCAGAAGACTGAAAATTCGGGCTCCAGAAAATGCGTTTCAAGCCCCATTCACCCATCCAGAAGTGCCCCCAAAGGAAGGCTTTGGGTACATCTGAACTCCCCAGGGGAGCCTTTATGCAGCCCCACATGCAACTGGACTCTCCGGGTTCACTCTTTCACCGCAAGCCTAAATATAGCCCTAGCACGCCTGGCAGTCGACTGAAAGCTCGGGCCACAGAAAATGTGTTACGAGCCCCATTCGCCCATCCAAAAGTGCCTCCAAAGGAAGGCTTTGGGTACACCTGAACTCCCCAGGGGAGCCTTTATGCAGCCCTACATGCAACTGGACCCTCCGTGTTCGCTCTTTACAGCAACCCTAAATATAACCCTTGCCAGCATGGCAGAAGACTGAAAACTCGGGCTCCAGAAAAAGCGTTAAAAGCCTAATTCGCCATCCAAAAGTGCCCCCAGAGGAAGGCTTTGGGTACATCTGAACTCCCCAGGGGAGCCTTAACGCAGCCCCACATGCGACTGGACCCTCCGTATTCGCTCTTTCACAGCAACCCTAAATATAGCCCTGGCTCGCCTGGCAGTCGACTGAAAACTCGGGCCCCAGAAAAACTGTTAAAAGCCTATTTCGCCCATCCAAAAGTGCCCCCAGAGGAAGGCTTTGGGTACAAGTGAACTCCCCAGGGGAGCCTTTATGCAGCCCCACATGCAACTGGACCTTCCGGGTTTACTCTTTCACCGCAAGCCCAAATATAGCCCTAGCACGCCTGGCAGTCGACTGAAAGCTCGGGCCACAGAAAATGTGTTACGAGCCCCATTCGCCCATCCAAAAGTGCCCCCAAAGGAAGGCTTTGGGTACATCTGAACTCCCCAGGGGAGCCTTTATGCAGCCCCACATGCAACTGAACCCTCCGTATTCGCTCTTTCACTGCAACCCTAAATATAACCCTGGCCCGCATGGTAGACGACTGAAAAATCGGGCCCCAGAAAACGTGCTACAAGCCCCATTCCACCATCCAAAAGTGCCCCCAGAGGAAGGCTTTGGGTACAACTGAACTCCCCAGGGGAGCCTTTATGCAGCCCCACATGCAACTGGACCCTCCGGGTTCACTCTTTACATCAACCCTAAATATAACCCTAGCCAGCATGGCAGAAGACTGAAAACACGGGCCACAGAAAATGCGTTTCAAGCCATTTCGCCCATCCAGAAGTGCCCCCAAAGGAAGGCTTTGGGTACATCTGAACTCCCCAGGGGAGCCTTTATGGAGCCCCACATGCAACTGGACCCTCTGTATTCGCACTTTCACAGCAACACTAAATATATCCCTGGCCCGCATGGCAGACGACTGAAAACTCGGGCCCCAGAACACGTGCTACAAGCCCCATTCGACCATCCAAAAGTGCCCCCAGAGGAAGGCTTTGGGTACAACTGAACTCCCCAGGGGAGCCTTTATGCAGCCCCACATGCAACTGGACCCTCCTTGTTCACTGTTTACGAGCAACCCTAAATATAACCCTAGCCAGCATGGCAGAAGACTGAAAACTCGGGCCACAGAAAAAGCGTTAAAAGCCTAATTCGCCATCCAGAAGTGCCCCCAGAGGAAGGCTTTGGGTACATCTGAACTCCCCAGGGGAGCCTTTACGCAGCCCCACATGCAACTGGACCCTCCGTATTCGCTCTTTCACAGCAAAAATAAATATAACCCTGGCCCGCATGGTAGACGACTGAAAAATCGGGCCCCAGAAAACGTGCTACAAGCCCCATTCGACCATCCAAAAGTGCCCCCAGAGGAAGGCTTTGGGTACAACTGAACTCCCCAGGGGAGCCTTTATGCAGCCCCACATGCAACTGGACCCTCCGTATTCGCTCTTTCACAGCAAAAATAAATATAACCCTGGCCCGCATGGCAGACGACTGAAAACTCGGGCCGCAGAAAATGCATTAAAAGCCTAATTCGCCATCCAAAAGTGCCCCCAGAGGAAGGCTTTGGGTACAACTGAACTCCCCAGGGGAGCCTTAACGCAGCCCCACATGCAACTGGACCCTCCGTATTCGCTCTTTCACAGCAACCCTAAATATAGCCCTGGCTCGCCTGGCAGTCGACTGAAAACTCGGGCTCCAGAAAAACTGTTAAAAGCCTAATTCGCCCATCCAAAAATGCCCCCAGAGGAAGGCTTTGGGTACAACTGAACTCCCCAGGGGAGCCTTAACGCAGCCCCACATGCAACTGGACCCTCCGTATTCGCTCTTTCACAGGAACCCTAAATATAGCCCTGGCTCGCCTGGCAGTCGACTGAAAACTCGGGCCACAGAAACTGCGTTAAAAGCCTAATTCGCCCATCCAAAAGTGCCCCCAAAGGAAGGCTTTGGGTACAAGTGAACTCCCCAGGGGAGCCTTTATGCAGCCCCACATGCAACTGGACCCTCCGGGTTCACTCTTTCACAGCAACCCTAAATATAGCCCTAGCACGCCTGACAGTCGACTGAAAGCTCGGGCCACAGAAAATGTGTTACGAGCCCCATTCGCCCATCCAAAAGTGCCCCCAAAGGAAGGCTTTGGGTACAAGTGAACTCCCCAGGGGAGCCTTTATGCAGGCCCATACGCAACTGGACCCCCCGTGTTCGCTGTTTACAAGCAACCCTAAATATAACACTAGCCAGCATGGCAGAAAAGAGAAAACTCGGGCCACAGAAAAAGCATTTCAAGCCCCATTCACCCATCCAGAAGTGCCCCCAAAGGAAGGCTTTGGGTACAACTGAACTCCCCAGGGGAGCCTTTACGCAGCCCCACATGCAACTGGACCCTCCGGGTTCACTCTTTCACAGCAACCCTAAATATAGCCCTGCCCGCCTGGCAGTCGACTGAAAACTCGGGCCCCAGAAAATGCGTTAAAAGCCTAATTCGCCCATCCAAAAGTGCCCCCAGAGGAAGGCTTTGGGTACAACTGAACTCCCCAGGGGAGCCTTAACGCAGCCCCACATGCAACTGGACCCTCAGTATTCGCTCTTTCACAGCAACCCTAAATATAGCCCTGGCCCGCCTGGCAGTCGACTGAAAACTCGGGCCCCAGAAAAACTGTTAAAAGCCTAATTCGCCCATCCAAAAGTGCCCCCAAAGGAAGGCTTTGGGTACAAGTGAACTCCCCAGGGGAGCCTTTACGCAGCCCCACATGCAACTGGACCCTCCTTGTTCACTGTTTACGAGCAACGCTAAATATACCCCTAGCCACCATGGCAGAAGACTGAAAACTCGGGCTCCAGAAAATGCGTTTCAAGCCCCATTCACCCATCCAGAAGTGCCCCCAAAGGAAGGCTTTGGGTACATCTGAACTCCCCAGGGGAGCCTTTATGCAGCCCCACATGCAACTGGACCCTCCGGGTTCACTCTTTCACCGCAACCCTAAATATAGCCCTAGCACGCCTGGCAGTCGACTGGAAGCTCGGGCCACAGAAAATGTGTTACGAGCCCCATTCGACCATCCAAAAGTGCCCCCAAAGGAAGGCTTTGGGTACAACTGAACTCCCCAGGGTAGCCTTTACGCAGCCCTACATGCAACTGGACCCTCCGTTTTCGCTCTTTACAGCAACCCTAAATATAACCCTAGCCAGCATGGCAGAAGACTGAAAACTCGGGCCACAGAAAAAGCGTTTCAAGCCATTTCGCCCATCCAGAAGTGCCCCCAAAGGAAGGCTTTGGGTACGTCTGAACTCCCCAGGGGAGCCTTTATGGAGCCCCACATGCAACTGGACCCTCCGTATTCGCACTTTCACAGCAACACTAAATATATCCCTTGCCCGCATGGCAGACGACTGAAAACTCGGGCCCAAGAACACGTGCTTCAAGCCCCATTCGACCATCCAAAAGTGCCCCCAGAGGAAGGCTTTGGGTACAAGTGAACTCCCCAGGGGAGCCTTTACGCAGCCCCACATGCAACTGGACCCTCCTTGTTCACTGTTTACGAGCAACCCTAAATATACCCCTAGCCACCATGGCAGAAGACTGAAAACTCGGGCTCCAGAAAATGCGTTTCAAGCCCCATTCACCCATCCAGAAGTGCCCCCAAAGGAAGGCTTTGGGTACAAGTGAACTCCCCAGGTGAGCCTTTATGCAGCCCCACATGCAACTGGACCCTCCGTATTCGCTCTTTCACAGCAAGCCTAAATATATCCCTAGCACGCCTGGCAGTCGACTGAAAGCTCGGGCCACAGAAAATGTGTTACGAGCCCCATTCGCCCATCCAAAAGTGCCCCCAAAGGAAGGCTTTGGATACAACTGGACTCCCCAGGGGAGCCTTAACGCAGCCCCACATGCAACTGGACCCTCCGTATTCGCTCTTTCACAGCAACCCTAAATATAACCCTGGCCCGCCTGGCAGTCGACTGAAAACTCGGGCAACAGAAAATGCATTAAAAGCCTAATTCGCCCATCCAAAAGTGCCCCCAGAGGAAGGCTTTGGGTACAACTGAACTGCTCAGGGGAGCCTTTACGCAGCCCCACATGCAACTGGACCCCCCGTGTTCGCTCTTTACAGCAACCCTAAATATAACCCTAGCCAGCATGGCAGAAGACTGAAAACTCGGGCCACAGAAAAAGCGTTTCAAGCCCCTTTCGCCCATCCAGAAGTGCCCCCAAAGGGAGGCTTTGGGTACAAGTGAACTCCCCAGGGGAGCCTTTATGCAGCCCCACATGCAACTGGACCTTCCGTATTCGCTCTTTCACAGCAAAAATAAATATAACCCTGGCCCGCATGGCAGACGACTGAAAACTCGGGCCCCAGAAAACGTGCTACAAGCCCCATTCGACCATCCAAAAGTGCCCCCAAAGGAAGGCTTTGGGTACAACTGAACTCCCCAGGGGAGCCTTTATGGAGGCCCATACGCAACTGGACCCCCCGTGTTCGCTGTTTATAAGCAACCCTAAATATAACACTAGCCAGCATGGCAGAAAACTGAAAACTCGGGCCACAGAAAAAGCGTTTCAAGCCCCATTCACCCATCCAGAAGTGCCCCCAAAGGAAGGCTTTGGGTACAAGTGAACTCCCCAGGGGAGCCTTTATGCAGCCCCACATGCAACTGGACCCTCCGGGTTCACTCTTTCACCGCAAGCCTAAATATAACCCTGGCCCGCCTGGCAGTCGACTGAAAGCTCGGGCCCCAGAAAATGCGTTAAAAGCCTAATTCGCCCATCCAAAAGTGCCCCCAGAGGAAGGCTTTGGGTACAACTGAACTCCCCAGGGGAGCCTTTACGCAGCCCCACATGCAACTGGACCCTCCGTATTCGCTCTTTCACAGCAAAAATAAATATAACCCTGGCCCGCATGGTAGACGACTGAAAAATCGGGCCCCAGAAAACGTGCTACAAGCCCCATTCGACCATCCAAAAGTGCCCCCAGAGGAAGGCTTTGGGTACAACTGAACTCCCCAGGGGAGCCTTTATGCAGCCCCACATGCAACTGGACCCTCCGTATTCGCTCTTTCACAGCAAAAATAAATATAACCCTGGCCCGCATGGCAGACGACTGAAAACTCGGGCCGCAGAAAATGCATTAAAAGCCTAATTCGCCATCCAAAAGTGCCCCCAGAGGAAGGCTTTGGGTACAACTGAACTCCCCAGGGGAGCCTTAACGCAGCCCCACATGCAACTGGACCCTCCGTATTCGCTCTTTCACAGCAACCCTAAATATAGCCCTGGCTCGCCTGGCAGTCGACTGAAAACTCGGGCTCCAGAAAAACTGTTAAAAGCCTAATTCGCCCATCCAAAAATGCCCCCAGAGGAAGGCTTTGGGTACAACTGAACTCCCCAGGGGAGCCTTAACGCAGCCCCACATGCAACTGGACCCTCCGTATTCGCTCTTTCACAGGAACCCTAAATATAGCCCTGGCTCGCCTGGCAGTCGACTGAAAACTCGGGCCACAGAAACTGCGTTAAAAGCCTAATTCGCCCATCCAAATGTGCCCCCAAAGGAAGGCTTTGGGTACAAGTGAACTCCCCAGGGGAGCCTTTATGCAGCCCCACATGCAACTGGACCCTCCGGGTTCACTCTTTCACAGCAACCCTAAATATAGCTCTAGCACGCCTGACAGTCGACTGAAAGCTCGGGCCACAGAAAATGTGTTACGAGCCCCATTCGCCCATCCAAAAGTGCCCCCAAAGGAAGGCTTTGGGTACAAGTGAACTCCCCAGGGGAGCCTTTATGCAGGCCCATACGCAACTGGACCCCCCGTGTTCGCTGTTTACAAGCAACCCTAAATATAACACTAGCCAGCATGGCAGAAAAGAGAAAACTCGGGCCACAGAAAAAGCATTTCAAGCCCCATTCACCCATCCAGAAGTGCCCCCAAAGGAAGGCTTTGGGTACAACTGAACTCCCCAGGGGAGCCTTTACGCAGCCCCACATGCAACTGGACCCTCCGGGTTCACTCTTTCACAGCAACCCTAAATATAGCCCTGCCCGCCTGGCAGTCGACTGAAAACTCGGGCCCCAGAAAATGCGTTAAAAGCCTAATTCGCCCATCCAAAAGTGCCCCCAGAGGAAGGCTTTGGGTACAACTGAACTCCCCAGGGGAGCCTTAACGCAGCCCCACATGCAACTGGACCCTCAGTATTCGCTCTTTCACAGCAACCCTAAATATAGCCCTGGCCCGCCTGGCAGTCGACTGAAAACTCGGGCCCCAGAAAAACTGTTAAAAGCCTAATTCGCCCATCCAAAAGTGCCCCCAAAGGAAGGCTTTGGGTACAAGTGAACTCCCCAGGGGAGCCTTTACGCAGCCCCACATGCAACTGGACCCTCCTTGTTCACTGTTTACGAGCAACGCTAAATATACCCCTAGCCACCATGGCAGAAGACTGAAAACTCGGGCTCCAGAAAATGCGTTTCAAGCCCCATTCACCCATCCAGAAGTGCCCCCAAAGGAAGGCTTTGGGTACATCTGAACTCCCCAGGGGAGCCTTTATGCAGCCCCACATGCAACTGGACCCTCCGTATTCGCTCTTTCACAGCAAGCCTAAATATATCCCTAGCACGCCTGGCAGTCGACTGAAAGCTCGGGCCACAGAAAATGTGTTACGAGCCCCATTCGCCCATCCAAAAGTGCCCCCAAAGGAAGGCTTTGGATACAACTGGACTCCCCAGGGGAGCCTTAACGCAGCCCCACATGCAACTGGACCCTCCGTATTCGCTCTTTCACAGCAACCCTAAATATAACCCTGGCCCGCCTGGCAGTCGACTGAAAACTCGGGCAACAGAAAATGCATTAAAAGCCTAATTCGCCCATCCAAAAGTGCCCCCAGAGGAAGGCTTTGGGTACAACTGAACTGCTCAGGGGAGCCTTTACGCAGCCCCACATGCAACTGGACCCCCCGTGTTCGCTCTTTACAGCAACCCTAAATATAACCCTAGCCAGCATGGCAGAAGACTGAAAACTCGGGCCACAGAAAAAGCGTTTCAAGCCCCTTTCGCCCATCCAGAAGTGCCCCCAAAGGAAGGCTTTGGGTACAAGTGAACTCCCCAGGGGAGCCTTTATGCAGCCCCACATGCAACTGGACCTTCCGTATTCGCTCTTTCACAGCAAAAATAAATATAACCCTGGCCCGCATGGCAGACGACTGAAAACTCGGGCCCCAGAAAACGTGCTACAAGCCCCATTCGACCATCCAAAAGTGCCCCCAAAGGAAGGCTTTGGGTACAACTGAACTCCCCAGGGGAGCCTTTATGGAGGCCCATACGCAACTGGACCCCCCGTGTTCGCTGTTTATAAGCAACCCTAAATATAACACTAGCCAGCATGGCAGAAAACTGAAAACTCGGGCCACAGAAAAAGCGTTTCAAGCCCCATTCACCCATCCAGAAGTGCCCCCAAAGGAAGGCTTTGGGTACAAGTGAACTCCCCAGGGGAGCCTTTATGCAGCCCCACATGCAACTGGACCCTCCGGGTTCACTCTTTCACCGCAAGCCTAAATATAACCCTGGCCCGCCTGGCAGTCGACTGAAAGCTCGGGCCCCAGAAAATGCGTTAAAAGCCTAATTCGCCCATCCAAAAGTGCCCCCAGAGGAAGGCTTTGGGTACATCTGAACTCCCCAGGGGAGCCTTTATGCAGCCCTACATGCAACTGGACCCTCCGTGTTCGCTCTTTACAGCAACCCTAAATATAACCCTAGCCAGCATGGCAGAAGACTGAAAACTCGGGCCACAGAAAAAGCGTTTCAAGCCCCTTTCGCCCATCCAGAAGTGCCCCCAAAGGGAGGCTTTGGGTACAAGTGAACTCCCCAGGGGAGCCTTTATGCAGCCCCACATGCAACTGGACCTTCCGTATTCGCTCTTTCACAGCAAAAATAAATATAACCCTGGCCCGCATGGCAGACGACTGAAAAATCGGGCCCCAGAAAACGTGCTACAAGCCCCATTCGACCATCCAAAAGTGCCCCCAAAGGAAGGCTTTGGGTACAACTGAACTCCCCAGGGGAGCCTTTATGGAGGCCCATGCGCAACTGGACCCCCCGTGTTCGCTGTTTACAAGCAACCCTAAATATAACCCTAGCCAGCATGGCAGAAGACTGAAAACACGGCCCACAGAAAAAGCGTTTCAAGCCCCTTTCGCCCATCCAGAAGTGCCCCCAAAGGGAGGCTTTGGGTACAAGTGAACTCCCCAGGGGAGCCTTTATGCAGCCCCACATGCAACTGGACCCTCCGGGTTCACTCTTTCACCGCAAGCCTAAATATAACCCTGGCCCGCCTGGCAGTCGACTGAAAACTCGGGCCCCAGAAAATGCGTTAAAAGCCTAATTCGCCCATCCAAAAGTGCCCCCAGAGGAAGGCTTTGGGTACATCTGAACTCCCCAGGGGAGCCTTTACGCAGCCCCACATGCAACTGGACCCTCCTTGTTCACTGTTTACGAGCAACCCTAAATATACCCCTAGCCACCATGGCAGAAGACTGAAAACTCGGGCTCCAGAAAATGCGTTTCAAGCCCCATTCACCCATCCAGAAGTGCCCCCAAAGGAAGGCTTTGGGTACAACTGAACTCCCCAGGGGAGCCTTTATGCAGCCCCACATGCAACTGGACCTTCCGGGTTTACTCTTTCACCGCAAGCCTAAATATAGCCCTAGCACGCCTGGCAGTCGACTGAAAGCTCGGGCCACAGAAAATGTGTTACGAGCCCCATTCGCCCATCCAAAAGTGCCCCCAAAGGAAGGCTTTGGGTACATCTGAACTCCCCAGGGGAGCCTTTATGCAGCCCCACATGCAACTGAACCCTCCGTATTCGCTCTTTCACAGCAACCCTAAATATAACCCTGGCCCGCATGGTAGACGACTGAAAAATCGGGCCCCAGAAAACGTGCTACAAGCCCCATTCGACCATCCAAAAGTGCCCCCAAAGGAAGGCTTTGGGTACAAGTGAACTCCCCAGGGGAGCCTTTATGCAGCCCCACATGCAACTGGACCCTCCGTATTCGCTCTTTCACAGCATAAATAAATATAACCCTGGCCCGCATGGCAGACGACTGAAAACTCGGGCCCCAGAACACGTGCTACAAGCCCCATTCGCCCATCCAAAAGTGCCCCCAAAGGAAGGCTTTGGGTACAACTGAACTCCCCAGGGGAGCCTTTATGCAGCCCCACATGCAACTGGACCCTCCGGGTTCACTCTTTCACAGCAACACTAAATATAGCCCTGCCCGCCTGGCAGTCGACTGAAAACTCGGGCCACAGAAAATGCGTTAAAAGCCTAATTCGCCCATCCAAAAGTGCCCCCAGAGGAAGGCTTTGGGTACAACTGAACTCCCCAGGGGAGCCTTAACGCAGCCCCACATGCAACTGGACCCTCAGTATTCGCTCTTTCACAGCAACCCTAAATATAACCCTGGCCAGCCTGGCAGTCGACTGAAAACTCGGGCCCCAGAAAAACTGTTAAAAGCCTAATTCGCCCATCCAAAAATGCCCCCAGAGGAAGACTTTGGGTACAAGTGAACTCCCCAGGGGAGCCTTTACTCAGCTCCACATGCAACTGGACCCGCTTTGTTCACTGTTTACGAGCTACCCTAAATATACCCCTAGCAACCATGGCAGAAGACTGAAAACTCGGGCCCCAGAAAATGCGTTAAAAGCCTAATTCGCCCATCCAAAAGTGCCCCCAAAGGAAGGCTTTGGGTACAACTGAAATCCCCAAGAGAGCCTTTACGCAGCCCCACATGCAACTGGACCCTCCGTATTCGCTCTTTCACAGCAAAAATAAATATAACCCTGGCCAGCATGGCAGACGACTGAAAAATCGGGCCCCAGAAAACGTTCTACAAGCCCAATTCGTCCATCCAAAAGTGCCCCCAAAGGAAGGCTTTGGGTACAACTGAACTCCCCAGGGGAGCCTTTATGCAGCCCCACATGCAACTGGACCCTCCGGGTTCACTCTTTCACCGCAAGCCTAAATATAGCCCTAGCAAGCCTGGCAGTCGACTGAAAGCTCGGGCCACAGAAAATGTGTTACGAGCCCCATTCGCCCATCCAAAAGTGCCTCCAAAGGAAGGCTTTGGGTACACCTGAACTCCCCAGGGGAGCCTTTATGCAGCCCTACATGCAACTGGACCCTCCGTGTTCGCTCTTTACAGCAACCCTAAATATACCCCTAGCCAGCATGGCAGAAGACTGAAAACTCGGGCC
Organism: Anas platyrhynchos; assembly: GCF_047663525.1. Lineage (NCBI taxonomy): Eukaryota > Metazoa > Chordata > Aves > Anseriformes > Anatidae > Anas > Anas platyrhynchos. Next base: position 2,157,658 of record NC_092597.1, on the reverse strand, counting down.
ACAGAAAAAGCGTTAAAAGCCTAATTCGCCATCCAAAAGTGCCCCCAGAGGAAGGCTTTGGGTGCAACTGAACTCCCCAGGGGAGCATTAACGCAGCCCCACATGCAACTGGACCCTCCGTATTCGCTCTTTCACAGCAACCCTAAATACAGCCCTGGCTCGCCTGGCAGTCGACTGAAAACTCGGGCCCCAGAAAAACTGTTAAAAGCCTATTTCGCCCATCCAAAAGTGCCCCCAGAGGAAGGCTTTGGGTACAACTGAACTCCCCAGGGGAGCCTTTACGCAGCCCCACATGGAACTGGACCCTCCTTGTTCACTGTTTACGAGCAACCCTAAATATACCCCTAGCCACCATGGCAGAAGACTGAAAACTCGGGCTCCAGAAAATGCGTTTCAAGCCCCATTCACCCATCCAGAAGTGCCCCCAAAGGAAGGCTTTGGGTACAACTGAACTCCCCAGGGGAGCCTTTATGCAGCCCCACATGCAACTGGACCTTCCGGGTTTACTCTTTCACCGCAAGCCTAAATATAGCCCTAGCACGCCTGGCAGTCGACTGAAAGCTCGGGCCACAGAAAATGTGTTACGAGCCCCATTCGCCCATCCAAAAGTGCCCCCAAAGGAAGGCTTTGGGTACATCTGAACTCCCCAGGGGAGCCTTTATGCAGCCCCACATGCAACTGAACCCTCCGTATTCGCTCTTTCACAGCAACCCTAAATATAACCCTGGCCCGCATGGCAGACGACTGAAAACTCGGACCACAGAAAATGCGTTAAAAGCCTAATTCGCCATCCAAAAGTGCCCCCAGAGGAAGGCTTTGGGTACAACTGAACTCCCCAGGGGAGCCTTTACGCAGCCCCACATGCAACTGGACCCTCCGTATTCGCTCTTTCACAGCAACCCTAAATATAGCCCTGGCTCGCCTGGCAGTCGACTGAAAACTTGGGCCCCAGAAAAACTGTTAAAAGCCTAATTCGACCATCCAAAAGTGCCCCCAGAGGAAGGCTTTGGGTACAACTGAACTCCCCAGGGGAGCCTTTATGCAGCCCCACATGCAACTGGACCCTCCGTATTCGCTCTTTCACATCAACCCTAAATATAGCCCTGGCTCGCCTGGCAGTCGACTGAAAACTCGGGCCACAGAAAATGCGTTAAAAGCCTAATTCGCCTATCCAAAAGTGCCCCCAAGGGAAGGCTTTGGGTACAAGTGAACTCCCCAGGGGAGCCTTTATGCAGCCCCACATGCAACTGGACCCTCCGGGTTCACTCTTTCACAGCAACCCTAAATATAGCCCTAGCACGCCTGGCAGTCGACTGAAAGCTCGGGCCACAGAAAATGTGTTACGAGCCCCATTCGCCCATCCAAAAGTGCCTGCAAAGGAAGGCTTTGGGTACATCTGAACTCCCCAGGGGAGCCTTTATGCAGCCCCACATGCAACTGGACCCTCCGTGTTCGCTCTTTACAGCAACACTAAATATAACCCTAGCCAGCATGGCAGAAGACTGAAAACTCGGGCCACAGAAAAAGCGTTTCAAGCCCCTTTCGCCCATCCAGAAGTGCCTCCAAAGGAAGGCTTTGGGTACAACTGAACTCCCCAGGGGAGCCTTTACGCAGCCCCACATGCAACTGGACCCTCCGTATTCGCTCTTTCACAGCAACCCTAAATATAACCCTGGCCCGCATGGCAGACGACTGAAAATTCGTGCCCCAGAAAACGTGCTACAAGCCCCATTTTCCCATCCAAAAGTGCCCCCAGAGGAAGGCTTTGGGTACATCCGAACTCCCCAGGGGAGCCTTTATGCAGCCCCACATGCAACTGGACCCTCCTTGTTCACTGTTTACGAGCAACCCTAAATATACCCCTAGCCACCATGGCAGAAGACTGAAAATTCGGGCTCCAGAAAATGCGTTTCAAGCCCCATTCACCCATCCAGAAGTGAACCCAAAGGAAGGCTTTGGGTACAACTGAACTCCCCAGGGGAGCCTTTATGCAGCCCCACATGCAACTGGACCCTCCGGGTTCACTCTTTCACCGCAAGCCTAAATATAGCCCTAGCACGCCTGGCAGTCGACTGAAAGCTCGGGCCACAGAAAATGTGTTACGAACCCCATTCGCCCATCCAAAAGTGCCTCCAAAGGAAGGCTTTGGGTACACCTGAACTCCCCAGGGGAGCCTTTACGCAGCCCTACATGCAACTGGACCCTCCGTGTTCGCTCTTTACAGCAACCCTAAATATAACCCTAGCCAGCATGGCAGACGACTGAAAACTCGGGCCACAGAAAATGCGTTAAAAGCCTAATTCGCCATCCAGAAGTGCCCCCAAAGGAAGGCTTTGGGTACATCTGAACTCCCCAGGGGAGCCTTTATGGAGCCCCACATGCAACTGGACCCTCCGTATTCGCACTTTCACAGCAACACTAAATATATCCCTGGCCCGCATGGCAGACGACTGAAAACTCGGGCCCCAGAACACGTGCTACAAGCCCCATTCGACCATCCAAAAGTGCCCCCAGAGGAAGGCTTTGGGTACAACTGAACTCCCCAGGGGAGACTTTACGCAGCCCCACATGCAACTGGACCCTCCTTGTTCACTGTTTACGAGCAACCCTAAATATACCCCTAGCCACCATGGCAGAAGACTGAAAACTCGGGCTCCAGAAAATGCGTTTCAAGCCCCATTCACCCATCCAGAAGTGCCCCCAAAGGAAGGCTTTGGGTACAAGTGAATTCCCCAGGGGAGCCTTTATGCAGCCCCACATGCAACTGGACCCTCCGTATTCGCTCTTTCACAGCAAGCCTAAATATAACCCTAGCACGCCTGGCAGTCGACTGAAAGCTCGGGCCACAGAAAATGTGTTACGAGCCCCATTCGCCCATCCAAAAGTGCCCCCAAAGGAAGGCTTTGGGTAAATCTGAACTCCCCAGGGGAGCCTTTACGCAGCCCCACATGCAACTGGACCCTCCGTGTTCGCTCTTTACAGCAACCCTAAAAATAACCCTAGCCAGCATGGCAGAAGACTGAAAACTCGGGCCACAGAAAAAGCGTTTCAAGCCCCTTTCGCCCATCCAGAAGTGCCCCCAAAGGAAGGCTTTAGGTACAAGTGAACTCCCCAGGGGAGCCTTTACGCAGCCCCACATGCAACTGGACCCTCCGGGTTCACTCTTTCACCGCAAGCCTAAATATATCCCTCGGCGCAATGGGAGAAGACTGAAAAAGCGGGCCTCAGAAAACGCATTGCGATTCCCCTTGGACCATGCAAAAGTGCCCCCAAAGGAAGGCTTTGGATACAACTGGACTCCCCAGGGGAGCCTTTACGCAGCCCCACATGCAACTGGACCCTCCGTATTCGCTCTTTCACAGCAAACCTAAATATAGCCCTGGCCAGCCTGGCAGTCGACTGAAAACTCGGGTCACAGAAAATGCATTAAAAGCCTAATTCGCCCATCCAAAAGTGCCCCCAGAGGAAGGCTTTGGGTACAAGTGAACTCCCCAGGGGAGCCTTTACGCAGCCCCACATGCAACTGGACCCTCCGTGTTCGCTCTTTACAGCAACCCTAAATATAACCCTAGCCAGCATGGCAGAAGACTGAAAACTCGGGCCACAGAAAATGCGTTTCAAGCCCCTTTCGCCCATCCAGAAGTGCCCCCAAAGGAAGGCTTTGAGTACAAGTGAACTCCCCAGGGGAGCCTTTATGCAGCCCCACATGCAACTGGACCTTCCGTATTCGCTCTTTCACAGCAAAAATAAATATAACCCTGGCCCGCATGGCAGACGACTGAAAAATCGGGCCCCAGAAAACGTGCTACAAGCCCCATTCGACCATCCAAAAGTGCCCCCAAAGGAAGGTTTTGGGTACAACTGAACTCCCCAGGGGAGCCTTTATGCAGGCCCATACGCAACTGGACCCCCCGTGTTCGCTGTTTACAAGCAACCCTAAATATAACACTAGCCAGCATGGCAGAAAACTGAAAACTCGGGCCACAGAAAAAGCGTTTCAAGCCCCATTCACCCATCCAGAAGTGCCCCCAAAGGAAGGCTTTGGGTACAAGTGAACTCCCCAGGGGAGCCTTTATGCAGCCCCACATGCAACTGGACCCTCCGGGTTCACTCTTTCACCGCAAGCCTAAATATAACCCTGGCCCGCCTGGCAGTCGACTGAAAACTCGGGACCCAGAAAACGCGTTAAAAGCCTAATTCGCCCATCCAAAAGTGCCCCCAGAGGAAGGCTTTGGGTACATCTGAACTCCCCAGGGGAGCCTTTATGCAGCCCCACATGCAACTGGACCCTCCTTGTTCACTGTTCACGAGCAACCCTAAATATACCCCTATCCACCATGGCAGAAGACTGAAAATTCGGGCTCCAGAAAATGCGTTTCAAACCCCATTCACCCATCCAGAAGTGCCCCCAAAGGAAGGCTTTGGGTACAACTGAACTCCCCAGGGGAGCCTTTATGCAGCCCCACATGCAACTGGACCCTCCGGCTTCACTCTTTCACCGCAAGCGTAAATATAGCCCTAGCACGCCTGGCAGTCGACTGAGAGCTCGGGCCACAGAAAATGTGTTACGAGCCCCATTCGCCCATCCAAAAGTGCCTCCAAAGGAAGGCTTTGGGTACACCTGAACTCCCCAGGGGAGCCTTTATGCAGCCCTACATGCAACTGGACCCTCCGTGTTCGCTCTTTACAGCAACCCTAAATATAACCCTAGCCAGCATGGCAGAAGACTGAAAACTTGGGCCACAGAAAAAGCGTTAAAAGCCTAATTCGCCATCCAAAAGTGCCCCCAGAGGAAGGCTTTGGGTGCAACTGAACTCCCCAGGGGAGCCTTAACGCAGCCCCACATGCAACTGGACCCTCCGTATTCGCTCTTTCACAGCAACAATAAATATAGCCCTGGCTCGCCTGGCAGTCGACTGAAAACTCGGGCCCCAGAAAAACTGTTAAAAGCCTATTTCGCCCATCCAAAAGTGCCCCCAAAGGAAGGCTTTGGGTACAACTGAACTCCCCAGGGGAGCCTTTATGCAGCCCCACATGCAACTGGACCCTCCTTGTTCACTGTTTACGAGCAACCCTAAATATACCCCTAGCCACCATGGCAGAAGACTGAAAACTCGGGCTCCAGAAAATGCGTTTCAAGCCCCATTCACCCATCCAGAAGTGCCCCCAAAGGAAGGCTTTGGGTACAGCTGAACTCCCCAGGGGAGCCTTTATGCAGCCCCACATGCAACTGGACCTTCCGGGTTTACTCTTTCACCGCAAGCCTAAATATAGCCCTAGCACGCCTGGCAGTCGACTGAAAGCTCGGGCCACAGAAAATGTGTTACGAGCCCCATTCGCCCATCCAAAAGTGCCCCCAAAGGAAGGCTTTGGGTACATCTGAACTCCCCAGGGGAGCCTTTATGCAGCCCCACATGCAACTGAACCCTCCGTATTCGCTCTTTCACAGCAACCCTAAATATAACCCTGGCCCGCATGGCAGACGACTGAAAACTCGGGCCACAGAAAATGCGTTAAAAGCCTAATTCGACCATCCAAAAGTGCCCCCAGAGGAAGGCTTTGGGTACAACTGAACTCCCCAGGGGAGCCTTTACGCAGCCCCACATGCAACTGGACCCTCCGTATTCGCTCTTTCACAGCAACCCTAAATATAGCCCTGGCTCGCCTGGCAGTCGACTGAAAACTTGGGCCCCAGAAAAACTGTTAAAAGCCTAATTCGCCCATCCAAAAGTGCCCCCAGAGGAAGGCTTTGGGTACAACTGAACTCCCCAGGGGAGCCTTAACGCAGCCCCACATGCAACTGGACCCTCCGTATTCGCTCTTTCACATCAACCCTAAATATAGCCCTGGCTCGCCTGGCAGTCGACTGAAAACTCGCGCCACAGAAAATGCGTTAAAAGCCTAATTCGCCCATCCAAAAGTGCCCCCAAGGGAAGGCTTTGGGTACAAGTGAACTCCCCAGGGGAGCCTTTATGCAGCCCCACATGCAACTGGACCCTCCGGGTTCACTCTTTCACAGCAACCCTAAATATAGCCCTAGCACGCCTGGCAGTCGCCTGAAAGCTCGGGCCACAGAAAATGTGTTACTAGCCCCATTCGCCCATCCAAATGTGCCTGCAAAGGAAGGCTTTGGGTACATCTGAACTCCCCAGGGGAGCCTTTATGCAGCCCCACATGCAACTGGACCCTCCGTGTTCGCTCTTTACAGCAACACTAAATATAACCATAGCCAGCATGGCAGAAGACTGAAAACTCGGGCCACAGAAAAAGCGTTTCAAGCCCCTTTCGCCCATCCAGAAGTGCCTCCAAAGGAAGGCTTTGGGTACAACTGAACTCCCCAGGGGAGCCTTTATGCAGCCCCACATGCAACTGGACCCTCCGTATTCGCTCTTTCACAGCAACCCTAAATATAACCCTGGCCCGCATGGCAGACGACTGAAAATTCGTGCCCCAGAAAACGTGCTACAAGCCCCATTTTCCCATCCAAAAGTGCCCCCAGAGGAAGGCTTTGGGTACATCCGAACTCCCCAGGGGAGCCTTTATGCAGCCCCACATGCAACTGGACCCTCCTTGTTCACTGTTTACGAGCAACCCTAAATATACCCCTAGCCACCATGGCAGAAGACTGAAAATTCGGACTCCAGAAAATGCGTTTCAAGCCCCATTCACCCATCCAGAAGTGAACCCAAAGGAAGGCTTTGGGTACAAGTGAACTCCCCAGGGGAGCCTTTATGCAGCCCCACATGCAACTGGACCCTCCGGGTTCACTCTTTCACCGCAAGCCTAAATATAGCCCTAGCACGCCTGGCAGTCGACTGAAAGCTCGGGCCACAGAAAATGTGTTACGAACCCCATTCGCCCATCCAAAAGTGCCTCCAAAGGAAGGCTTTGGGTACACCTGAACTCCCCAGGGGAGCCTTTACGCAGCCCTACATGCAACTGGACCCTCCGTGTTCGCTCTTTACAGCAACCCTCAATATAACCCTAGCCAGCATGGCAGAAGACTGAAAACTCGGGCCACAGAAAAAGCGTTTCAAGCCCCTTTCGCCCAACCAGAAGTGCCCCCAAAGGAAGGCTTTGGGTACAAGTGAACTCCCCAGGGGAGCCTTTATGCAACCCCACATGCAACTGGACCCTCCGTATTCGCTCTTTCACAGCAACAATAAATATAACCCTGGCCCGCATGGCAGACGACTGAAAACTCGGGCCACAGAAAATGCGTTAAAAGCCTAATTCGCCATCCAGAAGTGCCCCCAAAGGAAGGCTTTGGGTACATCTGAACTCCCCAGGGGAGCCTTTATGGAGCCCCACATGCAACTGGACCCTCCGTATTCGCACTTTCACAGCAACACTAAATATATCCCTGGCCCGCATGGCAGACGACTGAAAACTCGGGCCCCAGAACACGTGCTACAAGCCCCATTCGACCATCCAAAAGTGCCCCCAGAGGAAGGCTTTGGGTACAACTGAACTCCCCAGGGGAGCCTTTACGCAGCCCCACATGCAACTGGACCCTCCTTGTTCACTGTTTACGAGCAACCCTAAATATACCCCTAGCCACCATGGCAGAATACTGAAAACTCGGGCTCCAGAAATTGCGTTTCAAGCCCCATTCACCCATCCAGAAGTGCCCCCAAAGGAAGGCTTTGGGTACAAGTGAACTCCCCAGGTGAGCCTTTATGCAGCCCCACATGCAACTGGACCCTCCGTATTCGCTCTTTCACAGCAAGCCTAAATATAACCCTAGCACGCCTGGTAGTCGACTGAAAGCTCGGGCCACAGAAAATGTGTTAAAAGCCTAATTCGCCCATCCAAAAGTGCCCCCAAAGGAAGGCTTTGGGTACATCTGAACTTCCCAGGGGAGCCTTTACGCAGCCCCACATGCAACTGGACCCTCCGTGTTCGCTCTTTACAGCAACCCTAAAAATAACCCTAGCCAGCATGGCAGAAGACTGAAAACTCGGGCCACAGAAAAAGCGTTTCAAGCCCCTTTCGCCCATCCAGAAGTGCCCCCAAAGGAAGGCTTTAGGTACAAGTGAACTCCCCAGGGGAGACTTTATGCAGCCCCACATGCAACTGGACCCTCCGGGTTCACTCTTTCACCGCAAGCCTAAATATATCCCTCGGCGCAATGGGAGAAGACTGAAAAAGCGGGCCTCAGAAAACGCATTGCGATTCCCCTTGGACCATGCAAAAGTGCCCCCAAAGGAAGGCTTTGGATACAAATGGACTCCCCAGGGGAGCCTTAACGCAGCCCCACATGCAACTGGACCCTCCGTATTCGCTCTTTCACAGCAACCCTAAATATAGCCCTGGCCTGCCTGGCAGTCGACTGAAAACTCGGGTCCCAGAAAATGCATTAAAAGCCTAATTCGCCCATCCAAAAGTGCCCCCGGAGGAAGGCTTTGGGTACAAGTGAACTTCCCAGGGGAGCCTTTACGCAGTCCGACATGCAACTGGACCCTCCGTGTTCGCTCTTTACAGCAACCCTAAATATAACCCTAGCCAGCATGGCAGAAGACTGAAAACTCGGGCCACAGAAAAAGCGTTTCAAGCCCCTTTCGCCCATCCAGAAGTGCCCCCAGAGGAAGGCTTTGGGTACAAGTGAACTCCCCAGGGGAGCCTTAACGCAGCCCCACATGCAACTGGACACTCCGTATTCGCTCTTTCACAGCAACACTAAATATAGCCCTGGCTCGCCTGGCAGTCGACTGAAAACTCGGGCCCCAGAAAAACTGTTAAAAGCCTATTTCGCCCATCCAAAAGTGCCCCCAGAGGAAGGCTTTGGGTACAAGTGAACTCCCCAGGGGAGCCTTTACGCAGCCCCACATGCAACTGGACCCTCCTTGTTCACTGTTTACGAGCAACCCTAAATATACCCCTAGCCACCATGGCAGAAGACTGAAAACTCGGGCTCCAGAAAATGCGTTTCAAGCCCCATTCACCTATCCAGAAGTGCCCCCAAAGGAAGGCTTTGGGTACAGCTGAACTCCCCAGGGGAGCCTTTATGCAGCCCCACATGCAACTGGACCTTCCGGGTTTACTCTTTCACCGCAAGCCTAAATATAGCCCTAGAACGCCTGGCAGTCGACTGAAAGCTCGGGCCACAGAAAATGTGTTACGAGCCCCATTTGCCCATCCAAAAGTGCCCCCAAAGGAAGGCTTTGGGTACATCTGAACTCCCCAGGGGAGCCTTTATGCAGCCCCACATGCAACTGGACCCTCCGTATTCGCTCTTTCACAGCAACCCTAAATATAACCCTGGCCCGCATGGTAGACGACTGAAAAATCGGGCCCCAGAAAACGTGCTACAAGCCCCATTCGACCATCCAAAAGTGCCCCCAAAGGAAGGCTTTGGGTACAAGTGAACTCCCCAGGGGAGCCTTTATGCAGCCCCACATGCAACTGGACCCTCCGTATTCGCTCTTTCACAGCAAAAATAAATATAACCCTGGCCCGCATGGCAGACGACTGAAAACTCGGGCCGCAGAAAATGCGTTAAAAGCCTAATTCGCCATCCAAAAGTGCCCCCAGAGGAAGGCTTTGGGTACAAGTGAACTCCCCAGGGGAGCCTTTACTCAGCCCCACATGCAACTGGACCCTCCTTGTTCACTGTTTACGAGCAACCCTAAATATACCCCTAGCCACCATGGCAGAAGACTGAAAACTCGGGCTCCAGAAAATGCGTTTCAAGCCCCATTCACCCATCCAGAAGTGCCCCCAAAGGAAGGCTTTGGGTACAACTGAACTCCCCAGGGGAGCCTTTATGCAGCCCCACATGCAACTGGACCCTCCGGGTTCACTCTTTCACAGCAACCCTAAATATAGCCCTGGCCCGCCTGGCAGTAGACTGAAAACTCGGGCCCCAGAAAATGCGTTAAAAGCCTAATTCGCCCATCCAAAAGTGCCCCCAAAGGAAGGCTTTGGGTACAACTGAAATCCCCAAGAGAGCCTTTACGCAGCCCCACATGCAACTGGACCCTCAGTATTCGCTCTTTCACAGCAACCCTAAATATAACCCTGGCCAGCATGGCAGACGACTGAAAAATCGGGCCCCAGAAAACGTGCTACAAGCCCAATTCGTCCATCCAAAAGTGCCCCCAAAGGAAGGCTTTGGGTACAACTGAACTCCCCAGGGGAGCGTTTATGCAGGCCCATACGCAACTGGACCCCCCGTGTTCGCTGTTTACAAGCAACCCTAAATATAACACTAGCCAGCATGGCAGAAAACTGAAAACTCGGGCCACAGAAAAAGCGTTTCAAGCCCCATTCACCCATCCAGAAGTGCCCCCAAAGGAAGGCTTTGGGTACAAGTGAACTCCCCAGGGGAGCCTTTATGCAGCCCCACATGCAACTGGACCCTCCGGGTTCACTCTTTCACCGCAAGCCTAAATATAACCCTGGCCCGCCTGGCAGTCGACTGAAAACTCGGGCCCCAGAAAATGCGTTAAAAGCCTAATTCACCCATCCAAAAGTGCCCCCAGAGGAAGGCTTTGGGTACATCTGAACTCCCCAGGGGAGCCTTTATGCAGCCCCACATGCAACTGGACCCTCCTTGTTCACTGTTTACGAGCAACCCTAAATATACCCCTAGCCACCATGGCAGAAGACTGAAAATTCGGGCTCCAGAAAATGCGTTTCAAGCCCCATTCACCCATCCAGAGGTGCCCCCAAAGGAAGGCTTTGGGTACAGCTGAACTCCCCAGGGGAGCCTTTATGCAGCCCCACATGCAACTGGACCCTCCGTATTCGCTCTTTACAGCAACCCTAAATATAACCCTAGCCAGCATGGCAGAAGACTGAAAACTCGGGCCATAGAAAAAGGGTTAAAAGCCTAATTCGCCATCCAAAAGTGCCCCCAGAGGAAGGCTTTGGGTGCAACTGAACTCCCCAGGGGAGCCTTAACGCAGCCCCACATGCAACTGGACCCTCCGTATTCGCTCTTTCACAGCAACCCTAAATATAACCCTGGCCCTCATGGCAGACGACTGAAAACTCGGGCCACAGAAAATGCGTTAAAAGCCTAATTCGCCATCCAAAAGTGCCCCCAGAGGAAGGCTTTGGGTACAACTGAACTCCCCAGGGGAGCCTTTACGCAGCCCCACATGCAACTGGACCCTCCGTATTCGCTCTTTCTCAGCAACCCTAAATATAGCCCTGGCTCGCCTGGCAGTCGACTGAAAACTCGGGCCCCAGAAAAACTGTTAAAAGCCTAATTCGCCCATCCAAAAGTGCCCCCAGAGGAAGGCTTTGGGTACAACTGAACTCCCCAGGGGAGCCTTAACGCAGCCCCACATGCAACTGGACCCTCCGTATTCGCTCTTTCACATCAACCCTAAATATAGCCCTGGCTCGCCTGGCAGTCGACTGAAAACTCGGGCCACAGAAAATGCGTTAAAAGCCTAATTCGCCCATCCAAAAGTGCCCCCAAAGGAAGGCTTTGGGTACAAGTGAACTCCCCAGGGGAGCCTTTATGCAGCCCCACATGCAACTGGACCCTCCGGGTTCACTCTTTCACAGCAACCCTAAATATATCCCTAGCACGCCTGGCAGTCGACTGAAAGCTCGGGCCACAGAAAATGTGTTACGAGCCCCATTCGCCCATCCAAAAGTACCCCCAAAGGAAGGCTTTGGGTACATCTGAACTCCCCAGGGGAGCCTTAACGCAGCCCCACATGCAACTGGACCCTCCGTGTTCGCTCTTTACAGCAACCCTAAATATAACCCTAGCCAGCATGGCAGAAGACTGAAAAGTCGGGCCACAGAAAAAGCGTTTCAAGCCCCTTTCGCCCATCCAGAAGTGCCTCCAAAGGAAGGCTTTGGGTACAACTGAACTCCCCAGGGGAGCCTTTATGCAGCCCCACATGCAACTGGACCCTCCGTATTCGCTCTTTCACAGCAACCCTAAATATAACCCTGGCCCGCATGGCAGACGACTGAAAAATCGGGCCCCAGAAAACGTGCTACAAGCCCCATTTTGCCATCCAAAAGTGCCCCCAGAGGAAGGCTTTGGGTACATCCGAACTCCCCAGGGGAGCCTTTATGCAGCACCACATGCAACTGGACCCTCCTTGTTCACTGTTTACAAGCAACCCTAAATATACCCCTAGCCACCATGGCAGAAGACTGAAAATTCGGGCTCCAGAAAATGCGTTTCAAGCCCCATTCACCCATCCAGAAGTGCCCCCAAAGGAAGGCTTTGGGTACAAGTGAACTCCCCAGGGGAGCCTTTATGCAGCCCCACATGCAACTGGACCCTCCGGGTTCACTCTTTCACCGCAAGCCTAAATATAACCCTGGCCCGCCTGGCAGTCGACTGAAAACTCGGGCCCCAGAAAATGCGTTAAAAGCCTAATTCACCCATCCAAAAGTGCCCCCAGAGGAAGGCTTTGGGTACATCTGAACTCCCCAGGGGAGCCTTTATGCAGCCCCACATGCAACTGGACCCTCCTTGTTCACTGTTTACGAGCAACCCTAAATATACCCCTAGCCACCATGGCAGAAGACTGAAAATTCGGGCTCCAGAAAATGCGTTTCAAGCCCCATTCACCCATCCAGAGGTGCCCCCAAAGGAAGGCTTTGGGTACAGCTGAACTCCCCAGGGGAGCCTTTATGCAGCCCCACATGCAACTGGACCCTCCGTATTCGCTCTTTACAGCAACCCTAAATATAACCCTAGCCAGCATGGCAGAAGACTGAAAACTCGGGCCATAGAAAAAGGGTTAAAAGCCTAATTCGCCATCCAAAAGTGCCCCCAGAGGAAGGCTTTGGGTGCAACTGAACTCCCCAGGGGAGCCTTAACGCAGCCCCACATGCAACTGGACCCTCCGTATTCGCTCTTTCACAGCAACCCTAAATATAACCCTGGCCCTAATGGCAGACGACTGAAAACTCGGGCCACAGAAAATGCGTTAAAAGCCTAATTCGCCATCCAAAAGTGCCCCCAGAGGAAGGCTTTGGGTACAACTGAACTCCCCAGGGGAGCCTTTACGCAGCCCCACATGCAACTGGACCCTCCGTATTCGCTCTTTCTCAGCAACCCTAAATATAGCCCTGGCTCGCCTGGCAGTCGACTGAAAACTCGGGCCCCAGAAAAACTGTTAAAAGCCTAATTCGCCCATCCAAAAGTGCCCCCAGAGGAAGGCTTTGGGTACAACTGAACTCCCCAGGGGAGCCTTAACGCAGCCCCACATGCAACTGGACCCTCCGTATTCGCTCTTTCACATCAACCCTAAATATAGCCCTGGCTCGCCTGGCAGTCGACTGAAAACTCGGGCCACAGAAAATGCGTTAAAAGCCTAATTCGCCCATCCAAAAGTGCCCCCAAAGGAAGGCTTTGGGTACAAGTGAACTCCCCAGGGGAGCCTTTATGCAGCCCCACATGCAACTGGACCCTCCGGGTTCACTCTTTCACAGCAACCCTAAATATATCCCTAGCACGCCTGGCAGTCGACTGAAAGCTCGGGCCACAGAAAATGTGTTACGAGCCCCATTCGCCCATCCAAAAGTACCCCCAAAGGAAGGCTTTGGGTACATCTGAACTCCCCAGGGGAGCCTTAACGCAGCCCCACATGCAACTGGACCCTCCGTGTTCGCTCTTTACAGCAACCCTAAATATAACCCTAGCCAGCATGGCAGAAGACTGAAAAGTCGGGCCACAGAAAAAGCGTTTCAAGCCCCTTTCGCCCATCCAGAAGTGCCTCCAAAGGAAGGCTTTGGGTACAACTGAACTCCCCAGGGGAGCCTTTATGCAGCCCCACATGCAACTGGACCCTCCGTATTCGCTCTTTCACAGCAACCCTAAATATAACCCTGGCCCGCATGGCAGACGACTGAAAAATCGGGCCCCAGAAAACGTGCTACAAGCCCCATTTTGCCATCCAAAAGTGCCCCCAGAGGAAGGCTTTGGGTACATCCGAACTCCCCAGGGGAGCCTTTATGCAGCACCACATGCAACTGGACCCTCCTTGTTCACTGTTTACAAGCAACCCTAAATATACCCCTAGCCACCATGGCAGAAGACTGAAAATTCGGGCTCCAGAAAATGCGTTTCAAGCCCCATTCACCCATCCAGAAGTGCCCCCAAAGGAAGGCTTTGGGTACAAGTGAACTCCCCAGGGGAGCCTTTATGCAGCCCCACATGCAACTGGACCCTCCGGGTTCACTCTTTCACCGCAAGCCTAAATATAGCCCTAGCACGCCTGGCAGTCGACTGAAAGCTCGGGCCACAGAAAATGTGTTACGAACCCCATTCGCCCATCCAAAAGTGCCTCCAAAGGAAGGCTTTGGGTACACCTGAACTCCCCAGGGGAGCCTTTACGCAGCCCTACATGCAACTGGACCCTCCGTGTTCGCTCTTTACAGCAACCCTAAATATAACCCTAGCCAGCATGGCAGAAGACTGAAAACTCGGGCCACAGAAAAAGCGTTTCAAGCCCCTTTCGCCCAACCAGAAGTGCCCCCAAAGGAAGGCTTTGGGTACAAGTGAACTCCCCAGGGGAGCCTTTATGCAACCCCACATGCAACTGGACCCTCCGTATTCGCTCTTTCACAGCAACAATATATATAACACTGGCCCGCATGGCAGACGACTGAAAACTCGGGCCACAGAAAATGCGTTAAAAGCCTAATTCGCCATCCAAAAGTGCCCCCAGAGGAAGGCTTTGGGTACAAGTGAACTCCCCAGGGTAGCCTTAACGCAGCCCCACATGCAACTGGACCCTCTGTATTCGCTCTTTCACAGCAACCCTAAATATAGCCCTGGCTCGCCTGGCAGTCGACTGAAAACTCGGGGCCCAGAAAAACTGTTAAAAGCCTATTTCGCCCATCCAAAAGTGCCCCCAGAGGAAGGCTTTGGGTACAACTGAACTCCCCAGGGGAGCCTTTATGCAGCCCCACATGCAACTGGACCCTCCTTGTTCACTGTTTACGAGCAACCCTAAATATACCCCTAGCCACCATGGCAGAAGACTGAAAACTCGGGCTCCAGAAAATGCGTTTCAAGCCCCATTCACCCATCCAGAAGTGCCTCCAAAGGAAGGCTTTGGGTACAACTGAACTCCCCAGGGGAGCCTTTATGCAGCCCCACATGCAACTGGACCCTCCGTATTCGCTCTTTCACAGCAACCCTAAATATAACCCTGGCCCGCATGGCAGACGACTGAAAAATCGGGCCCCAGAAAACGTGCTACAAGCCCCATTTTCCCATCCAAAAGTGCCCCCAGAGGAAGGCTTTGGGTACATCCGAACTCCCCAGGGGAGCCTTTATGCAGCCCCACATGCAACTGGACCTTCCGGGTTTACTCTTTCACCGCAAGCCTAAATATAGCCCTAGCACGCCTGGCAGTCGACTGAAAGCTCGGGCCACAGAAAATGTGTTACGAGCCCCATTCGCCCATCCAAAAGTGCCCCCAGAGGAAGGCTTTGGGTACAAGTGAACTCCCCAGGGGAGCCTTTACGCAGCCCCACATGCAACTGGACCCTCCTTGTTCACTGTTTACGAGCAACCCTAAATATACCCCTAGCCACCATGGCAGAAGACTGAAAACTCGGGCTCCAGAAAATGCGTTTCAAGCCCCATTCACCTATCCAGAAGTGCCCCCAAAGGAAGGCTTTGGGTACAGCTGAACTCCCCAGGGGAGCCTTTATGCAGCCCCACATGCAACTGGACCTTCCGGGTTTACTCTTTCACCGCAAGCGTAAATATAGCCCTAGAACGCCTGGCAGTCGACTGAAAGCTCGGGCCACAGAAAATGTGTTACGAGCCCCATTTGCCCATCCAAACGTGCCCCCAAAGGAAGGCTTTGGGTACATCTGAACTCCCCAGGGGAGCCTTTATGCAGCCCCACATGCAACTGGACCCTCCGTATTCGCTCTTTCACAGCAACCCTAAATATAACCCTGGCCCGCATGGTAGACGACTGAAAAATCGGGCCCCAGAAAACGTGCTACAAGCCCCATTCGACCATCCAAAAGTGCCCCCAAAGGAAGGCTTTGGGTACAAGTGAACTCCCCAGGGGAGCCTTTATGCAGCCCCACATGCAACTGGACCCTCCGTATTCGCTCTTTCACAGCAAAAATAAATATAACCCTGGCCCGCATGGCAGACGACTGAAAACTCGGGCCGCAGAAAATGCGTTAAAAGCCTAATTCGCCATCCAAAAGTGCCCCCAGAGGAAGGCTTTGGGTACAACTGAACTCCCCAGGGGAGCCTAAACGCAGCCCCACATGCAACTGGACCCTCCGTATTCGCTCTTTCACAGCAACCCTAAATATAGCCCTGGCTCGCCTGGCAGTCGACTGAAAACTCGGGCTCCAGAAAATGCATTAAAAGCCTAATTCGCCCATCCAAAAGTGCCCCCAGAGGAAGGCTTTGGGTACAACTGAACTCCCCAGGGGAGCCTTTATGCAGGCCCATACGCAACTGGACCCCCCGTGTTCGCTGTTTACAAGCAACCCTAAATATAACCCTAGCCAGCATGGCAGAAAAGAGAAAACTCGGGCCACAGAAAAAGCATTTCAAGCCCCATTCACCCATCCAGAAGTGCCACCAATGGAAGGCTTTGGGTACAACTGAACTCCCCAGGGGAGCCTTTACGCAGCCCCACATGCAACTGGACCCTCCGGGTTCACTCTTTCACAGCAACCCTAAATATAGCCCTGTCCGCCTGGCAGTCGACTGAAAACTCGGGCCCCAGAAAATGCGTTAAAAGCCTAATTCGCCCATCCAAAAGTGCCCCCAGAGGAAGGCTTTGGGTACAACTGAAATCCCCAGGGGAGCCTTTACGCAGCCCCACATGCAACTGGACCCTCCGTATTCGCTCTTTCACAGCAACCCTAAATATAGCCCTGGCCCGCCTGGCAGTCGACTGAAAACTCGGGCCACAGAAAAACTGTTAAAAGCCTAATTCGCCCATCCAAATGTGCCCCCAGAGGAAGACTTTGGGTACAAGTGAACTCCCCAGGGGAGCCTTTACTCAGCCCCACATGCAACTGGACCCTCCTTGTTCACTGTTTACGAGCAACCCTAAATATACCCCTAGCCACCATGGCAGAAGACTGAAAACTCGGGCTCCAGAAAATGCGTTTCAAGCCCCATTCACCCATCCAGAAGTGCCCCCAAAGGAAGGCTTTGGGTACAACTGAACTCCCCAGGGGAGCCTTTATGCAGCCCCACATGCAACTGGACCCTCCGGGTTCACTCTTTCACAGCAACCCTAAATATAGCCCTGGCCCGCCTGGCAGTAGACTGAAAACTCGGGCCCCAGAAAATGCGTTAAAAGCCTAATTCGCCCATCCAAAAGTGCCCCCAAAGGAAGGCTTTGGGTACAACTGAAATCCCCAAGAGAGCCTTTACGCAGACCCACATGCAACTGGACCCTCAGTATTCGCTCTTTCACAGCAACCCTAAATATAACCCTGGCCAGCATGGCAGACGACTGAAAAATCGGGCCCCAGAAAACGTGCTACAAGCCCAATTCGTCCATCCAAAAGTGCCCCCAAAGGAAGGCTTTGGGTACAACTGAACTCCCCAGGGGAGCGTTTATGCAGGCCCATACGCAACTGGACCCCCCGTGTTCGCTGTTTACAAGCAACCCTAAATATAACACTAGCCAGCATGGCAGAAGACTGAAAACTCGGGCCACAGAAAAAGCGTTTCAAGCCCCATTCACCCATCCAGAAGTGCCCCCAAAGGAAGGCTTTGGGTACAAGTGAACTCCCCAGGGGAGCCTTTATGCAGCCCCACATGCAACTGGACCCTCCGGGTTCACTCTTTCACCGCAAGCCTAAATATAACCCTGGCCCGCCTGGCAGTCGACTGAAAACTCGGGCCCCAGAAAATGCGTTAAAAGCCTAATTCGCCCATCCAAAAGTGCCCCCAGAGGAAGGCTTTGGGTACATCTGAACTCCCCAGGGGAGCCTTTATGCAGCCCCACATGCAACTGGACCCTCCTTGTTCACTGTTTACGAGCAACCCTAAATATACCCCTAGCCACCATGGCAGAAGACTGAAAATTCGGGCTCCAGAAAATGCGTTTCAAGCCCCATTCACCCATCCAGAGGTGCCCCCAAAGGAAGGCTTTGGGTACAGCTGAACTCCCCAGGGGAGCCTTTATGCAGCCCCACATGCAACTGGACCCTCCGTATTCGCTCTTTACAGCAACCCTAAATATAACCCTAGCCAGCATGGCAGAAGACTGAAAACTCGAGCCATAGAAAAAGGGTTAAAAGCCTAATTCGCCATCCAAAAGTGCCCCCAGAGGAAGGCTTTGGGTGCAACTGAACTCCCCAGGGGAGCCTTAACGCAGCCCCACATGCAACTGGACCCTCCGTATTCGCTCTTTCACAGCAACCCTAAATATAACCCTGGCCCTCATGGCAGACGACTGAAAACTCGGGCCACAGAAAATGCGTTAAAAGCCTAATTCGCCATCCAAAAGTGCCCCCAGAGGAAGGCTTTGGGTACAACTGAACTCCCCAGGGGAGCCTTTACGCAGCCCCACATGCAACTGGACCCTCCGTATTCGCTCTTTCTCAGCAACCCTAAATATAGCCCTGGCTCGCCTGGCAGTCGACTGAAAACTCGGGCCCCAGAAAAACTGTTAAAAGCCTAATTCGCCCATCCAAAAGTGCCCCCAGAGGAAGGCTTTGGGTACAACTGAACTCCCCAGGGGAGCCTTAACGCAGCCCCACATGCAACTGGACCCTCCGTATTCGCTCTTTCACATCAACCCTAAATATAGCCCTGGCTCGCCTGGCAGTCGACTGAAAACTCGGGCCACAGAAAATGCGTTAAAAGCCTAATTCGCCCATCCAAAAGTGCCCCCAAAGGAAGGCTTTGGGTACAAGTGAACTCCCCAGGGGAGCCTTTATGCAGCCCCACATGCAACTGGACCCTCCGGGTTCACTCTTTCACAGCAACCCTAAATATATCCCTAGCACGCCTGGCAGTCGACTGAAAGCTCGGGCCACAGAAAATGTGTTACGAGCCCCATTCGCCCATCCAAAAGTACCCCCAAAGGAAGGCTTTGGGTACATCTGAACTCCCCAGGGGAGCCTTAACGCAGCCCCACATGCAACTGGACCCTCCGTGTTCGCTCTTTACAGCAACCCTAAATATAACCCTAGCCACCATGACAGAAGACTGAAAACTCGGGCCACAGAAAAAGCGTTTCAAGCCCCTTTCGCCCATCCAGAAGTGCCTCCAAAGGAAGGCTTTGGGTACAACTGAACTCCCCAGGGGAGCCTTTATGCAGCCCCACATGCAACTGGACCCTCCGTATTCGCTCTTTCACAGCAACCCTAAATATAACCCTGGCCCGCATGGCAGACGACTGAAAAATCGGGCCCCAGAAAACGTGCTACAAGCCCCATTTTCCCATCCAAAAGTGCCCCCAGAGGAAGGCTTTGGGTACAACTGAACTCCCCAGGGGAGCCTTTATGCAGCCCCACATGCAACTGGACCCTCCTTGTTCACTGTTTACAAGCAACCCTAAATATACCCCTAGCCACCATGGCAGAAGACTGAAAATTCGGGCTCCAGAAAATGCGTTTCAAGCCTCATTCACCCATCCAGAAGTGCCCCCAAAGGAAGGCTTTGGGTACAAGTGAACTCCCCAGGGGAGCCTTTATGCAGCCCCACATGCAACTGGACCCTCCGGGTTCACTCTTTCACCGCAAGCCTAAATATAGCCCTAGCACGCCTGGCAGTCGACTGAAAGCTCGGGCCACAGAAAATGTGTTACGAACCCCATTCGCCCATCCAAAAGTGCCTCCAAAGGAAGGCTTTGGGTACACCTGAACTCCCCAGGGGAGCCTTTACGCAGCCCTACATGCAACTGGACCCTCCGTGTTCGCTCTTTACAGCAACCCTAAATATAACCCTAGCCAGCATGGCAGAAGACTGAAAACTCGGGCCACAGAAAAAGCGTTTCAAGCCCCTTTCGCCCAACCAGAAGTGCCCCCAAAGGAAGGCTTTGGGTACAAGTGAACTCCCCAGGGGAGCCTTTATGCAACCCCACATGCAACTGGACCCTCCGTATTCGCTCTTTCACAGCAACAATAAATATAACACTGGCCCGCATGGCAGACGACTGAAAACTCGGGCCACAGAAAATGCGTTAAAAGCCTAATTCGCCATCCAAAAGTGCCCCCAGAGGAAGGCTTTGGGTACAACTGAACTCCCCAGGGTAGCCTTAACGCAGCCCCACATGCATCTGGACCCTCTGTATTCGCTCTTTCACAGCAACCCTAAATATAGCCCTGGCTCGCCTGGCAGTCGACTGAAAACTCGGGGCCCAGAAAAACTGTTAAAAGCCTAATTCGCCCATCCAAAAGTGCCCCCAGAGGAAGGCTTTGGGTACAACTGAACTCCCCAGGGGAGCCTTTACGCAGCCCCACATGCAACTGGACCCTCCTTGTTCACTGTTTACGAGCAACCCTAAATATACCCCTAGCCACCATGGCAGAAGACTGAAAACTCGGGCTCCAGAAAATGCGTTTCAAGCCCCATTCACCCATCCAGAAGTGCCTCCAAAGGAAGGCTTTGGGTACAACTGAACTCCCCAGGGGAGCCTTTATGAAGCCCCACATGCAACTGGACCCTCCGTATTCGCTCTTTCACAGCAACCCTAAATATAACCCTGGCCCGCATGGCAGACGACTGAAAAATCGGGCCCCAGAAAACGTGCTACAAGCCCCATTTTCCCATCCAAAAGTGCCCCCAGAGGAAGGCTTTGGGTACATCCGAAATCCCCAGGGGAGCCTTTATGCAGCCCCACATGCAACTGGACCTTCCGGGTTTACTCTTTCACCGCAAGCCTAAATATAGCCCTAGCACGCCTGGCAGTCGACTGAAAGCTCGGGCCACAGAAAATGTGTTACGAGCCCCATTCGCCCATCCAAAAGTGCCCCCAAAGGAAGGCTTTGGGTACAACTGAACTCCCCAGGGGAGCCTTAACGCAGCCCCACATGCAACTGGACCCTCCGGGTTCACTCTTTCACAGCAACCCTAAATATATCCCTAGCACGCCTGGCAGTCGACTGAAAGCTCGGGCCACAGAAAATGTGTTACGAGCCCCATTCGCCCATCCAAAAGTGCCCCCAAAGGAAGGCTTTGGGTACATCTGAACTCCCCAGGGGAGCCTTTATGCAGCCCCACATGCAACTGGACCCTCCGTGTTCGCTCTTTACAGCAACCCTAAATATAACCCTAGCCAGCATGGCAGAAGACTGAAAACTCGGGCCACAGAAAAAGCGTTTCAAGCCCCTTTCGCCCATCCAGAAGTGCCTCCAAAGGAAGGCTTTGGGTACAACTGAACTCCCCAGGGGAGCCTTTATGCAGCCCCACATGAAACTGGACCCTCCGTATTCGCTCTTTCACAGCAACCCTAAATATAACCCTGGCCCGCATGGCAGACGACTGAAAAATCGGGCCCCAGAAAACGTGCTACAAGCCCCATTTTCCCATCCAAAAGTGCCCCCAGAGGAAGGCTTTGGGTACATCCGAACTCCCCAGGGGAGCCTTTATGCAGCCCCACATGCAACTGGACCCTCCTTGTTCACTGTTTACAAGCAACCCTAAATATACCCCTAGCCACCATGGCAGAAGACTGAAAATTCGGGCTCCAGAAAATGCGTTTCAAGCCACATTCACCCATCCAGAAGTGCCCCCAAAGGAAGGCTTTGGGTACAAGTGAACTCCCCAGGGGAGCCTTTATGCAGCCCCACATGCAACTGGACCCTCCGGGTTCACTCTTTCACCGCAAGCCTAAATATAGCCCTAGCACGCCTGGCAGTCGACTGAAAGCTCGGGCCACAGAAAATGTGTTACGAGCCCCATTCGCCCATCCAAAAGTGCCTCCAAAGGAAGGCTTTGGGTACACCTGAACTCCCCAGGGGAGCCTTTACGCAGCCCTACATGCAACTGGACCCTCCGTGTTCGCTCTTTACAGCAACCCTAAATATAACCCTAGCCAGCATGGCAGAAGACTGAAAACTCGGGCCACAGAAAAAGCGTTTCAAGCCCCTTTCGCCCAACCAGAAGTGCCCCCAAAGGAAGGCTTTGGGTACAAGTGAACTCCCCAGGGGAGCCTTTATGCAACCCCACATGCAACTGGACCCTCCGTATTCGCTCTTTCACAGCAACAATAAATATAACCCTGGCCCGCATGGCAGACGACTGAAAACTCGGGCCACAGAAAATGCGTTAAAAGCCTAATTCGCCATCCAAAAGTGCCCCCAGAGGAAGGCTTTGGGTACAACTGAACTCCCCAGGGTAGCCTTAACGCAGCCCCACATGCAACTGGACCCTCTGTATTCGCTCTTTCACAGCAACCCTAAATATAGCCCTGGCTCGCCTGGCAGTCGACTGAAAACTCGGGGCCCAGAAAAACTGTTAAAAGCCTATTTCGCCCATCCAAAAGTGCCCCCAGAGGAAGGCTTTGGGTACAAGTGAACTCCCCAGGGGAGCCTTTACGCAGCCCCACATGCAACTGGACCCTCCTTGTTCACTGTTTACGAGCAACCCTAAATATACCCCTAGCCACCATGGCAGAAGACTGAAAACTCGGGCTCCAGAAAATGCGTTTCAAGCCCCATTCACCCATCCAGAAGTGCCCCCAAAGGAAGGCTTTGGGTACAACTGAACTCCCCAGGGGAGCCTTTATGCAGCCCCACATGCAACTGGACCTTCCGGGTTTACTCTTTCACCGCAAGCCTAAATATAGCCCTAGCACGCCTGGCAGTCGACTGAAAGCTCGGGCCACAGAAAATGTGTTACGAGCCCCATTCGCCCATCCAAAAGTGCCCCCAAAGGAAGGCTTTGGGTACAACTGAACTCCCCAGGGGAGCCTTAACGCAGCCCCACATGCAACTGGACCCTCCGGGTTCACTCTTTCACAGCAACCCTAAATATAGCCCTGGCCCGCCTGGCAGTCGACTGAAAACTCGCGCCACCGAAAATGCGTTAAAAGCCTAATTCGCCCATCCAGAAGTGCCCCCAGAGGAAGGCTTTGGGTACATCTGAACTCCCCAGGGGAGCCTTAACGCAGCCCCACATGCAACTGGACCCTCCTTGTTCACTGTTTACGAGCAACCCTAAATACACCCCTAGCCACCATGGCAGAAGACTGAAAATTCGGGCTCCAGAAAATGCGTTTCAAGCCCCATTCACCCATCCAGAAGTGCCCCCAAAGGAAGGCTTTGGGTACAACTGAACTCCCCAGGGGAGCCTTTACGCAGCCCCACATGCAACTGGACCCTCCGGGTTCACTCTTTCACCGCAAGCCTAAATATAGCCCTAGCACGCCTGGCAGTCGACTGAAAGCTCGGGCCACAGAAAATGTGTTACGAGCCCCATTCGCCGATCCAAAAGTGCCTCCAAAGGAAGGCTTTGGGTACACCTGAACTCCCCAGGGGAGCCTTTATGCAGCCCCACATGCAACTGGACCCTCCGTGTTCGCTCTTTACAGCAACCCTAAATATATCCCTAGCCAGCATGGCAGAAGACTGAAAACTCGGGCCACAGAAAAAGCGTTTCAAGCCCCTTTCGCCCATCCAGAAGTGCCCCCAAAGGAAGGCTTTGGGTACATCTGAACTCCCCAGGGGAGCCTTTATGCAGCCCCACATGCAACTGGATCCTCCGTATTCGCTCTTTCACAGCAACAATAAATATAACCCTGGCCCGCATGGTAGACGACTGAAAACTCGGGCCACAGAAAATGCGTTAAAAGCCTAATTCGCCATCCAAAAGTGCCCCCAGATGAAGGCTTTGGGTACAAGTGAACTCCCCAGGGGAGCCTTAACGCAGCCCCACATGCAACTGGACCCTCCGTATTCGCTCTTTCACAGCAACAATAAATATATCCCTGGCCCGCATGGCAGACGACTGAAAACTCGGGCCAGAGAAAATGCGTTAAAAGCCTAATTCGCCATCCAAAAGTGCCCCCAGAGGAAGGCTTTGGGTACAACTGAACTCCCCAGGGGAGCCTTAACGCAGCCCCACATGCAACTGGACCCTCCTTGTTCACTGTTTACGAGCAACCCTAAATATACCCCTAGCCACCATGGCAGAAGACTTAAAACTCGTGCCCCAGAAAATGCGTTTCAAGCCCCATTCACCCATCCAGAAGTGCCCCCAAAGGAAGGCTTTGTGTAAAAGTGAACTCCCCAGGGGAGCCTTTATGCAGCCCCACATGCAACTGGACCCTCCGGGTTCACTCCTTCACAGCAACCCTAAATATATCCCTGGCCGGCCTGGCAGTCGACTGAAAACTCGGGCCCCACATAATGCGTTAAAAGACTAATTCGCCCATCCAGAAGTGCCCCCAGAGGAAGGCTTTGGGTACATCTGAACTCCCCAGGGGAGCCTTTATGCAGCCCCACATGCAACTGGACCCTCCGGGTTCACTCTTTCACCGCAAGCCTAAATATAGCCCTAGCACGCCTGGCAGTCGACTGAAAGCTCGGGCCACAGAAAATGTGTTACGAGCCCCATTCGCCCATCCAAAAGTGCCTCCAAAGGAAGGCTTTGGGTACACCTGAACTCCCCAGGGGAGCCTTTATGCAGCCCTACATGCAACTGGACCCTCCGTGTTCGCTCTTTACAGCAACCCTAAATATATCTCTAGTCAGCATGGCAGAAGACTGAAAACTCGGGCCACAGAAAAAGCGTTAAAAGCCTAATTCGCCATCCAAAAGTGCCCCCAGAGGAAGGCTTTGGGTACAACTGAACTCCCCAGGGGAGCGTTTATGCAGGCCCATACGCAACTGGACCCTCCTTGTTCGCTGTTTACAAGCAACCCTAAATATAACACTAGCCAGCATGGCAGAAAAAAGAAAACTTGGGCCACAGAAAAAGCATTTCAAGCCCCATTCACCCATCCAGAAGTGCCCCCAAAGGAAGGCTTTGGGTACAAGTGAACTCCCCAGGGGAGCCTTTACGCAGCCCCACATGCAACTGGACCCTCCGGGTTCACTATTTCACAGCAACCCTAAATATAGCCCTGTCCGCCTGGCAGTCGACTGAAAACTCGGGCCCCAGAAAATGCGTTAAAAGCCTAATTCGCCTATCCAAAAGTGCCCCAAAAGGAAGGCTTTGGGTACAAGTGAACTCCCCAGGGGAGCCTTAACGCAGCCCCACATGCAACTGGACCGTCAGTATTCGCTCTTTCACAGCAACCGTAAATATAACCCTGGCCCGCCTGGCAGTCGACTGAAAACTCGGGCCACAGAAAAACTGTTAAAAGCCTAATTCGCCCATCCAAAAGTGCCCCCAGAGGAAGGCTTTGGGTACAAGTGAACTCCCCAGGGGAGCCTTTACTCAGCCCCACATGCAACTGGACCCTCCTTGTTCACTGTTTACGAGCAACCCTAAATATACCCCTAGCCACCATGGCAGAAGACTGAAAACTCGGGCCACAGAAAATGCGTTTCAAGCCCCATTCACCCATCCAGAAGTGCCCCCAAAGGAAGGCTTTGGGTACAACTGAACTCCCCAGGGGAGCCTTTATGCAGCCCCACATGCAACTGGACCCTCCGGGTTCACTCTTTCACAGCAACCCTAAATATAGCCCTGGCCCGCCTGGCAGTCGACTGAAAACTCGGGCCCCAGAAAATGCGTTAAAAGCCTAATTCGCCCATCCAAAAGTGCCCCCAGAGGAAGGCTTTGGGTACAACTGAACTCCCCAGGGGAGCCTTAACGCAGCCCCACATGCAACTGGACCCTCCTTGTTCACTGTTTACGAGCAACCCTAAATATACCCCTAGCCACCATGGCAGAAGACTTAAAACTCGTGCCCCAGAAAATGCGTTTCAAGCCCCATTCACCCATCCAGAAGTGCCCCCAAAGGAAGGCTTTGTGTAAAAGTGAACTCCCCAGGGGAGCCTTTACGCAGCCCCACATGCAACTGGACCCTCCGGGTTTACTCTTTCACCGCAAGCCTAAATATAGCCCTAGCACGCCTGGCAGTCGACTGAAAGCTCGGGCCACAGAAAATGTGTTACGAGCCCCATTCGCCCATCCAAAAGTGCCCCCAAAGGATGGCTTTGGGTACATCTGAACTCCCCAGGGGAGCCTTTATGCAGCCCCACATGCAACTGGACCCTCCCGGTTCACTCTGTCACAGCAACCCTAAATATAGCCCTGGCCCGCCTGGCAGTCGACTGAAAAATCGGGCCCCAGAAAAACTGTTAAAAGCCTAATTCGCCCATCCAAAAGTGCCCCCAAAGGAAGGCTTTGGGTACAACTGAACTCCCCAGGGGAGCCTTTATGCAGGCCCATACGCAACTGGACGCCCCGTGTTCGCTGTTTACATGCAACCCTAAATATAACACTAGCAAGCATGGCAGAAAACAGAAAATTCGGGCCACAGAAAATGCGTTTCAAGCCCCATTAACCCATCCAGAAGTGCCCCCGAAGGAAGGCTTTGGGTACAACTGAACTCCCCAGGGGAGCCTTTATGCAGCCCCACATGCAACTGAACCCTCCGTATTCGCTCTTTCACAGCAACCCTAAATATAACCCTGGCCCGCATGGTAGACGACTGAAAAATCGGGCCCCAGAAAACGTGCTACAAGCCCCATTCGCCCATCCAAAAGTGCCCCCAAAGGAAGGCTTTGGGTACAAGTGAACTCCCCAGGGGAGCCTTTATGCAGCCCCACATGCAACTGGACCCTCCGGGTTCAGTCTTTCACAGCAAACCTAAATATAGCCCTAGCACGCATGGCAGTCGACTGAAAGCTCGGGCCACAGAAAATGTGTTACGAGCCCCATTCGCCATCCAAAAGTGCCCCCAAAGGAAGGCTTTGGGTACAACTGAACTCCCCAGGGGAGCCTTTATGCAGGCCCATATGCAACTGGACCCCCCGTGTTCGCTGTTTACAAGCAACCCTAAATATAACACTAGCCAGCATGGCAGAAAAGAGAAAACTCGGGCCACAGAAAAAGCATTTCAAGCCCCATTCACCCATCCAGAAGTGCCCCCAAAGGAAGGCTTTGGGTACAACTGAACTCCCAAGGGGAGCCTTTACGCAGCCCCACATGCAACTGGACCCTCCGGGTTCACTATTTCACAGCAACCCTAAATATAGCCCTGTCCGCCTGGCAGTCGACTGAAAACTCGGGCCCCAGAAAATGCGTTAAAAGCCTAATTCGCCCATCCAAAAGTGCCCCAAAAGGAAGGCTTTGGGTACAAGTGAACTCCCCAGGGGAGCCTTAACGCAGCCCCACATGCAACTGGACCGTCAGTATTCGCTCTTTCACAGCAACCCTAAATATAGCCCTGGCCCGCCTGGCAGTCGACTGAAAACTCGGGCCACAGAAAAACTGTTAAAAGCCTAATTCGCCCATCCAAAAGTGCCCCCAGAGGAAGGCTTTGGGTACAAGTGAACTCCCCAGGGGAGCCTTTACTCAGCCCCACATGCAACTGGACCCTCCTTGTTCACTGTTTACGAGCAACCCTAAATATACCCCTAGCCACCATGGCAGAAGACTGAAAACTCGGGCTCCAGAAAATGCGTTTCAAGCCCCTTTCACCCACCCAGAAGTGCCCCCAAAGGAAGGCTTTGGGTACAACTGAACTCCCCAGGGGAGCCTTTATGCAGCCCTACATGCAACTGGACCCTCCGGGTTCACTCTTTCACCGCAACCCTAAATATAGCCCTGGCCCGCCTGGCAGTAGACTGAAAACTCGGGCCCCAGAAAATGCGTTAAAAGCCTAATTCGCCCATCCAAAAGTGCCCCCAAAGGAAGGCTTTGGGTACAACTGAAATCCCCAGGGGAGCCTTTACGCAGCCCCACATGCAACTGGACCCTCCATATTCGCTCTTTCACAGCAAGCCTAAATATAGCCCTGGCCCGCCTGGCAGTAGACTGAAAACTCGGGCCCCAGAAAATGCGTTAAAAGCCTAATTCGCCCATCCAAAAGTGCCCCCAGAAGAAGGCTTTGGGTACAAGTGAACTCCCCAAGGGAGCCTTTACGCAGCCCCACATGCAACTGGACCCTCCTTGTTCACTGTTTACGAGCAACCCTAAATATACCCCTAGCCACCATGGCAGAAGACTGAAAACTCGGGCTCCAGAAAATGCGTTTCAAGCCCCATTCACCCATCCAGAAGTGCCCCCAAAGGAAGGCTTTGGGTACAAGTGAACTCCCCAGGGGAGCCTTTATGCAGCCCCACATGCAACTGAACCCTCCGTATTCGCTCTTTCACAGCAACCCTAAATATACCCCTAGCCACCATGGCAGAAGACTTAAAACTCGTGCCCCAGAAAATGCGTTTCAAGCCCCATTCACCCATCCAGAAGTGCCCCCAAAGGAAGGCTTTGTGTAAAAGTGAACTCCCCAGGGGAGCCTTTATGCAGCCCCACATGCAACTGGACCCTCCGGGTTCACTCCTTCACAGCAACCCTAAATATATCCCTGGCCGGCCTGGCAGTCGACTGAAAACTCGGGCCCCACATAATGCGTTAAAAGACTAATTCGCCCATCCAGAAGTGCCCCCAGAGGAAGGCTTTGGGTACATCTGAACTCCCCAGGGGAGCCTTTATGCAGCCCCACATGCAACTGGACCCTCCGGGTTCACTCTTTCACCGCAAGCCTAAATATAGCCCTAGCACGCCTGGCAGTCGACTGAAAGCTCGGGCCACAGAAAATGTGTTACGAGCCCCATTCGCCCATCCAAAAGTGCCTCCAAAGGAAGGCTTTGGGTACACCTGAACTCCCCAGGGGAGCCTTTATGCAGCCCTACATGCAACTGGACCCTCCGTGTTCGCTCTTTACAGCAACCCTAAATATATCTCTAGTCAGCATGGCAGAAGACTGAAAACTCGGGCCACAGAAAAAGCGTTAAAAGCCTAATTCGCCATCCAAAAGTGCCCCCAGAGGAAGGCTTTGGGTACAACTGAACTCCCCAGGGGAGCGTTTATGCAGGCCCATACGCAACTGGACCCTCCTTGTTCGCTGTTTACAAGCAACCCTAAATATAACACTAGCCAGCATGGCAGAAAAAAGAAAACTCGGGCCACAGAAAAAGCATTTCAAGCCCCATTCACCCATCCAGAAGTGCCCCCAAAGGAAGGCTTTGGGTACAAGTGAACTCCCCAGGGGAGCCTTTACGCAGCCCCACATGCAACTGGACCCTCCGGGTTCACTATTTCACAGCAACCCTAAATATAGCCCTGTCCGCCTGGCAGTCGACTGAAAACTCGGGCCCCAGAAAATGCGTTAAAAGCCTAATTCGCCCATCCAAAAGTGCCCCAAAAGGAAGGCTTTGGGTACAAGTGAACTCCCCAGGGGAGCCTTAACGCAGCCCCACATGCAACTGGACCGTCAGTATTCGCTCTTTCACAGCAACCCTAAATATAGCCCTGGCCCGCCTGGCAGTCGACTGAAAACTCGGGCCACAGAAAAACTGTTAAAAGCCTAATTCGCCCATCCAAAAGTGCCCCCAGAGGAAGGCTTTGGGTACAAGTGAACTCCCCAGGGGAGCCTTTACTCAGCCCCACATGCAACTGGACCCTCCTTGTTCACTGTTTACGAGCAACCCTAAATATACCCCTAGCCACCATGGCAGAAGACTGAAAACTCGGGCTCCAGAAAATGCGTTTCAAGCCCCTTTCACCCACCCAGAAGTGCCCCCAAAGGAAGGCTTTGGGTACAACTGAACTCCCCAGGGGAGCCTTTATGCAGCCCTACATGCAACTGGACCCTCCGGGTTCACTCTTTCACCGCAACCCTAAATATAGCCCTGGCCCGCCTGGCAGTAGACTGAAAACTCGGGCCCCAGAAAATGCGTTAAAAGCCTAATTCGCCCATCCAAAAGTGCCCCCAAAGGAAGGCTTTGGGTACAACTGAAATCCCCAGGGGAGCCTTTACGCAGCCCCACATGCAACTGGACCCTCCATATTCGCTCTTTCACAGCAAGCCTAAATATAGCCCTGGCCCGCCTGGCAGTAGACTGAAAACTCGGGCCCCAGAAAATGCGTTAAAAGCCTAATTCGCCCATCCAAAAGTGCCCCCAGAAGAAGGCTTTGGGTACAAGTGAACTCCCCAAGGGAGCCTTTACGCAGCCCCACATGCAACTGGACCCTCCTTGTTCACTGTTTACGAGCAACCCTAAATATACCCCTAGCCACCATGGCAGAAGACTGAAAACTCGGGCTCCAGAAAATGCGTTTCAAGCCCCATTCACCCATCCAGAAGTGCCCCCAAAGGAAGGCTTTGGGTACAAGTGAACTCCCCAGGGGAGCCTTTATGCAGCCCCACATGCAACTGAACCCTCCGTATTCGCTCTTTCACAGCAACCCTAAATATACCCCTAGCCACCATGGCAGAAGACTTAAAACTCGTGCCCCAGAAAATGCGTTTCAAGCCCCATTCACCCATCCAGAAGTGCCCCCAAAGGAAGGCTTTGTGTAAAAGTGAACTCCCCAGGGGAGCCTTTATGCAGCCCCACATGCAACTGGACCCTCCGGGTTCACTCCTTCACAGCAACCCTAAATATATCCCTGGCCGGCCTGGCAGTCGACTGAAAACTCGGGCCCCACATAATGCGTTAAAAGACTAATTCGCCCATCCAGAAGTGCCCCCAGAGGAAGGCTTTGGGTACATCTGAACTCCCCAGGGGAGCCTTTATGCAGCCCCACATGCAACTGGACCCTCCGGGTTCACTCTTTCACCGCAAGCCTAAATATAGCCCTAGCACGCCTGGCAGTCGACTGAAAGCTCGGGCCACAGAAAATGTGTTACGAGCCCCATTCGCCCATCCAAAAGTGCCTCCAAAGGAAGGCTTTGGGTACACCTGAACTCCCCAGGGGAGCCTTTATGCAGCCCTACATGCAACTGGACCCTCCGTGTTCGCTCTTTACAGCAACCCTAAATATATCTCTAGTCAGCATGGCAGAAGACTGAAAACTCGGGCCACAGAAAAAGCGTTAAAAGCCTAATTCGCCATCCAAAAGTGCCCCCAGAGGAAGGCTTTGGGTACAACTGAACTCCCCAGGGGAGCGTTTATGCAGGCCCATACGCAACTGGACCCTCCTTGTTCGCTGTTTACAAGCAACCCTAAATATAACACTAGCCAGCATGGCAGAAAAAAGAAAACTCGGGCCACAGAAAAAGCATTTCAAGCCCCATTCACCCATCCAGAAGTGCCCCCAAAGGAAGGCTTTGGGTACAAGTGAACTCCCCAGGGGAGCCTTTACGCAGCCCCACATGCAACTGGACCCTCCGGGTTCACTATTTCACAGCAACCCTAAATATAGCCCTGTCCGCCTGGCAGTCGACTGAAAACTCGGGCCCCAGAAAATGCGTTAAAAGCCTAATTCGCCTATCCAAAAGTGCCCCAAAAGGAAGGCTTTGGGTACAAGTGAACTCCCCAGGGGAGCCTTAACGCAGCCCCACATGCAACTGGACCGTCAGTATTCGCTCTTTCACAGCAACCGTAAATATAACCCTGGCCCGCCTGGCAGTCGACTGAAAACTCGGGCCACAGAAAAACTGTTAAAAGCCTAATTCGCCCATCCAAAAGTGCCCCCAGAGGAAGGCTTTGGGTACAAGTGAACTCCCCAGGGGAGCCTTTACTCAGCCCCACATGCAACTGGACCCTCCTTGTTCACTGTTTACGAGCAACCCTAAATATACCCCTAGCCACCATGGCAGAAGACTGAAAACTCGGGCCACAGAAAATGCGTTTCAAGCCCCATTCACCCATCCAGAAGTGCCCCCAAAGGAAGGCTTTGGGTACAACTGAACTCCCCAGGGGAGCCTTTATGCAGCCCCACATGCAACTGGACCCTCCGGGTTCACTCTTTCACAGCAACCCTAAATATAGCCCTGGCCCGCCTGGCAGTCGACTGAAAACTCGGGCCCCAGAAAATGCGTTAAAAGCCTAATTCGCCCATCCAAAAGTGCCCCCAGAGGAAGGCTTTGGGTACAACTGAACTCCCCAGGGGAGCCTTAACGCAGCCCCACATGCAACTGGACCCTCCTTGTTCACTGTTTACGAGCAACCCTAAATATACCCCTAGCCACCATGGCAGAAGACTTAAAACTCGTGCCCCAGAAAATGCGTTTCAAGCCCCATTCACCCATCCAGAAGTGCCCCCAAAGGAAGGCTTTGTGTAAAAGTGAACTCCCCAGGGGAGCCTTTACGCAGCCCCACATGCAACTGGACCCTCCGGGTTTACTCTTTCACCGCAAGCCTAAATATAGCCCTAGCACGCCTGGCAGTCGACTGAAAGCTCGGGCCACAGAAAATGTGTTACGAGCCCCATTCGCCCATCCAAAAGTGCCCCCAAAGGAAGGCTTTGGGTACATCTGAACTCCCCAGGGGAGCCTTTATGCAGCCCCACATGCAACTGGACCCTCCCGGTTCACTCTGTCACAGCAACCCTAAATATAGCCCTGGCCCGCCTGGCAGTCGACTGAAAAATCGGGCCCCAGAAAAACTGTTAAAAGCCTAATTCGCCCATCCAAAAGTGCCCCCAAAGGAAGGCTTTGGGTACAACTGAACTCCCCAGGGGAGCCTTTATGCAGGCCCATACGCAACTGGACGCCCCGTGTTCGCTGTTTACATGCAACCCTAAATATAACACTAGCAAGCATGGCAGAAAACAGAAAATTCGGGCCACAGAAAATGCGTTTCAAGCCCCATTAACCCATCCAGAAGTGCCCCCGAAGGAAGGCTTTGGGTACAACTGAACTCCCCAGGGGAGCCTTTATGCAGCCCCACATGCAACTGAACCCTCCGTATTCGCTCTTTCACAGCAACCCTAAATATAACCCTGGCCCGCATGGTAGACGACTGAAAAATCGGGCCCCAGAAAACGTGCTACAAGCCCCATTCGCCCATCCAAAAGTGCCCCCAAAGGAAGGCTTTGGGTACAAGTGAACTCCCCAGGGGAGCCTTTATGCAGCCCCACATGCAACTGGACCCTCCGGGTTCAGTCTTTCACAGCAAACCTAAATATAGCCCTAGCACGCATGGCAGTCGACTGAAAGCTCGGGCCACAGAAAATGTGTTACGAGCCCCATTCGCCATCCAAAAGTGCCCCCAAAGGAAGGCTTTGGGTACAACTGAACTCCCCAGGGGAGCCTTTATGCAGGCCCATATGCAACTGGACCCCCCGTGTTCGCTGTTTACAAGCAACCCTAAATATAACACTAGCCAGCATGGCAGAAAAGAGAAAACTCGGGCCACAGAAAAAGCATTTCAAGCCCCATTCACCCATCCAGAAGTGCCCCCAAAGGAAGGCTTTGGGTACAACTGAACTCCCAAGGGGAGCCTTTACGCAGCCCCACATGCAACTGGACCCTCCGGGTTCACTATTTCACAGCAACCCTAAATATAGCCCTGTCCGCCTGGCAGTCGACTGAAAACTCGGGCCCCAGAAAATGCGTTAAAAGCCTAATTCGCCCATCCAAAAGTGCCCCAAAAGGAAGGCTTTGGGTACAAGTGAACTCCCCAGGGGAGCCTTAACGCAGCCCCACATGCAACTGGACCGTCAGTATTCGCTCTTTCACAGCAACCCTAAATATAGCCCTGGCCCGCCTGGCAGTCGACTGAAAACTCGGGCCACAGAAAAACTGTTAAAAGCCTAATTCGCCCATCCAAAAGTGCCCCCAGAGGAAGGCTTTGGGTACAAGTGAACTCCCCAGGGGAGCCTTTACTCAGCCCCACATGCAACTGGACCCTCCTTGTTCACTGTTTACGAGCAACCCTAAATATACCCCTAGCCACCATGGCAGAAGACTGAAAACTCGGGCTCCAGAAAATGCGTTTCAAGCCCATTTCACCCACCCAGAAGTGCCCCCAAAGGAAGGCTTTGGGTACAACTGAACTCCCCAGGGGAGCCTTTATGCAGCCCTACATGCAACTGGACCCTCCGGGTTCACTCTTTCACCGCAACCCTAAATATAGCCCTGGCCCGCCTGGCAGTAGACTGAAAACTCGGGCCCCAGAAAATGCGTTAAAAGCCTAATTCGCCCATCCAAAAGTGCCCCCAAAGGAAGGCTTTGGGTACAAGTGAACTCCCCAGGGGAGCCTTTACGCAGCCCCACATGCAACTGGACCCTCCATATTCGCTCTTTCACAGCAAGCCTAAATATAGCCCTGGCCCGCCTGGCAGTAGACTGAAAACTCGGGCCCCAGAAAATGCGTTAAAAGCCTAATTCGCCCATCCAAAAGTGCCCCCAGAGGAAGGCTTTGGGTACAAGTGAACTCCCCAGGGGAGCCTTTACTCAGCCCCACATGCAACTGGACCCTCCTTGTTCACTGTTTACGAGCAACCCTAAATATACCCCTAGCCACCATGGCAGAAGACTGAAAACTCGGGCTCCAGAAAATGCGTTTCAAGCCCCATTCACCCATCCAGAAGTGCCCCCAAAGGAAGGCTTTGGGTACAAGTGAACTCCCCAGGGGAGCCTTTATGCAGCCCCACATGCAACTGAACCCTCCGTATTCGCTCTTTCACAGCAACCCTAAATATAACCCTGGCCCGCATTGTAGACGACTGAAAAATCGGGCCCCAGAAAACGTGCTACAAGCCCCATTCGACCATCCAAAAGTGCCCCCAAAGGAAGGCTTTGTGTACAAGTGAACTCCCCAGGGGAGCCTTTATGCAGCCCCACATGCAACTGGACCCTCCGTATTCGCTCTTTCACAGGAAAAATAAATATAACCCTGGCCCGCATGGCAGACGACAGAAAACTCAGGCCGCAGAATATGCGTTAAAAGCCTAATTCGCCATCCAAAAGTGCCCCCAGAGGAAGGCTTTGGGTACAACTGAACTCCCCAGGGGAGCCTTAACGCAGCCCCACATGCAACTGGACCCTCCGTATTCGCTCTTTCTCAGCAACCCTAAATATAGCCCTGGCCCGCCTGGCAGTCGACTGAAAACTCGGGCCCCAGAAAAACTGTTAAAAGCCTAATTCGCCCATCCAAAAGTGCCCCCAGAGGAAGGCTTTGGGTACAACTGAACTCCCCAGGGGAGCCTTAACGCAGCCCCACATGCAACTGGACCCTCCGTATTCGCTCTTTCACATCAACCCTAAATATAGCCCTGGCTCGCCTGGAAGTCGACTGAAAACTCGGGCCACAGAAAATGCGTTAAAAGCCTAATTCGCCCATCCAAAAGTGCCCCCAAAGGAAGGCTTTGGGTACATCTGAACTCCCCAGGGGAGCCTTTATGCAGCCCCACATGCAACTGGACCCTCCGGGTTCACTCTTTCACAGCAACCCTAAATATAGCCCTAGCACGCCTGGCAGTCGACTGAAAGCTCGGGCCACAGAAAATGTGTTACGAGCCTAATTCGCCCATCCAAAAGTGCCCCCAAAGGAAGGCTTTGGGTAGATCTGAACTCCCCAGGGGAGCCTTTATGCAGCCCCACATGCAACTGGACCCTCCGGGTTCACTCTTTACAGCAACCCTAAATATAACCCTAGCCACCATGGCAGAAGACTGAAAACTCGGGCCACAGAAATAGCGTTTCAAGCCCGTTTCGCCCATCCAGAAGTGCCTCCAAAGGAAGGCTTTGGGTACAACTGAACTCCCCAGGGGAGCCTTTATGAAGCCCCACATGCAACTGGACCCTCCGTATTCGCTCTTTCACAGCAACCCTAAATATAACCCTGGCCCGCATGGCAGACGACTGAAAAATCGGGCCCCAGAAAACGTGCTACAAGCCCCATTTTCCCATCCAAAAGTGCACCCAGAGGAAGGCTTTGGGTACACCTGTACTCCCCAGGGGAGCCTTTACGCAGCCCCACATGCAACTGGACCCTCCGTGTTCGCTCTTTACAGCAACCCTAAATATAACCCTAGCCAGCATGGCAGAAGACTGAAAACTCGGGCCACAGAAAAAGCGTTTCAAGCCCCTTTCGCCCATCCAGAAGTGCCCCCAAAGGAAGGCTTTGGGTACAAGTGAACTCCCCAGGGGAGCCTTTATGCAACCCCACATGCAACTGGACCCTCCGTATTCGCTCTTTCACAGCAACAATAAATATAACCCTGGCCCACATGGCAGACGACTGAAAACTCGGGCCACAGAAAATGCGTTAAAAGCCTAATTCGCCATCCAAAAGTGCCCCCAGAGGAAGGCTTTGGGTACAAGTGAACTCGCCATGGTAGCCTTAACGCAGCCCCACATGCAACTGGACCCTCCGTATTCGCTCTTTCACAGCAACCCTAAATATATCCCTGGCTCGCCTGGCAGTCGACTGAAAACTCGGGCCCCAGAAAAACTGTTAAAAGCCTAATTCGCCCATCCAAAAGTGCACCCAGAGGAAGGCTTTGGGTACAACTGAACTCCCCAGGGGAGCCTTTACGCAGCCCCACATGCAACTGGACCCTCCTTGTTCACTGTTTACGAGCAACCCTAAATATACCCCTAGCCACCATGGCAGAAGACTGAAAACTCGGGCTCCAGAAAATGCGTTTCAAGCCCCATTCACCCATCCAGAAGTGCCCCCAAAGGAAGGCTTTGTGTACAAGTGAACTCCCCAGGGGAGCCTTTATGCAGCCCCACATGCAACTGGACCCTCCGGGTTTACTCTTTCACAGCAACCCTAAATATAGCCCTAGCACGCCTGGCAGTCGACTGAAAGCTCGGGCCACAGAAAATGTGTTACGAGCCCCATTCGTCCATCCAAAAGTGCCCCCAGAGGAAGGCTTTGGGTACAATTGAACTCCCCAGGGGAGCCTTAACGCAGCCCCACATGCAACTGGACCCTCCGGGTTCACTCTTTCACAGCAACCCTAAATATAGCCCTGGCCCGCCTGGCAGTCGACTGAAAACTCGGGCCCCAGAAAATGCGTTAAAAGCCTAATTCGCCCATCCAAAAGTGCCCCCAGAGGAAGGCTTTGGGTACATCTGAACTCCCCAGGGGAGCCTTTATGCAGCCCCACATGCAACTGGACCCTCCTTGTTCACAGTTTACGAGCAACCCTAAATATACCCCTAGCCACCATGGCAGAAGACTGAAAATTCGGGCTCCAGAAAATGCGTTTCAAGCCCCATTCACCCATCCAGAAGTGCCCCCAAAGGTAGGCTTTGGGTACATCTGAACTCCCCAGGGGAGCCTTTATGCAGCCCCACATGCAACTGGACCCTCCGGGTTCACTCTTTCACCGCAAGCCTAAATATAGCCCTAGCACGCCTGGCAGTCAACTGAAAACTCGGGCCCCAGAAAATGCGTTTCAAGCCCCTTTCGCACATCAAGAAGTGCCCCCAAAGGAAGGCTTTGGGTACAACTTAACTCCCCAGGGGAGCCTTTATGCAGCCCCACATGCAACTGGACCCTCCGTATTCGCTCTTTCACAGCAACAATAAATATAACCCTGGCCCGCATGGCAGACGACTGAAAACTCGGGCCACAGAAAATGCGTTAAAAGCCTAATTCGCCATCCAAAAGTGCCCCCAGAGGAAGGCTTTGGGTACAAGTGAACTCCCCAGGGGAGCCTTAACGCAGCCCCACATGCAACTGGACCCTCCTTGTTCACTGTTTTCGAGCAACCCTAAATATACCCCTAGCCACCATGGCAGAAGACTTAAAACTCGGGCTCCAGAAAATGCGTTTCAAGCCCCATTCACCCATCCAGAAGTGCCCCCAAAGGAAGGCTTTGTGTACAAGTGAACTCCCCAGGGGAGCCTTTATGGAGCCCCACATGCAACTGGACCCTCCGGGTTTACTCTTTCACCGCAAGCCTAAATATAGCCCTAGCACGCCTGGCAGTCGACTGAAAGCTCGGGCGGCGGAAAATGTGTTACGAGCCCCATTCGCCCATCCAAAAGTGCCCCCAAAGGAAGGCTTTGGGTACATCTGAACTCCCCAGGGGAGCCTTTATGCAGCCCCACATGCAACTGGACCCTCTAGGTTCACTCTTTCACAGCAACCCTAAATATAGCCCTGGCCCGCCTGGCAGTCGACTGAAAACTCGGGCCCCAGAAAAACTGTTAAAAGCCTAATTCGCCCATCCAAAAGTGCCCCCAAAGGAAGGCTTTGGGTACAACTGAACTCCCCATGGGAGCCTTAACGCAGCCCCACATGCAACTGGACCCTCCGTATTCGCTCTTTCACATCAACCCTAAATATAGCCCTGGCTCTCCTGGCAGTCGACTGAAAACTCGGGCCACAGAAAATGCGTTAAAAGCCTAATTCGCCCATCCAAAAGTGCCCCAAAAGGAAGGCTATGGGTACACCTGAACTCCCCAGGGGAGCCTTTATGCAGCCCCACATGCAACTGGACCCTCCGGGTTCACTCTTTCACCGCAAGCCTAAATATAGCCCTAGCAAGCCTGGCAGTCGACTGAAAGCTCGGGCCACAGAAAATGTGTTACGAGCCCCATTCGCCCATCCAAAAGTGCCCCCAAAGGAAGGCTTTGGGTACATCTGAACTCCCCAGGGGAGCCTTTACGCAGCCCCACATGCAACTGGACCCTCCGTGTTCGCTCTTTACAGCAACCCTAAATATAACCCTAGCCAGCATGGTAGAAGACTGAAAACTCGGGCCACAGAAAAAGCGTTTCAAGCCCATTTCGCCCATCCAGAAGTGCCCCCAAAGGAAGGCTTTGGGTACAAGTGAACTCCCCAGGGGAGCCTTTATGCAGCCCCACATGCAACTGGACCCTCCGTATTCGCTCTTTCACAGCAACCCTAAATATAACCCTGGCCCGCATGGCAGACGACTGAAAAATCGGGCCCCAGAAAACGAGCTACAAGCCCCATTTGACCATCCAAAAGTGCCCCCAAAGGAAGGCTTTGGGTACAACTGAACTCCCCAGGGGAGCCTTTATGCAGGCCCATACGCAACTGGACCC
This sequence comes from Anas platyrhynchos, assembly GCF_047663525.1. NCBI lineage: Eukaryota > Metazoa > Chordata > Aves > Anseriformes > Anatidae > Anas > Anas platyrhynchos. Next base: position 2,118,839 of record NC_092597.1, on the reverse strand, counting down.
CACGTGTTCGCTGTTTACAAGCAACCCTAAATATAACACTAGAAAACATGGCAGAAAACAGAAAATTCGGGCCACAGAAAAAGCGTTTCAAGCCCCATTCGCCCATCCAGAAGTGCCCCCAAAGGAAGGCTTTGGGTACAAGTGAACTCCTCAGGGGAGCCTTTATGCAGCCCCACATGCAACTGGACCCTCCGGGTTCACTCCTTCACAGCAATCCTAAATATAGCCCTGGCCCGCCTGGCAGTTGACTGAAAACTCGGGCCCCACATAATGCGTTAAAAGACTAATTCGACCATCCAAAAGTGCCTCCAAAGGAAGGCTTTGGGTACAAGTGAACTCCCCAGGGGAGCCTTTATGCAGCCCCACATGCAACTGGATCCTCCGTATTCGCTCTTTCACAGCAACCCTAAATATATCCCTGGCTCGCCTGGCAGTCGACTGAAAACTCGGGCCCCAGAAAAACTGTTAAAAGCCTAATTCGCCCATCCAAAAGTGCCCCCAAAGGAAGGCTTTGGGTACAACTGAACTCCCCAGGGGAGCCTTTACGCAGCCCTACATGCAACTGGACCCTCCGTGTTCGCTCTTTACAGCAACCCTAAATATAACCCTAGCCAGCATGGCAGAAGACTGAAAACTCTGGCCACAGAAAAAGCGTTTCAAGCCCCTTTCGCCCATCCAGAAGTGCCCCCAAAGGAAGGCTTTGGGTACAAGTGAACTCCCCAGGGGAGCCTTTATCCAGCCCCACATGCAACTGGACCCTCCGTGTTTACTCTTTCACCGCAAGCCTAAATATAGCACTAGCACACCTGGCAGTCGACTGAAAGTTCGGGCTGCAGAAAATGTGATACGAGCCCCATTCGCCCATCCAAAAGTGCCCCCAAAGGAAGGCTTTGGGTACATCTGAACTCCCCAGGGGAGCCTTTATGCAGCCCACCATGCAACTGAACCCTCCGTATTCGCTCTTTCACAGCAACCCTAAATATAACCCTGGCCCGCATGGTAGACGACTGAAAAATCGGGCCCCAGAAAACGTGCTACAAGCCCCATTCGACCATCCAAAAGTGCCCCCAAAGGAAGGCTTTGGGTACATCTGAACTCCCCAGGGGAGCCTTTATGCAGCCCCACATGCAACTGGACCCTCCGGGTTCACTCTTGCACAGCAACCCTAAATATAACCCTGGCCCACCTGGCAGTGGACTGAAAACCCGGGCCCCAGAAAAACTGTTAAAAGCCTAATTCGCTCATCCAAAAGTGCCCCCAGAGGAAGGCTTTGGGTACAACTGAACTCCCCAGGGGAGCCTTAACGCAGCCCCACATGCAACTTGACCCTCCGGGTTCACTCTTTCACCGCAAGCCTAAATATAGCCCTAGCACCCCTGGCAGTCGACTGAAAGCTCGGGACACAGAAAATGTGTTACGAGCCATTTCGCCCATCCAAAAGTGCCTCCAAAGGAAGGCTTTGGGTACAAGTGAACTCCCCAGGGGAGCCTTTATGCAGCCCAACATGCAACTGGACCCTCCGTGTTCGCTCTTTACAGCAACCCTAAATATAACCCTAGCCAGCATGGCAGAAGACTGAAAACTCGGGCCACAGAAAAAGCGTTTCAAGCCCCTTTCGCCCATCCAGAAGTGCCCCCAAAGGAAGACTTTGGGTACAAGTGAACTCCCCAGGGGAGCCTTTATGCAGCCCCACATGCAACTGGACCCTCCGGGTTCACTCTTTCACAGCAACCCTAAATATAGCCCTGGCCCGCCTGGCAGTCGACTGAAAACTCGGGCCCCAGAAAAACTGTTAAAAGCCTAATTCGCCCATCCAAAAGTGCCCCCAGAGGAAGGCTTTGGGTACATCTGAACTCCCCAGGGGAGCCTTTATGCAGCCCCACATGCAACTGGACCCTCCTTGTTCACTGTTTACGAGCAACCCTAAATATACCCCTAGCCACCATGGCAGAAGACTGAAAATTCGGACTCCAGAAAATGCGTTTCAAGCCCCATTCACCCATCCAGAAGTGCCCCCAAAGGAAGGCTTTGGGTACAACTGAACTCCCCAGGGGAGCCTTTATGCAGCCCCACATGCAACTGGACCCTCCGGGTTCACTCTTTCACCGCAAGCCTAAATATAGCCCTAGCACGCCTGGCAGTCGACTGAAATCTCGGGCCACAGAAAATGTGTTACGAGCCCCATTCGCCCATCCAAAAGTGCCCCCAAAGGAAGGCTTTGGGTACAAGTGAACTCCCCAGGGGAGCCTTTATGCAGCCCCACATGCAACTGGACCCTCCGGGTTCACTCTTTCACAGCAACCCTAAATATAGCCCTGTCCGCCTGGCAGTCGACTGAAAACTCGGGCCACAGAAAAACTGTTAAGAGCCTAATTCGCCCATCCAAAAGTGCCCCCAAAGGAAGGCTTTGGGTACAAGTGAACTCCCCAGGGGAGCCTTTACGCAGCCCCACATGCAACTGGACCCTCCGTATTCGCTCTTTCACATCAACCCTAAATATAGCCCTGGCTCTCCTGGCAGTCGACTGAAAACTCGGGCCACAAAAAATGCGTTAAAAGCCTAATTCGCCCATCCAAAAGTGCCCCCAAAGGAAGGCTTTGGGTACAACTGAACTCCCCAGGGGAGCCTTTATGCAGCCTCACATGCAACTGGACCCTCCGGGTTCACTCTTTCACAGCAACCCTAAATATAGCTTTGGCCCGCATGGCAGTCGACTGAAAACTCGGGCCCCAGAAAATGCGTTAAAAGCCTAATTCGCCCATCCAAAAGTGCCCCCAAAGGAAGGCTTTGGGTACAACTGAACTCCCCAGGGGAGCCTTAACGCAGCCCCACATGCAACTGGACCCTCCGTATTCGCTCTTTCACATCAACACTAAATATAGCCCTGGCTATCCTGGCAGTCGACTGAAAACTCGGGCCACAGAAAATGCGTTAAAAGCCTAATTCGCCCATCCAAAAGTGCCCCCAAAGGAAGGCTTTGGGTACATCTGAACTCCCCAGGGGAGCCTTTACGCAGCCCCACATGCAACTGGACCCTCCGGGTTCACTCTTTCACCGCAAGCCTAAATATAGCCCTAGCACGCCTGGCAGTCGAATGAAAGCTCGGGCCACAGAAAATGTGTTACGAGCCCCATTCGCCCATCCAAAAGTGCCCCCAAAGGAAGGCTTTGGGTACATCTGAACTCCCCAGGGGAGCCTTTACGCAGCCCCACATGCAACTGGACCCTCCGTGTTCGCTCTTTTCAGCAACCCTAAATATACCCCTAGCCACCATGGCAGAAGACTGAAAACTCGGGCCACAGAAAAAGCGTTTCAAGCCCATTTCGCCCATCCAGAAGTGCCCCCAAAGGAAGGCTTTGGGTACAAGTGAACTCCCCAGGGGAGCCTTTATGCAGCCCCACATGCAACTGGACCCTAAGTATTCGCTCTTTCACAGCAACCCTAAATATAACCCTGGCCCGCATGGCAGACGACTGAAAAATCGGGCCCCAGAAAACGAGCTACAAGCCCCATTTGACCATCCAAAAGTGCCCCCAAAGGAAGGCTTTGGGTACAACTGAACTCCCCAGGGGAGCCTTTATGCAGGCCCATACGCAACTGGACCCCACGTGTTCGCTGTTTACAAGCAACCCTAAATATAACACTAGCAAGCATGGTAGAAAACAGAAAATTCGGGCCACAGAAAAAGCGTTTCAAGCCCATTTCGCCCATCCAGAAGTGCCCCCAAAGGAAGGCTTTGGGTACAAGTGAACTCCCCAGGGGAGCCTTTATGCAGCCCCACATGCAACTGGACCCTCCGTATTTGCTCTTTCACAGCAACAATAAATATTACCCTGGCCCGCATGGCAGACGACTGAAAACTCGGACCACAGAAAATGCGTTAAAAGCCTAATTCGCCATCCAAAAGTGCCCCCAGAGGAAGGCTTAGGGTACAACTGAACTCCCCAGGGGAGCCTTAAAGCAGCCCCACATGCAACTGGACCCTCCGTATTCGCTCTTTCACAGCAACCCTAAATATAACCCTGGCTCGCCTGGCAGTCGACTGAAAACTCGGGCCCCAGAAAAACTGTTAAAAGCCTAATTCGCCCATCCAAAAGTGCCCCCAAAGGAAGGCTTTGGGTACAACTGAACTCCCCAGGGGAGCCTTTACGCAGCCCTACATGCAACTGGACCCTCCGTGTTCGCTCTTTACAGCAACCCTAAATATAACCCTAGCCAGCATGGCAGAAGACTGAAAACTCTGGCCACAGAAAAAGCGTTTCAAGCCCCTTTCGCCCATCCAGAAGTGCCCCCAAAGGAAGGCTTTGGGTACAAGTGAACTCCCCAGGGGAGCCTTTATCCAGCCCCACATGCAACTGGACCCTCCGTGTTTACTCTTTCACCGCAAGCCTAAATATAGCACTAGCACACCTGGCAGTCGACTGAAAGTTCGGGCTGCAGAAAATGTGATACGAGCCCCATTCGCCCATCCAAAAGTGCCCCCAAAGGAAGGCTTTGGGTACATCTGAACTCCCCAGGGGAGCCTTTATGCAGCCCACCATGCAACTGAACCCTCCGTATTCGCTCTTTCACAGCAACCCTAAATATAACCCTGGCCCGCATGGTAGACGACTGAAAAATCGGGCCCCAGAAAACGTGCTACAAGCCCCATTCGACCATCCAAAAGTGCCCCCAAAGGAAGGCTTTGGGTACATCTGAACTCCCCAGGGGAGCCTTTATGCAGCCCCACATGCAACTGGACCCTCCGGGTTCACTCTTGCACAGCAACCCTAAATATAACCCTGGCCCACCTGGCAGTGGACTGAAAACCCGGGCCCCAGAAAAACTGTTAAAAGCCTAATTCGCTCATCCAAAAGTGCCCCCAGAGGAAGGCTTTGGGTACAACTGAACTCCCCAGGGGAGCCTTAACGCAGCCCCACATGCAACTTGACCCTCCGGGTTCACTCTTTCACCGCAAGCCTAAATATAGCCCTAGCACCCCTGGCAGTCGACTGAAAGCTCGGGACACAGAAAATGTGTTACGAGCCATTTCGCCCATCCAAAAGTGCCTCCAAAGGAAGGCTTTGGGTACAAGTGAACTCCCCAGGGGAGCCTTTATGCAGCCCAACATGCAACTGGACCCTCCGTGTTCGCTCTTTACAGCAACCCTAAATATAACCCTAGCCAGCATGGCAGAAGACTGAAAACTCGGGCCACAGAAAAAGCGTTTCAAGCCCCTTTCGCCCATCCAGAAGTGCCCCCAAAGGAAGACTTTGGGTACAAGTGAACTCCCCAGGGGAGCCTTTATGCAGCCCCACATGCAACTGGACCCTCCGGGTTCACTCTTTCACAGCAACCCTAAATATAGCCCTGGCCCGCCTGGCAGTCGACTGAAAACTCGGGCCCCAGAAAAACTGTTAAAAGCCTAATTCGCCCATCCAAAAGTGCCCCCAGAGGAAGGCTTTGGGTACATCTGAACTCCCCAGGGGAGCCTTTATGCAGCCCCACATGCAACTGGACCCTCCTTGTTCACTGTTTACGAGCAACCCTAAATATACCCCTAGCCACCATGGCAGAAGACTGAAAATTCGGACTCCAGAAAATGCGTTTCAAGCCCCATTCACCCATCCAGAAGTGCCCCCAAAGGAAGGCTTTGGGTACAACTGAACTCCCCAGGGGAGCCTTTATGCAGCCCCACATGCAACTGGACCCTCCGGGTTCACTCTTTCACCGCAAGCCTAAATATAGCCCTAGCACGCCTGGCAGTCGACTGAAATCTCGGGCCACAGAAAATGTGTTACGAGCCCCATTCGCCCATCCAAAAGTGCCCCCAAAGGAAGGCTTTGGGTACAAGTGAACTCCCCAGGGGAGCCTTTATGCAGCCCCACATGCAACTGGACCCTCCGGGTTCACTCTTTCACAGCAACCCTAAATATAGCCCTGTCCGCCTGGCAGTCGACTGAAAACTCGGGCCCCAGAAAAACTGTTAAGAGCCTAATTCGCCCATCCAAAAGTGCCCCCAAAGGAAGGCTTTGGGTACAAGTGAACTCCCCAGGGGAGCCTTTACGCAGCCCCACATGCAACTGGACCCTCCGTATTCGCTCTTTCACATCAACCCTAAATATAGCCCTGGCTCTCCTGGCAGTCGACTGAAAACTCGGGCCACAAAAAATGCGTTAAAAGCCTAATTCGCCCATCCAAAAGTGCCCCCAAAGGAAGGCTTTGGGTACAACTGAACTCCCCAGGGGAGCCTTTATGCAGCCTCACATGCAACTGGACCCTCCGGGTTCACTCTTTCACAGCAACCCTAAATATAGCTTTGGCCCGCATGGCAGTCGACTGAAAACTCGGGCCCCAGAAAATGCGTTAAAAGCCTAATTCGCCCATCCAAAAGTGCCCCCAAAGGAAGGCTTTGGGTACAACTGAACTCCCCAGGGGAGCCTTAACGCAGCCCCACATGCAACTGGACCCTCCGTATTCGCTCTTTCACATCAACACTAAATATAGCCCTGGCTATCCTGGCAGTCGACTGAAAACTCGGGCCACAGAAAATGCGTTAAAAGCCTAATTCGCCCATCCAAAAGTGCCCCCAAAGGAAGGCTTTGGGTACATCTGAACTCCCCAGGGGAGCCTTTACGCAGCCCCACATGCAACTGGACCCTCCGGGTTCACTCTTTCACCGCAAGCCTAAATATAGCCCTAGCACGCCTGGCAGTCGAATGAAAGCTCGGGCCACAGAAAATGTGTTACGAGCCCCATTCGCCCATCCAAAAGTGCCCCCAAAGGAAGGCTTTGGGTACATCTGAACTCCCCAGGGGAGCCTTTACGCAGCCCCACATGCAACTGGACCCTCCGTGTTCGCTCTTTTCAGCAACCCTAAATATACCCCTAGCCACCATGGCAGAAGACTGAAAACTCGGGCCACAGAAAAAGCGTTTCAAGCCCATTTCGCCCATCCAGAAGTGCCCCCAAAGGAAGGCTTTGGGTACAAGTGAACTCCCCAGGGGAGCCTTTATGCAGCCCCACATGCAACTGGACCCTAAGTATTCGCTCTTTCACAGCAACCCTAAATATAACCCTGGCCCGCATGGCAGACGACTGAAAAATCGGGCCCCAGAAAACGAGCTACAAGCCCCATTTGACCATCCAAAAGTGCCCCCAAAGGAAGGCTTTGGGTACAACTGAACTCCCCAGGGGAGCCTTTATGCAGGCCCATACGCAACTGGACCCCACGTGTTCGCTGTTTACAAGCAACCCTAAATATAACACTAGCAAGCATGGTAGAAAACAGAAAATTCGGGCCACAGAAAAAGCGTTTCAAGCCCATTTCGCCCATCCAGAAGTGCCCCCAAAGGAAGGCTTTGGGTACAAGTGAACTCCCCAGGGGAGCCTTTATGCAGCCCCACATGCAACTGGACCCTCCGTATTTGCTCTTTCACAGCAACAATAAATATTACCCTGGCCCGCATGGCAGACGACTGAAAACTCGGACCACAGAAAATGCGTTAAAAGCCTAATTCGCCATCCAAAAGTGCCCCCAGAGGAAGGCTTAGGGTACAACTGAACTCCCCAGGGGAGCCTTAAAGCAGCCCCACATGCAACTGGACCCTCCGTATTCGCTCTTTCACAGCAACCCTAAATATAACCCTGGCTCGCCTGGCAGTCGACTGAAAACTCGGGCCCCAGAAAAACTGTTAAAAGCCTAATTCGCCCATCCAAAAGTGCCCCCAAAGGAAGGCTTTGGGTACAACTGAACTCCCCAGGGGAGCCTTTACGCAGCCCTACATGCAACTGGACCCTCCGTGTTCGCTCTTTACAGCAACCCTAAATATAACCCTAGCCAGCATGGCAGAAGACTGAAAACTCTGGCCACAGAAAAAGCGTTTCAAGCCCCTTTCGCCCATCCAGAAGTGCCCCCAAAGGAAGGCTTTGGGTACAAGTGAACTCCCCAGGGGAGCCTTTATCCAGCCCCACATGCAACTGGACCCTCCGTGTTTACTCTTTCACCGCAAGCCTAAATATAGCACTAGCACACCTGGCAGTCGACTGAAAGCTCGGGCTGCAGAAAATGTGATACGAGCCCCATTCGCCCATCCAAAAGTGCCCCCAAAGGAAGGCTTTGGGTACATCTGAACTCCCCAGGGGAGCCTTTATGCAGCCCACCATGCAACTGAACCCTCCGTATTCGCTCTTTCACAGCAACCCTAAATATAACCCTGGCCCGCATGGTAGACGACTGAAAAATCGGGCCCCAGAAAACGTGCTACAAGCCCCATTCGACCATCCAAAAGTGCCCCCAAAGGAAGGCTTTGGGTACATCTGAACTCCCCAGGGGAGCCTTTATGCAGCCCCACATGCAACTGGACCCTCCGGGTTCACTCTTGCACAGCAACCCTAAATATAACCCTGGCCCACCTGGCAGTGGACTGAAAACCCGGGCCCCAGAAAAACTGTTAAAAGCCTAATTCGCTCATCCAAAAGTGCCCCCAGAGGAAGGCTTTGGGTACAACTGAACTCCCCAGGGGAGCCTTAACGCAGCCCCACATGCAACTTGACCCTCCGGGTTCACTCTTTCACCGCAAGCCTAAATATAGCCCTAGCACCCCTGGCAGTCGACTGAAAGCTCGGGACACAGAAAATGTGTTACGAGCCATTTCGCCCATCCAAAAGTGCCTCCAAAGGAAGGCTTTGGGTACAAGTGAACTCCCCAGGGGAGCCTTTATGCAGCCCAACATGCAACTGGACCCTCCGTGTTCGCTCTTTACAGCAACCCTAAATATAACCCTAGCCAGCATGGCAGAAGACTGAAAACTCGGGCCACAGAAAAAGCGTTTCAAGCCCCTTTCGCCCATCCAGAAGTGCCCCCAAAGGAAGGCTTTGGGTACAAGTGAACTCCCCAGGGGAGCCTTTATGCAGCCCCACATGCAACTGGACCCTCCGGGTTCACTCTTTCACCGCAAGCCTAAATATAGCCCTGGCATGCCTGGCAGTCGACTGAAAGTTCGGGCCACAGAAAATGTGTTACGAGCCCCATTCGCCCATCCAAAAGTGCCTCCAAAGGAAGGCTTTGGGTACACCTGAACTCCCCAGGGGAGCCTTTACGCAGCCCTACATGCAACTGGACCCTCCGTGTTCGCTCTTTACAGCAACACTAAATATAATCCTAGCCAGCATGGCAGAAGACTGAAAACTCGGGCCACAGAAAAAGCGTTTCAAGCCCCTTTCGCCCAACCAGAAGTGCCCCCAAAGGAAGGCTTTGGGTACAAGTGAACTCCCCAGGGGAGCCTTTATGCAGCCCCACATGCAACTGGACCCTCCGTATTTGCTCTTTCACAGCAAGAATAAATATTACCCTGGCCCGCATGGCAGACGACTGAAAACTCGGACAACAGAAAATGCGTTAAAAGCCTAATTCGCCATCCAAAAGTGCCCCTAGAGGAAGGCTTAGGGTACAACTGAACTCCCCAGGGGAGCCTTAAAGCAGCCCCACATGCAACTGGACCCTCCGTATTCGCTCTTTCACAGCAACCCTAAATATAACCCTGGCTCGCCTGGCAGTCGACTGAAAACTCGGGCCCCAGAAAAACTGTTAAAAGCCTAATTCGCCCATCCAAAAGTGCCCCCAGAGGAAGGCTTTGGGTACACCTGAACTCCCCAGGGGAGCCTTTACGCAGCCCTACATGCAACTGGACCCTCCGTGTTTGCTCTTTACAGCAACCCTAAATATAACCCTAGCCAGCATGGCAGTCGACTGAAAACTCGGGCCACAAAAAATGCGTTAAAAGCCTAATTCGCCCATCCAAAAGTGCCCCCAAAGGAAGGCTTTGGGTACAACTGAACTCCCCAGGGGAGCCTTTATGCAGCCCCACATGCAACTGGACCCTCCGGGTTCACTCTTTCACAGCAACCCTAAATATAGCTTTGGCCCGCATGGCAGTCGACTGAAAACTCGGGCCCCAGAAAATGCGTTAAAAGCCTAATTCGCCCATCCAAAAGTGCCCCCAAAGGAAGGCTTTGGGTACAACTGAACTCCCCAGGGGAGCCTTAACGCAGCCCCACATGCAACTGGACCCTCCGTATTCGCTCTTTCACATCAACACTAAATATAGCCCTGGCTCTCCTGGCAGTCGACTGAAAACTCGTGCCACAGAAAATGCGTTAAAAGCCTAATTCGCCCATCCAAAAGTGCCCCCAAAGGAAGGCTTTGGGTACATCTGAACTCCCCAGGGGAGCCTTTACGCAGCCCCACATGCAACTGGACCCTCCGTGTTCGCTCTTTTCAGCAACCCTAAATATACCCCTAGCCACCATGGCAGAAGACTGAAAACTCGGGCCACAGAAAAAGCGTTTCAAGCCCATTTCGCCCATCCAGAAGTGCCCCCAAAGGAAGGCTTTGGGTACAAGTGAACTCCCCAGGGGAGCCTTTATGCAGCCCCACATGCAACTGGACCCTAAGTATTCGCTCTTTCACAGCAACCCTAAATATAACCCTGGCCCGCATGGCAGACGACTGAAAAATCGGGCCCCAGAAAACGAGCTACAAGCCCCATTTGACCATCCAAAAGTGCCCCCAAAGGAAGGCTTTGGGTACAACTGAACTCCCCAGGGGAGCCTTTATGCAGGCCCATACGCAACTGGACCCCACGTGTTCGCTGTTTACAAGCAACCCTAAATATAACACTAGCAAGCATGGTAGAAAACAGAAAATTCGGGCCACAGAAAAAGCGTTTCAAGCCCATTTCGCCCATCCAGAAGTGCCCCCAAAGGAAGGCTTTGGGTACAAGTGAACTCCCCAGGGGAGCCTTTATGCAGCCCCACATGCAACTGGACCCTCCGTATTTGCTCTTTCACAGCAACAATAAATATTACCCTGGCCCGCATGGCAGACGACTGAAAACTCGGACCACAGAAAATGCGTTAAAAGCCTAATTCGCCATCCAAAAGTGCCCCCAGAGGAAGGCTTAGGGTACAACTGAACTCCCCAGGGGAGCCTTAAAGCAGCCCCACATGCAACTGGACCCTCCGTATTCGCTCTTTCACAGCAACCCTAAATATAACCCTGGCTCGCCTGGCAGTCGACTGAAAACTCGGGCCCCAGAAAAACTGTTAAAAGCCTAATTCGCCCATCCAAAAGTGCCCCCAAAGGAAGGCTTTGGGTACAAGTGAACTCCCCAGGGGAGCCTTTACGCAGCCCTACATGCAACTGGACCCTCCGTGTTCGCTGTTTACATGCAACCCTAAATATAACCCTAGCCAGCATGGCAGAAGACTGAAAACTCTGGCCACAGAAAAAGCGTTTCAAGCCCCTTTCGCCCATCCAGAAGTGCCCCCAAAGGAAGGCTTTGGGTACAAGTGAACTCCCCAGGGGAGCCTTTATCCAGCCCCACATGCAACTGGACCCTCCGTGTTTACTCTTTCACCGCAAGCCTAAATATAGCACTAGCACACCTGGCAGTCGACTGAAAGCTCGGGCTGCAGAAAATGTGATACGAGCCCCATTCGCCCATCCAAAAGTGCCCCCAAAGGAAGGCTTTGGGTACATCTGAACTCCCCAGGGGAGCCTTTATGCAGCCCACCATGCAACTGAACCCTCCGTATTCGCTCTTTCACAGCAACCCTAAATATAACCCTGGCCCGCATGGTAGACGACTGAAAAATCGGGCCCCAGAAAACGTGCTACAAGCCCCATTCGACCATCCAAAAGTGCCCCCAAAGGAAGGCTTTGGGTACATCTGAACTCCCCAGGGGAGCCTTTATGCAGCCCCACATGCAACTGGACCCTCCGGGTTCACTCTTGCACAGCAACCCTAAATATAACCCTGGCCCACCTGGCAGTGGACTGAAAACCCGGGCCCCAGAAAAACTGTTAAAAGCCTAATTCGCTCATCCAAAAGTGCCCCCAGAGGAAGGCTTTGGGTACAACTGAACTCCCCAGGGGAGCCTTAACGCAGCCCCACATGCAACTTGACCCTCCGGGTTCACTCTTTCACCGCAAGCCTAAATATAGCCCTAGCACCCCTGGCAGTCGACTGAAAGCTCGGGACACAGAAAATGTGTTACGAGCCATTTCGCCCATCCAAAAGTGCCTCCAAAGGAAGGCTTTGGGTACAAGTGAACTCCCCAGGGGAGCCTTTATGCAGCCCAACATGCAACTGGACCCTCCGTGTTCGCTCTTTACAGCAACCCTAAATATAACCCTAGCCAGCATGGCAGAAGACTGAAAACTCGGGCCACAGAAAAAGCGTTTCAAGCCCCTTTCGCCCATCCAGAAGTGCCCCCAAAGGAAGGCTTTGGGTACAAGTGAACTCCCCAGGGGAGCCTTTATGCAGCCCCACATGCAACTGGACCCTCCGGGTTCACTCTTTCACCGCAAGCCTAAATATAGCCCTGGCATGCCTGGCAGTCGACTGAAAGTTCGGGCCACAGAAAATGTGTTACGAGCCCCATTCGCCCATCCAAAAGTGCCTCCAAAGGAAGGCTTTGGGTACACCTGAACTCCCCAGGGGAGCCTTTACGCAGCCCTACATGCAACTGGACCCTCCGTGTTCGCTCTTTACAGCAACACTAAATATAATCCTAGCCAGCATGGCAGAAGACTGAAAACTCGGGCCACAGAAAAAGCGTTTCAAGCCCCTTTCGCCCAACCAGAAGTGCCCCCAAAGGAAGGCTTTGGGTACAAGTGAACTCCCCAGGGGAGCCTTTATGCAGCCCCACATGCAACTGGACCCTCCGTATTTGCTCTTTCACAGCAAGAATAAATATTACCCTGGCCCGCATGGCAGACGACTGAAAACTCGGACCACAGAAAATGCGTTAAAAGCCTAATTCGCCATCCAAAAGTGCCCCTAGAGGAAGGCTTAGGGTACAACTGAACTCCCCAGGGGAGCCTTAAAGCAGCCCCACATGCAACTGGACCCTCCGTATTCGCTCTTTCACAGCAACCCTAAATATAACCCTGGCTCGCCTGGCAGTCGACTGAAAACTCGGGCCCCAGAAAAACTGTTAAAAGCCTAATTCGCCCATCCAAAAGTGCCCCCAAAGGAAGGCTTTGGGTACACCTGAACTCCCCAGGGGAGCCTTTACGCAGCCCTACATGCAACTGGACCCTCCGTGTTTGCTCTTTACAGCAACCCTAAATATAACCCTAGCCAGCATGGCAGTCGACTGAAAACTCGGGCCACAAAAAATGCGTTAAAAGCCTAATTCGCCCATCCAAAAGTGCCCCCAAAGGAAGGCTTTGGGTACAACTGAACTACCCAGGGGAGCCTTTATGCAGCCCCACATGCAACTGGACCCTCCGGGTTCACTCTTTCACAGCAACCCTAAATATAGCTTTGGCCCGCATGGCAGTCGACTGAAAACTCGGGCCCCAGAAAATGCGTTAAAAGCCTAATTCGCCCATCCAAAAGTGCCCCCAAAGGAAGGCTTTGGGTACAACTGAACTCCCCAGGGGAGCCTTAACGCAGCCCCACATGCAACTGGACCCTCCGTATTCGCTCTTTCACATCAACACTAAATATAGCCCTGGCTCTCCTGGCAGTCGACTGAAAACTCGTGCCACAGAAAATGCGTTAAAAGCCTAATTCGCCCATCCAAAAGTGCCCCCAAAGGAAGGCTTTGGGTACATCTGAACTCCCCAGGGGAGCCTTTACGCAGCCCCACATGCAACTGGACCCTCCGGGTTCACTCTTTCACCGCAAGCCTAAATATAGCCCTAGCACGCCTGGCAGTCGACTGAAAGCTCGGGCCACAGAAAATGTGTTACGAGCCCCATTCGCCCATCCAAAAGTGCCCCCAAAGGAAGGCTTTGGGTACATCTGAACTCCCCAGGGGAGCCTTTACGCAACCCCACATGCAACTGGACCCTCCGTGTTCGCTCTTTTCAGCAACCCTAAATATACCCCTAGCCACCATGGCAGAAGACTGAAAACTCGGGCCACAGAAAAAGCGTTTCAAGCCCCTTTCGCCCATCCAGAAGTGCCCCCAAAGGAAGGCTTTGGGTACAAGTGAACTCCCCAGGGGAGCCTTTATGCAGCCCCACATGCAACTGGACCCTCCGGGTTCACTCTGTCACCGCAAGCCTAAATATAGCCCTGGCATGCCTGGCAGTCGACTGAAAGCTCGGGCCACAGAAAATGTGTTACGAGCCCCATTCGCCCATCCAAAAGTGCCTGCAAAGGAAGGCTTTGGGTACACCTGAACTCCCCAGGGGAGCCTTTACGCAGCCCTACATGCAACTGGACCCTCCGTGTTCGCTCTTTACAGCAACCCTAAATATAACCCTAGCCAGCATGGCAGAAGACTGAAAACTCGGGCCACAGAAAAAGCGTTTCAAGCCCCTTTCGCCCATCCAGAAGTGCCCCCAAAGGAAGGCTTTGGGTACAAGTGAACTCCCCAGGGGAGCCTTTATGCAGCCCCACATGCAACTGAACCCTCCGTATTTGCTCTTTCACAGCAACAATAAATATTACCCTGGCCCGCATGGCAGACGACTGAAAACTCGGACCACAGAAAATGCGTTAAAAGCCTAATTCGCCATCCAAAAGTGCCCCCAGAGGAAGGCTTAGGGTACAACTGAACTCCCCAGGGGAGCCTTAAAGCAGCCCCACATGCAACTGGACCCTCCGTATTCGCTCTTTCACAGCAACCCTAAATATAACCCTGGCTCGCCTGGCAGTCGACTGAAAACTCGGGCCCCAGAAAAACTGTTAAAAGCCTAATTCGCCCATCCAAAAGTGCCCCCAAAGGAAGGCTTTGGGTACAAGTGAACTCCCCAGGGGAGCCTTTACGCAGCCCTACATGCAACTGGACCCTCCGTGTTCGCTCTTTACAGCAACCCTAAATATAACCCTAGCCAGCATGGCAGAAGACTGAAAACTCTGGCCACAGAAAAAGCGTTTCAAGCCCCTTTCGCCCATCCAGAAGTGCCCCCAAAGGAAGGCTTTGGGTACAAGTGAACTCCCCAGGGGAGCCTTTATCCAGCCCCACATGCAACTGGACCCTCCGTGTTTACTCTTTCACCGCAAGCCTAAATATAGCACTAGCACACCTGGCAGTCGACTGAAAGCTCGGGCTGCAGAAAATGTGATACGAGCCCCATTCGCCCATTCAAAAGTGCCCCCAAAGGAAGGCTTTGGGTACATCTGAACTCCCCAGGGGAGCCTTTATGCAGCCCACCATGCAACTGGACCCTCCGGGTTCACTCTTGCACAGCAACCCTAAATATAACCCTGGCCCACCTGGCAGTGGACTGAAAACCCGGGCCCCAGAAAAACTGTTAAAAGCCTAATTCGCCCATCCAAAAGTGCCCCCAGAGGAAGGCTTTGGGTACAACTGAACTCCCCAGGGGAGCCTTAACGCAGCCCCACATGCAACTTGACCCTCCGGGTTCACTCTTTCACCGCAAGCCTAAATATAGCCCTAGCACCCCTGGCAGTCGACTGAAAGCTCGGGACACAGAAAATGTGTTACGAGCCATTTCGCCCATCCAAAAGTGCCCCCAGAGGAAGGCTTTGGGTACAAGTGAACTCCCCAGGGGAGCCTTTATGCAGCCCAACATGCAACTGGACCCTCCGTGTTCGCTCTTTACAGCAACCCTAAATATAACCCTAGCCAGCATGGCAGAAGACTGAAAACTCGGGCCACAGAAAAAGCGTTTCAAGCCCCTTTCGCCCATCCAGAAGTGCCCCCAAAGGAAGGCTTTGGGTACAAGTGAACTCCCCAGGGGAGCCTTTATGCAGCCCCACATGCAACTGGACCCTCCGGGTTCACTCTTTCACCGCAAGCCTAAATATAGCCCTGGCATGCCTGGCAGTCGACTGAAAGTTCGGGCCACAGAAAATGTGTTACGAGCCCCATTCGCCCATCCAAAAGTGCCTCCAAAGGAAGGCTTTGGGTACACCTGAACTCCCCAGGGGAGCCTTTACGCAGCCCTACATGCAACTGGACCCTCCGTGTTCGCTCTTTACAGCAACCCTAAATATAACCCTAGCCAGCATGGCAGAAGACTGAAAACTCGGGCCACAGAAAAAGCGTTTCAAGCCCCTTTCGCCCAACCAGAAGTGCCCCCAAAGGAAGGCTTTGGGTACAAGTGAACTCCCCAGGGGAGCCTTTATGCAGCCCCACATGCAACTGGACCCTCCGTATTTGCTCTTTCACAGCAAGAATAAATATTACCCTGGCCCGCATGGCAGACGACTGAAAACTCGGACCACAGAAAATGCGTTAAAAGCCTAATTCGCCATCCAAAAGTGCCCCTAGAGGAAGGCTTAGGGTACAACTGAACTCCCCAGGGGAGCCTTAAAGCAGCCCCACATGCAACTGGACCCTCCGTATTCGCTCTTTCACAGCAACCCTAAATATAACCCTGGCTCGCCTGGCAGTCGACTGAAAACTCGGGCCCCAGAAAAACTGTTAAAAGCCTAATTCGCCCATCCAAAAGTGCCCCCAAAGGAAGGCTTTGGGTACACCTGAACTCCCCAGGGGAGCCTTTACGCAGCCCTACATGCAACTGGACCCTCCGTGTTTGCTCTTTACAGCAACCCTAAATATAACCCTAGCCAGCATGGCAGAAGACTGAAAACTCGGGCCACAGAAAAAGCGTTTCAAGCCCCTTTCGCCCATCCAGAAGTGCCCCCAAAGGAAGGCTTTGGGTACAAGTGAACTCCCCAGGGGAGCCTTTATGCAGCCCCACATGCAACTGGACCCTCCGTATTCGCTCTTTCACAGCAAAAATAAATATATCCCTGGCCCGCATGGCAGACGACTGAAAACTCGGGCCCCAGAAAATGCGTTAAAAGCCTAATTCGCCCATCCAAAAGTGCCCCCAAAGGAAGGCTTTGGGTACAACTGAACTCCCCAGGGGAGCCTTTACGCAGCCCTACATGCAACTGGACCCTCCGTGTTTGCTCTTTACAGCAACCCTAAATATAACCCTAGCCAGCATGGCAGTCGACTGAAAACTCGGGCCACAAAAAATGCGTTAAAAGCCTAATTCGCCCATCCAAAAGTGCCCCCAAAGGAAGGCTTTGGGTACAACTGAACTCCCCAGGGGAGCCTTTATGCAGCCCCACATGCAACTGGACCCTCCGGGTTCACTCTTTCACAGCAACCCTAAATATAGCTTTGGCCCGCATGGCAGAAGACTGAAAACTCGGGCCCCAGAAAATGCGTTAAAAGCCTAATTCGCCCATCCAAAAGTGCCCCCAAAGGAAGGCTTTGGGTACAACTGAACTCCCCAGGGGAGCCTTAACGCAGCCCCACATGCAACTGGACCCTCCGTATTCGCTCTTTCACATCAACACTAAATATAGCCCTGGCTCTCCTGGCAGTCGACTGAAAACTCGGGCCACAGAAAATGCGTTAAAAGCCTAATTCGCCCATCCAAAAGTGCCCCCAAAGGAAGGCTTTGGGTACAAGTGAACTCCCCAGGGGAGCCTTTACGCAGCCCCACATGCAACTGGACCCTCCGGGTTCACTCTTTCACCGCAAGCCTAAATATACCCCTTGCACGCCTGGCAGTCGACTGAAAGCTCGGGCCACAGAAAATGTGTTACGAGCCCCATTCGCCCATCCAAAAGTGCCCCCAAAGGAAGGCTTTGGGTACATCTGAACTCCCCAGGGGAGCCTTTACGCAACCCCACATGCAACTGGACCCTCCGTGTTCGCTCTTTTCAGCAACCCTAAATATACCCCTAGCCACCATGGCAGAAGACTGAAAACTCGGGCCACAGAAAAAGCGTTTCAAGCCCCTTTCGCCCATCCAGAAGTGCCCCCAAAGGAAGGCTTTGGGTACAAGTGAACTCCCCAGGGGAGCCTTTATGCAGCCCCACATGCAACTGGACCCTCCGGGTTCACTCTGTCACCGCAAGCCTAAATATAGCCCTGGCATGCCTGGCAGTCGACTGAAAGCTCGGGCCACAGAAAATGTGTTACGAGCCCCATTCGCCCATCCAAAAGTGCCTGCAAAGGAAGGCTTTGGGTACACCTGAACTCCCCAGGGGAGCCTTTACGCAGCCCTACATGCAACTGGACCCTCCGTGTTCGCTCTTTACAGCAACCCTAAATATAACCCTAGCCAGCATGGCAGAAGACTGAAAACTCGGGCCACAGAAAAAGCGTTTCAAGCCCCTTTCGCCCATCCAGAAGTGCCCCCAAAGGAAGGCTTTGGGTACAAGTGAACTCCCCAGGGGAGCCTTTATGCAGCCCCACATGCAACTGAACCCTCCGTATTTGCTCTTTCACAGCAACAATAAATATTACCCTGGCCCGCATGGCAGACGACTGAAAACTCGGACCACAGAAAATGCGTTAAAAGCCTAATTCGCCATCCAAAAGTGCCCCCAGAGGAAGGCTTAGGGTACAACTGAACTCCCCAGGGGAGCCTTAAAGCAGCCCCACATGCAACTGGACCCTCCGTATTCGCTCTTTCACAGCAACCTTAAATATAACCCTGGCTCGCCTGGCAGTCGACTGAAAACTCGGGCCCCAGAAAAACTGTTAAAAGCCTAATTCGCCCATCCAAAAGTGCCCCCAAAGGAAGGCTTTGGGTACAAGTGAACTCCCCAGGGGAGCCTTTACGCAGCCCTACATGCAACTGGACCCTCCGTGTTCGCTCTTTACAGCAACCCTAAATATAACCCTAGCCAGCATGGCAGAAGACTGAAAACTCTGGCCACAGAAAAAGCGTTTCAAGCCCCTTTCGCCCATCCAGAAGTGCCCCCAAAGGAAGGCTTTGGGTACAAGTGAACTCCCCAGGGGAGCCTTTATCCAGCCCCACATGCAACTGGACCCTCCGTGTTTACTCTTTCACCGCAAGCCTAAATATAGCACTAGCACACCTGGCAGTCGACTGAAAGCTCGGGCTGCAGAAAATGTGATACGAGCCCCATTCGCCCATCCAAAAGTGCCCCCAAAGGAAGGCTTTGGGTACATCTGAACTCCCCAGGGGAGCCTTTATGCAGCCCACCATGCAACTGAACCCTCCGTATTCGCTCTTTCACAGCAACCCTAAATATAACCCTGGCCCGCATGGTAGACGACTGAAAAATCGGGCCCCAGAAAACGTGCTACAAGCCCCATTCGACCATCCAAAAGTGCCCCCAAAGGAAGGCTTTGGGTACATCTGAACTCCCCAGGGGAGCCTTTATGCAGCCCCACATGCAACTGGACCCTCCGGGTTCACTCTTGCACAACAACCCTAAATATAACCCTGGCCCACCTGGCAGTGGACTGAAAACCCGGGCCCCAGAAAAACTGTTAAAAGCCTAATTCGCCCATCCAAAAGTGCCCCCAGAGGAAGGCTTTGGGTACAACTGAACTCCCCAGGGGAGCCTTAACGCAGCCCCACATGCAACTTGACCCTCCGGGTTCACTCTTTCACCGCAAGCCTAAATATAGCCCTAGCACCCCTGGCAGTCGACTGAAAGCTCGGGACACAGAAAATGTGTTACGAGCCATTTCGCCCATCCAAAAGTGCCTCCAAAGGAAGGCTTTGGGTACAAGTGAACTCCCCAGGGGAGCCTTTATGCAGCCCAACATGCAACTGGACCCTCCGTGTTCGCTCTTTACAGCAACCCTAAATATAACCCTAGCCAGCATGGCAGAAGACTGAAAACTCGGGCCACAGAAAAAGCGTTTCAAGCCCCTTTCGCCCATCCAGAAGTGCCCCCAAAGGAAGGCTTTGGGTACAAGTGAACTCCCCAGGGGAGCCTTTATGCAGCCCCACATGCAACTGGACCCTCCGGGTTCACTCTTTCACCGCAAGCCTAAATATAGCCCTGGCATGCCTGGCAGTCGACTGAAAGTTCGGGCCACAGAAAATGTGTTACGAGCCCCATTCGCCCATCCAAAAGTGCCTCCAAAGGAAGGCTTTGGGTACACCTGAACTCCCCAGGGGAGCCTTTACGCAGCCCTACATGCAACTGGACCCTCCGTGTTCGCTCTTTACAGCAACCCTAAATATAACCCTAGCCAGCATGGCAGAAGACTGAAAACTCGGGCCACAGAAAAAGCGTTTCAAGCCCCTTTCGCCCAACCAGAAGTGCCCCCAAAGGAAGGCTTTGGGTACAAGTGAACTCCCCAGGGGAGCCTTTATGCAGCCCCACATGCAACTGGACCCTCCGTATTTGCTCTTTCACAGCAAGAATAAATATTACCCTGGCCCGCATGGCAGACGACTGAAAACTCGGACCACAGAAAATGCGTTAAAAGCCTAATTCGCCATCCAAAAGTGCCCCTAGAGGAAGGCTTAGGGTACAACTGAACTCCCCAGGGGAGCCTTAAAGCAGCCCCACATGCAACTGGACCCTCCGTATTCGCTCTTTCACAGCAACCCTAAATATAACCCTGGCTCGCCTGGCAGTCGACTGAAAACTCGGGCCCCAGAAAAACTGTTAAAAGCCTAATTCGCCCATCCAAAAGTGCCCCCAAAGGAAGGCTTTGGGTACACCTGAACTCCCCAGGGGAGCCTTTACGCAGCCCTACATTCAACTGGACCCTCCGTGTTTGCTCTTTACAGCAACCCTAAATATAACCCTAGCCAGCATGGCAGAAGACTGAAAACTCGGGCCACAGAAAAAGCGTTTCAAGCCCCTTTCGCCCATCCAGAAGTGCCCCCAAAGGAAGGCTTTGGGTACAAGTGAACTCCCCAGGGGAGCCTTTATGCAGCCCCACATGCAACTGGACCCTCCGTATTCGCTCTTTCACAGCAAAAATAAATATATCCCTGGCCCGCATGGCAGACGACTGAAAACTCGGGCCACAGAAAATGCGTTAAAATCCTAATTCGCCATCCAAAAGTGCCCCCAGAGGAAGGCTTTGGGTACAACTGAACTCCCCAGGGGAGCCTTTATGCAGCCCCATATGCAACTGGACCCTCCGTTTTCGCTCTTTCACAGCAACCCTAAATATAGCCCTGGCTTGCCTGACAGTCGACTATAAACTCGGGCCCCAGAAAAACTGTTAAAAGCCTAATTCGCCCATCCAAAAGTGCCCCCAGAGGAAGGCTTTGGGTACAACTGAACTCCCCAGGGGAGCCTTTACGCAGCCCCACATGCAACTGGACCCTCCTTGTTCACTGTTTACGAGCAACCCTAAATATAACCCTAGCCACCATGACAGAAGACTGAAAACTCGGGCTCCAGAAAATGCGTTTCAAGCCCCATTCACCCATCCAGAAGTGCCCCCAAAGGAAGGCTTTGGGTACAAGTGAACTCCCCAGGGGAGCCTTTATGCAGCCCCACATGCAACTGGACCCTCCGGGTTCACTCTTTCACCGCAAGCCTAAATATAGCCCTAGAACGCCTGGCAGTCGACTGAAAGCTCGGGCGGCAGAAAATTTGTTACGAGCCCCATTCGCCCATCCAAAAGTGCCCCCAAAGGAAGGCTTTGGGTACATCTGAACTCCCCAGGGGAGCCTTTATGCAGCCCCACATGCAACTGAACCCTCCGTATTCGCTCTTTCACAGCAACCCTAAATATAACCCTGGCCCGCATGGTAGACGACTGAAAAATCGGGCCCCAGAAAACGTGCTACAAGCCCCATTCGACCATCCAAAAGTGCCCCCAAAGGAACGTTTTGGGTACAACTGAACTCCCCAGGGGAGCCTTAACGCAGCCCCACATGCAATTGGACCCTCAGTATTCGCTCTTTCACAGCAACCCTAAATATATTCCTTGCTCGCCTGGCAGTCGACTGAAAACTCGGGCCCCAGAAAAAATGTTAAAAGCCTAATTCGCCCATCCAAAAGTGCCCCCAAAGGAAGGCTTTGGGTACATCTGAACTCCCCAGGGGAGCCTTAACGCAGCCCCACATGCAACTGGACCCTCCGTATTCGCTCTTTCACAGCAAGCCTAAATATAACCCTGGCTCGTCTGGCAGTTGACTGAAAACTCGGGCCACAGAAAATGCGTTAAAAGCCTAAATCGCCCATCCAAAAGTGCCCCCAAAGGAAGGCTTTGGGTACAACTGAAGTCCGCAGGGGAGCCTTTATGCAGCCCCACATGCAACTGGACCCTCCGGGTTCACTCTTTCACCGCAAGCCTAAATATAGCCCTAGCACGCCTGGCAGTTGACTGAAAGCTCGGGCCACAGAAAACGTGTTTCAAGCCCCTTTCGCCCATCCAGAAGTGCCCCCAAAGGAAGGCTTTGGGTACAAGTGAACTCCCCAGGGGAGCCTTTATGCAGCCCCACATGCAACTGGACCCTCCGTATTCGCTCTTTCACAGCAACCCTAAATATAACCCTGGCCCGCATGGCAGACGACTGAAAAATCGGGCCCCAGAAAACGTGCTACAAGCCCCATTTGACCATCCAAAAGTGCCCCCAGAGGAAGGCTTTGGGTACAACTGAACTCCCCAGGGGAGCCTTTATGCAGGCCCATACGCAACTGGACCCCTCGTGTTCGCTGTTTACAAGCAACCCTAAATATAACCCTAGCCAGCATGGCAGAAAACATAAAATTCGGGCCACAGAAAAAGCGTTTCAAGCCCCATTCACCCATCCAGAAGTGCCCCCAAAGGAAGGCTTTGGGTACAAGTGAACTCCCCAGGGGAGCCTTTATGCAGCCCCACATGCAACTGGACCCTCCGGGATCACTCCTTCACAGCAACCCTAAATATAACCCTGGCCGGTCTGGCAGTCGACTGAAAACTCGGGCCCCACATAATGCGTTAAAAGCCTAATTCGCCCATCCAAAAGTGCCCCCAGAGGAAGGCTTTGGGTACAACTGAACTCCCCAGGGGAGCCTTAACGCAGCCCCACATGCAACTGGACCCTCCGTATTCGCTCTTTCACAGCAACCCTAAATATAACCCTGGCCCGCATGGCAGAGGAGTGAAAAATCGGCCCCAGAAAATGTGCTACAAGCCCCATTCGACCATCCAAAAGTGCCCCCAGAGGAAGGCTTTGGGTACAAGTGAACTCCCCAGGGGAGCCTTAACGCAGCCCCACATGCAACTGGACCCTCCGTATTCGCTCTTTCACAGCAAACCTAAATATAGCCCTGGCTCGCCTGGCAGTCGACTGAAAGCTCGGGCTGCAGAAAATGTGTTACGAGCCCAATTTGCCCATCCAAAAGTGCCCCCAAAGGAAGGCTTTGGGTACATCTGAACTCCCCAGGGGAGCCTTTATGCAGCCCCACATGCAACTGGACCCTCCGGGCTCACTCTTTCACAGCAACCCTAAATATATCCCTGGCCCGCCTGGCAGTCGACTGAAAACTCGGGCCCCAGAAAATGCGTTAAAAGCCTAATTCGCCCATCCAAAAGTGCCCCCAGAGGAAGGCTTTGGGTACATCTGAACTCCCCAGGGGAGCCTTTACGCAGCCCCACATGCAACTGGACCCTCCTTGTTCACTGTTTACGAGCAACCCTAAATATACCCCTAGCCACCATGGCAGAAGACTGAAAACTCGGGCTCCAGAAAATGCGTTTCAAGCCCCATTCACCCATCCAGAAGTGCCCCCAAAGGAAGGCTTTGGGTACAACTGAACTCCCCAGGGGAGCCTTAACGCAGCCCCACATGCAACTGGACCCTCCGGGTTCACTCTTTCACCGCAAGCCTAAATATAGCCCTAGCACGCCTGGCAGTCGACTGAAAGCTCGGGCCACAGAAAATGTGTTACGAGCCCCATTCGCCCATCCAAAAGTGCCTCCAAAGGAAGGCTTTGGGTACACCTGAACTCCCCAGGGGAGCCTTTACGCAGCCCCACATGCAACTGGACCCTCCGTGTTTGCTCTTTACAGCAACCCTAAATATAACCCTAGCCAGCATGGCAGAAGACTGAAAACACGGGCCACAGAAAAAGCGTTTCAAGCCCCTTTCGCCCATCCAGAAGTGCCCCCAAAGGAAGGCTTTGGGTACAAGTGAACTCCCCAGGGGAGCCTTTATGCAGCCCCACATGCAACTGGACCCTCCGTATTCGCTCTTTCACAGCAACAATAAATATATCCCTGGCCCGCATGGCAGACGACTGAAAACTCGGGCCACAGAAAATGCGTTAAAAGCCTAATTCGCCATCCAAAAGTGCCCCCAGAGGAAGGCTTTGGGTACAACGGAAATCCCCAGGGGAGCCTTAACGCAGCCCCACATGCAACTGGACCCTCCGTATTCGCTCTTTCACAGCAACCCTAAATATAGCCCTGGCTCGCCTGGCAGTCGACTGAAAACTCGGGCCCCAGAAAAACTGTTAAAAGCCTATTTCGCCCATCCAAAAGTGCCCCCAGAGGAAGGCTTTGGGTACATCTGAACTCCCCATGGGAGCCTTAACGCAGCCCCACATGCAACTGGACCCTCCGTATTCGCTCTTTCACAGCAAACCTAAATATAGTCCTGGCTCGCCTGGCAGTCGACTGAAAACTCGGGCCACAGAAAATGCGTTAAAAGCCTAATTCGCCCATCCAAAAGTGCCCCCAAAGGAAGGCTTTGGGTACAACTGAACTCCGCAGGGGAGCCTTTATGCAGCCCCACATGCAACTGGACCCTCCGGGTTCACTCTTTCACCGCAAGCCTAAATATAGCCCTAACACGACTGGCAGTCGACTGAAAGCTCGGGCCACAGAAAATGTGTTACGAGCCCCATTCGCCCATCCAAAAGTGCCCCCAAAGGAAGGCTTTGGGTACATCTGAACTCCACAGGGGAGCCTTTACACAGCCCCACATGCAACTGGACCCTCCGTGTTCGCTCTTTACAGCAACCCTAAATATAACCCTGGCCCTCATGGCAGACGACTGAAAAATCGGGCCCCAGAAAACGTGCTACAAGCCCCATTCGACCATCCAAAAGTGCCCCCAAAGGAAGGCTTTGGGTACATCTGAACTCCCCAGGTGAGCCTTTATGCAGCCCCACATGCAACTGGACCCTCCTTGTTCACTGTTTACGAGCAACCCTAAATATACCCCTAGCCACCATGGCAGAAGACTGAAAATTCGGGCTCCAGAAAATGCGTTTCAAGCCCCATTCACCCATCCAGAAGTGCCCCCAAAGGAAGGCTTTGGGTACAACTGAACTCCCCAGGGGAGCCTTAACGCAGCCCCACATGCAACTGGACCCTCCGTATTCGCTCTTTCACAGCAACCATAAATATAGCCCTGGCTCGCCTGGCAGTCGACTGAAAATTCGGGCCCCAGAAAAACTGTTAAAAGCCTAATTCGCCCATCCAAAAGTGCCCCCAAAGGAAGGCTTTGGGTACAACTGAACTCCCCAGGGGAGCCTTAACGCAGCCCCACATGCAACTGGACCCTCCGTATTCGCTCTTTCACAGCAACCCTAAATATAGCCCTGGCTCGCCTGGCAGTCGACTGAAAACTCGGGCCACAGAAAATGCGTTAAAAGCCTAATTCGCCCATCCAAAAGTGCCCCCAAAGGAAGGCTTTGGGTACAAGTGAACTCCCCAGGGGAGTCTTTATGCAGCAGCACATGCAACTGGACCCTCCGGGTTCACTCTTTCACCCCAAGCCTAAATATAGCCCTCGGCGCAATGGGAGAAGACTGAAAAAGCGGGCCTCAGAAAACGCATTGCGATTCCCTGTGGACCATCCCAAAGTGCCCCCAGAGGAAGGCTTTGGGTACAACTGAACTACCCAGGGGAGCCTTCACGCAGCCCCACATGCAACTGGACCCTCCTTGTTCACTGTTTACGAGCAACCCTAAATATACCCCTAGCCACCATGGCAGAAGACTGAAAACTCGGGCTACAGAAAAAGCGTTTCAATCCCCATTCACCCATCCAGAAGTGCCCCCAAAGGAAGGCTTTGGGTACAAGTGAACTCCCCAGGGGAGCCTTTATGCAGCCCCACATGCAACTGGACCCTCCGGGTTCACTCTTTCACCGCAAGCCTAAATATAGCCCTCGGCACAATGGGATAAGACTGAAAATGCGGGCCTCAGAGAACGCATTGCGATTCCCCTTGGACAATCCCAAAGTGCCCCCAAAGGAAGGCTTTGGGTACAACTGGACTCCCCAGGGGAGCCTTAACGCAGCCCCACATGCAACTGGACCCTCCGTATTCGCTCTTTCAGCGCAAGCCTAAATATAGCCCTGGCCCGCCTGGCAGTCGACTGAAAACTCGGGCCCCAGAAAATGCATTAAAAGCCTAATTCGCCCATCCAAAAGTGCCCCCAGAGGAAGGCTTTGGGTACACCTGAACTCCCCAGGGGAGCCTTTACGCAGCCCCACATGCAACTGGACCCTCCTTGTTCACTGTTTACGAGCAACCCTAAATATACCCCTAGCCAGCATGGCAGAAGACTGAAAACTCGGGCTCCAGAAAATGCGTTTCAAGCCCCATTCACCCATCCAGAAGTGCCCCCAAAGGAAGGCTTTGGGTACAAGTGAACTCCCCAGGGGAGCCTTTATGCAGCCCCACATGCAACTGGACCCTCCGGGTTCACTCTTTCACCGCAAGCCTAAATATAGCCCTCGGCGCAATGGGAGAAGACTGAAAATGCGGGCCTCAGAGAACGCAGTGCGATTCCCCTTGGACCATCCCAAAGTGCCCCCAAAGGAAGGCTTTGGGTACAACTGAACTCCCCAGGGGAGCCTTAACGCAGCCCCACATGCAACTGGACGCTCCGTATTCGCTCTTTCAGCGCAAGCCTATATATAGCCCTGGCCCGCCTGGCAGTCGACTGAAAACTCGGGCCCCAGAAAATGCATTAAAAGCCTAATTCGCCCATCCAAAAGTGCCCCCAGAGGAAGGCTTTGGGTACAACTGAACTCCCCAGGGGAGCCTTTACGCAGCCCCACATGCAACTGGACCCTCCTTGTTCACTGTTTACGAGCAACCCTAAATATACCCCTAGCCACCATGGCAGAAGACTGAAAACTCGGGCTGCAGAAAATGCGTTTCAAGCCCCATTCACCCATCCAGAAGTGCCCCCAAAGGAAGGCTTTGGGTACAAGTGAACTCCCCAGGGGAGCCTTTATGCAGCCCCACATGCAACTGGACCCTCCGGGTTCACTCTTTCACCGCAAGCCTAAATATAGCCCTAGCACGCCTGGCAGTCGACTGAAAGCTCGGGCAACAGAAAATGTGTTACGAGCCCCATTCGCCCATCCAAAAGTGCCCCCAAAGGAAGGCTTTGGGTACATCTGAACTCCCCAGGGGAGCCTTTATGCAGCCCCACATGCAACTGGACCCTCCGGGTTCACTCTTTCACCGCAAGCCTAAATATACCCCTTGCACGCCTGGCAGTCGACTGAAAGCTCGGGCCACAGAAAATGTGTTACGAGCCCCATTCGCCCATCCAAAAGTGCCCCCAAAGGAAGGCTTTGGGTACAAGTGAACTCCCCAGGGGAGCCTTTACGCAGCCCCACATGCAACTGGACCCTCCGGGTTCACTCTTTCACAGCAACCCTAAATATAACCCTAGCTAGCATGGCAGAAGACTGAAAACTCGGGCCACAGAAAAAGCGTTTCAAGCCCCTTTCGCCCATCCAGAAGTGCCCCCAAAGGAAGGCTTTGGGTACAAGTGAACTCCCCAGGGGAGCCTTTATGCAGCCCCACATGCAACTGGACCCTCCTTGTTCACTGTTTACGAGCAACCCTAAATATACCCCTAGCCACCATGGCAGAAGACTGAAAACTCGGGCTCCAGAAAATGCGTTTCAAGCCCCATTCACCCATCCAGAAGTGCCCCCAAAGGAAGGCTTTGTGTACAAGTGAACTCCCCAGGGGAGCCTTTATGCAGCCCCACATGCAACTGGACCCTCCGGGTTCACTCTTTCACCGCAAGCCTAAATATAGCCCTCGGCGCAATGGGAGAAGACTGAAAAAGCGGGCCTCAGAAAACGCATTGCGATTCCCCTTGGACCATCCCAAAGTGCCCCCAGAGGAAGGCTATGGGTACAACTGAACTCCCCAGGGGATCCTTAACGCAGCCCCACATGCAACTGGACCCTCCTTGTTCACTGTTTACGAGCAACCCTAAATATACCCCTAGCCACCATGGCAGAAGACTGAAAACTCGGGCTCCAGAAAATGCGTTTCAAGCCCCATTCACCCATCCAGAAGTGCCCCCAAAGGAAGGCTTTGGGTACAAGTGAACTCCCCAGGGGAGCCTTTATGCAGCCCCACATGCAACTGGACCCTCCAGGTTCACTCTTTCACTGCAAGCCTAAATATAACCCTCGGCGCAATGGGAGAAGACTGAAAAAGCGGGCCTCAGAAAACGCATTGCGATTCCCTGTGGACCATCCCAAAGTGCCCCCAGATGAAGGCTTTGTGTACAACTGAACTCCCCAGGGGAGCCTTTACGCAGCCCCACATGCAACTGGACCCTCCTTGTTCACTGTTTACGAGCAACCCTAAATATACCCCTAGCCAGCATGGCAGAAGACTGAAAACTCGGGCTCCAGAAAATGCGTTTCAAGCCCCATTCACCCATCCAGAAGTGCCCCCAAAGGAAGGCTTTGGGTACAACTGAACTCCCCAGGGGAGCCTCTATGCAGCACCACATGCAACTGGACCCTCCGTATTCGCTCTTTCACAGCAACCCTAAATATAACCCTGGCCCGCATGGCAGAGGAGTGAAAAATCGGCCCCAGAAAATGTGCTACAAGCCCCATTCGACCATCCAAAAGTGCCCCCAAAGGAAGGCTTTGGGTACATCTGAACTCCCCAGGGGAGCCTTTATGCAGGCCCATACGCAACTGGACCCCCCGTGTTCGCTGTTTACAAGCAACCCTAAATATAACACTAGCCAGCATGGCAGAAAACTGAAAACTCAGGCAACAGAAAAAGCGTTTCAAGCCCCATTCACCCATCCAGAAGTGCCCCCAAAGGAAGGCTTTGGGTACAAGTGAACTCCCCAGGGGAGCCTTTATGCAGCCCCACATGCAACTGGACCCTCCGGGTTCACTCTTTCACAGCAACCCTAAATATAGCCCTAGCACGCCTGGCAGTCGACTGAAAGCTCGGGCCACAGAAAATGTGTTACGAGCCCCATTCGCCCATCCAAAAGTGCCCCCAAAGGAAGGCTTTGGGTACAAGTGAACTCCCCAGGGGAGCCTTTACGCAGCCCCACATGCAACTGGACCCTCCGTGTTTGCTCTTTACAGCAACCCTAAATATAACCCTAGCCAGCATGGCAGAAGACTGAAAACTCGGGCCACAGAAAAAGCGTTTCAAGCCCCTTTCGCCCATCCAGAAGTGCCCCCAAAGGAAGGCTTTGGGTACAAGTGAACTCCCCAGGGGAGCCTTTATGCAGCCCCACATGCAACTGGACCCTCCTTGTTCAATGTTTACGAGCAACCCTAAATATACCCCAAGCCACCATGGCAGAAGACTGAAAACTCGGGCTCCAGAAAATGCGTTTCAAGCCCCATTCACCCATCCAGAAGTGCCCCCAAAGGAAGGATTTGGGTACAACTGAACTACCCAGGGGAGCCTTTATGCAGCCCCACATGCAACTGGACCCTCCGGGTTCACTCTTTCACCGCAAGCCTAAATATAGCCCTCGGCGCAATGGGAGAAGACTGAAAAAGCGGGCCTCAAAAACGCATTGCGATTCCCCTTGGACCATCCCAAAGTGCCCCCAGAGGAAGGCTTTGGGTACAACTGAACTCCCCAGGGGATCCTTAACGCAGCCCCACATGCAAGTGGACCCTCCTTGTTCACTGTTTACGAGCAACCCTAAATATACCCCTAGCCAGCATGGCAGAAGACTGAAAACTCGGGCCCCAGAAAATGCGTTTCAAGCCCCATTCACCCATCCAGAAGTGCCCCCAAAGGAAGGCTTTGGGTACAAGTGAACTCCCCAGGGGAGCCTTTATGCAGCCCCACATGCAACTGGACCCTCCGGGTTCACTCTTTCACCGCAAGCCTAAATATAGCCCTCGGCGCAATGGGAGAAGACTGAAAAAGCGGGCCTCAGAAAACGCATTGCGATTCCCCTTGGACCATCCCAAAGTGCCCCCAGAGGAAGGCTTTGTGTACAACTGAACTACCCAGGGGAGCCTTTACGCAGCCCCACATGCAACTGGACCCTCCTTGTTCACTGTTTACGAGCAACCCTAAATATACCCCTAGCCAGCATGGCAGAAGACTGAAAACTCGGACTCCAGAAAATGCGTTTCAAGCCCCATTCACCCATCCAGAAGTGCCCCCAAAGGAAGGCTTTGGGTACAAGTGAACTCCCCAGGGGAGCCTTTATGCAGCCCCACATGCAACTGGACCCTCCGGGTTCACTCTTTCACTGCAAGCCTAAATATAGCCCTCGGCGCAATGGGAGAAGACTGAAAAAGCGGGCCTCAGAAAACGCATTGCGATTCCCCTTGGACCATCCCAAAGTGCCCCCAGAGGAAGGCTTTGGGTACATCTGAACTCCCCAGGGGAGCCTTTACGCAGCCCCACATGCAACTGGACCCTCCTTGTTCACTGTTTACGAGCAACCCTAAATATACCCCTAGCCAGCATGGCAGAAGACTGAAAACTCGGGCTCCAGAAAATGCGTTTCAAGCCCCATTCACCCATCCAGAAGTGCCCCCAAAGGAAGGCTTTGGGTACAAGTGAACTCCCCAGGGGAGCCTTTATGCAGCCCCACATGCAACTGGACCCTCCGGGTTCACTCTTTCACTGCAAGCCTAAATATAGCCCTCGGCGCAATGGGAGAAGACTGAAAAAGCGGGCCTCAGAAAACGCATTGCGATTCCCCTTGGACCATCCCAAAGTGCCCCCAGAGGAAGGCTTTGGGTACATCTGAACTCCCCAGGGGAGCCTTTACGCAGCCCCACATGCAACTGGACCCTCCGTGTTCGCTCTTTACAGCAACCCTAAATATAACACTAGCTAGCATGGCAGAAGACTGAAAACTCGGGCCACAGAAAAAGCGTTTCAAGCCCATTTCGCCCATCCAGAAGTGCCCCCAAAGGAAGGCTTTGGGTACAAGTGAACTCCCCAGGGGAGCCTTTATGCAGCCCCACATGCAACTGGACCCTCCTTGTTCACTGTTTACGAGCAACCCTAAATATACCCCTAGCCACCATGGCAGAAGACTGAAAACTCGGGCTCCAGAAAATGCGTTTCAAGCCCCATTCACCCATCCAGAAGTGCCCCCAAAGGAAGGCTTTGGGTACAAGTGAACTCCCCAGGGGAGCCTTTATGCAGCCCCACATGCAACTGGACCCTCCTTATTCACTGTTTACGAGCAACCCTAAATATACCCCTAGCCACCATGGCAGAAGACTGAAAACTCGGGCTCCAGAAAATGCGTTTCAAGCCCCATTCACCCATCCAGAAGTGCCCCCAAAGGAAGGCTTTGGGTACAAGTGAACTCCCCAGGGGATCCTTTATGCAGCCCCACATGCAACTGGACCCTCCGGGTTCACTCTTTCACCGCAAGCCTATATATAGCACTAGCACGCCTGGCAGTCGACTGAAATCTCGGGCCACAGAAAAAGCGTTTCAAGCCCCTTTCGCCTATCCAGAAGTGCCCCCAAAGGAAGGCTTTGTGTACAAGTGAACTCCCCAGGGGAGCCTTTATGCAGCCCCACATGCAACTGGATCCTCCGTATTCGCTCTTTGACAGCAACCCTAAATATAACCCTGGCCCGCATGGCAGACGACTGAAAACTCGGGCCCCAGGAAACGTGCTACAAGCCCCATTCGACCATCCAGAAGTGCCCCCAAAGGAAGGCTTTGGGTACATCTGAACTCCCCAGGGGAGCCTTTATGCAGCCCCACATGCAACTGGACCCTCCGGGTTCACTCTTTCACCGCAAGCCTAAATATAACACTCGGCGCAATGGGAGAAGACTGAAAAAGCGGGCCTCAGAAAACGCATTGCGATTCCCCTTGGACCATCCCAAAATGCCCCCAGAGGAAGGCTTTGGGTACAACTGAACTCCCCAGGGGATCCTTAACGCAGCCCCACATGCAACTGGACCCTCCTTGTTCACTGTTTACGAGCAACCCTAAATATACCCCTAGCCACCATGGCAGAAGACTGAAAACTCGGGCTCCAGAAAATGTGTTTCAAGCCCCATTCACCCATCCAGAAGTGCCCCCAAAGGAAGGCTTTGGGTACAAGTGAACTCCCCAGGGGAGCCTTTATGCAGCCCCACATGCAACTGGACCCTCCGGGTTCACTCTTTCACTGCAAGCCTAAATATAACCCTCGGCGCAATGGGAGAAGACTGAAAAAGCGGGCCTCAGAAAACGCATTGCGATTCCCTGTGGACCATCCCAAAGTGCCCCCAGAGGAAGGCTTTGGGTACAACTGATCTCCCCAGGGGAGCCTTTACGCAGCCCCACATGCAACTGGACCCTCCTTGTTCACTGTTTACGAGCAACCCTAAATATACCCCTAGCCACCATGGCAGAAGACTGAAAACTCGGGCTCCAGAAAATGCGTTTCAAGCCCCATTCACCCATCCAGAAGTGCCCCCAAAGGAAGGCTTTGGGTACAACTGAACTCCCCAGGGGAGCCTTTATGCAGCACCACATGCAACTGGACCCTCCGTATTCGCTCTTTCACAGCAACCCTAAATATAACCCTGGCCCGCATGGCAGAGGAGTGAAAAATCGGCCCCAGAAAATGTGCTACAAGCCCCATTCGACCATCCAAAAGTGCCCCCAAAGGAAGGCTTTGGGTACATCTGAACTCCCCAGGGGATCCTTTATGCAGGCCCATACGCAACTGGACCCCCCGTGTTCGCTGTTTACAAGCAACCCTAAATATAACACTAGCCAGCATGGCAGAAAACTGAAAGCTCGGGCCACAGAAAATGTGTTACGAGCCCCATTCGCCCATCCAAAAGTGCCCCCAAAGGAAGGCTTTGGGTACATCTGAACTCCCCAGGGGAGCCTTTACGCAGCCCCACATGCAACTGGACCCTCCGTGTTCGCTCTTTACAGCAACCCTAAATATAACCCTAGCCAGCATGGCAGAAGACTGAAAACTCGGGCCACAGAAAAAGCGTTTCAAGCCCCTTTCGCCCATCCAGAAGTGCCCCCAAAGGAAGGCTTTGGGTACAAGTGAACTCCCCAGGGGAGCCTGTATGCAGCCCCACATGCAACTGGACCCTCCTTGTTCACTGTTTACGAGCAACCCTAAATATACCCCTAGCCAGCATGGCAGAAGACTGAAAACTCGGGCTCCAGAAAATGCGTTTCAAGCCCCATTCACCCATCCAGAAGTGCCCCCAAAGGAAGGCTTTGGGTACAAGTGAACTCCCCAGGGGAGCCTTTATGCAGCCCCACATGCAACTGGACCCTCCGGGTTCACTCTTTCACTGCAAGCCTAAATATAGCCCTCGGCGCAATGGGAGAAGACTGAAAAAGCGGGCCTCAGAAAACGCATTGCGATTCCCCTTGGACCATCCCAAAGTGCCCCCAGAGGAAGGCTTTGGGTACATCTGAACTCCCCAGGGGAGCCTTTACGCAGCCCCACATGCAACTGGACCCTCCTTGTTCACTGTTTACGAGCAACCCTAAATATACCCCTAGCCACCATGGCAGAAGACTGAAAACTCGGGCTCCAGAAAATGCGTTTCAAGCCCCATTCACCCATCCAGAAGTGCCCCCAAAGGAAGGCTTTGGGTACAAGTGAACTCCCCAGGGGAGCCTTTATGCAGCCCCACATGCAACTGGACCCTCCGGGTTCACTCTTTCACCGCAAGCCTAAATATAGCCCTCGGCGCAATGGGAGAAGACTGAAAAAGCGGGCCTCAAAAACGCATTGCGATTCCCCTTGGACCATCCCAAAGTGCCCCCAGAGGAAGGCTTTGGGTACAACTGAACTCCCCAGGGGATCCTTAACGCAGCCCCACATGCAACTGGACCCTCCTTGTTCACTGTTTACGAGCAACCCTAAATATACCCCTAGCCAGCATGGCAGAAGACTGAAAACTCGGGCTCCAGAAAATGCGTTTCAAGCCCCATTCACCCATCCAGAAGTGCCCCCAAAGGAAGGCTTTGGGTACAAGTGAACTCCCCAGGGGAGCCTTTATGCAGCCCCACATGCAACTGGACCCTCCGGGTTCACTCTTTCACCGCAAGCCTAAATATAGCCCTCGGCGCAATGGGAGAAGACTGAAAAAGCGGGCCTCAAAAACGCATTGCGATTCCCCTTGGACCATCCCAAAGTGCCCCCAGAGGAAGGCTTTGTGTACAACTGAACTACCCAGGGGAGCCTTCACGCAGCCCCACATGCAACTGGTCCCTCCTTGTTCACTGTTTACGAGCAACCCTAAATATACCCCTAGCCAGCATGGCAGAAGAGTGAAAACTCGGACTCCAGAAAATGCGTTTCAAGCCCCATTCACCCATCCAGAAGTGCCCCCAAAGGAAGGCTTTGGGTACAAGTGAACTCCCCAGGGGAGCCTTTATGCAGCCCCACATGCAACTGGACCCTCCGGGTTCACTCTTTCACTGCAAGCCTAAATATAGCCCTCGGCGCAATGGGAGAAGACTGAAAAAGCGGGCCTCAGAAAACGCATTGCGATTCCCCTTGGACCATCCCAAAGTGCCCCCAGAGGAAGGCTTTGGGTACATCTGAACTCCCCAGGGGAGCCTTTACGCAGCCCCACATGCAACTGGACCCTCCTTGTTCACTGTTTACGAGCAACCCTAAATATACCCCTAGCTAGCATGGCAGAAGACTGAAAACTCGGGCTCCAGAAAATGCGTTTCAAGCCCCATTCACCCATCCAGAAGTGCCCCCAAAGGAAGGCTTTGGGTACAAGTGAACTCCCCAGGGGAGCCTTTATGCAGCCCCACATGCAACTGGACCCTCCGGGTTCACTCTTTCACCGCAAGCCTAAATATAGCCCTCGGCACAATGGGATAAGACTGAAAATGCGGGCCTCAGAGAACGCATTGCGATTCCCCTTGGACCATCCCAAAGTGCCCCCAAAGGAAGGCTTTGGGTACAACTGGACTCCCCAGGGGAGCCTTTATGCAGCCCCACATGCAACTGGACCCTCCGTATTCGCTCTTTCAGCTCAAGCCTAAATATAGCCCTGGCCCGCCTGGCAGTCAACTGAAAACTCGGGCCCCAGAAAATGCATTAAAAGCCTAATTCGCCCATCCAAAAGTGCCCCCAGAGGAAGGCTTTGGGTACAACTGAACTCCCCAGGGGAGCCTTTACGCAGCCCCACATGCAACTGGACCCTCCTTGTTCACTGTTTACGAGCAACCCTAAATATACCCCTAGCCACCATGGCAGAAGACTGAAAACTCGGGCTCCAGAAAATGCGTTTCAAGCCCCATTCACCCATCCAGAAGTGCCCCCAAAGGAAGGCTTTGGGTACAAGTGAACTCCCCAGGGGAGCCTTTATGCAGCCCCACATGCAACTGGACCCTCCGGGTTCACTCTTTCACCGCAAGCCTAAATATAGCCCTAGCACGCCTGGCAGTCGACTGAAAGCTCGGGCCACAGAAAATGTGTTACGAGCCCCATTCGCCCATCCAAAAGTGCCCCCAAAGGAAGGCTTTGGGTACATCTGAACTCCCCAGGGGAGCCTTTACGCAGCCCCACATGCAACTGGACCCTCCTTGTTCACTGTTTACGAGCAACCCTAAATATACCCCTAGCCACCATGGCAGAAGACTGAAAATTCGGGCTCCAGAAAATGCGTTTCAAGCCCCATTCACCCATCCAAAAGTGCCCCCAAAGGAAGGCTTTGGGTACAAGTGAACTCCCCAGGGGAGCCTTTATGCAGCCCCACATGCAACTGGACCCTCCGGGTTCACTCTTTCACCGCAAGCCTAAATATAGCCCTAGCACGCCTGGCAGTCGACTGAAAGCTCGGGCCACAGAAAATGTGTTACGAGCCCCATTCGCCCATCCAAAAATGCCCCCAAAGGAAGGCTTTGGGTACATCTGAACTCCCCAGGGGAGCCTTTACGCAGCCCCACATGCAACTGGACCCTCCGTATTCGCTCTTTCAGCTCAAGCCTAAATATAGCCCTGGCCCGCCTGGCAGTCGACTGAAAACTCGGGCCCCAGAAAATGCATTAAAAGCCTAATTCGCCCATCCAAAAGTGCCCCCAGAGGAAGGCTTTGGGTACAACTGAACTCCCCAGGGGAGCCTTTACGCAGCCCCACATGCAACTGGACCCTCCTTGTTCACTGTTTACGAGCAACCCTAAATATACCCCTAGCCAGCATGGCAGAAGACTGAAAACTCGGGCTCCAGAAAATGCGTTTCAAGCCCCATTCACCCATCCAGAAGTGCCCCCAAAGGAAGGCTTTGGGTACAAGTGAACTCCCCAGGGGAGCCTTTATGCAGCCCCACATGCAACTGGACCCTCCGGGTTCACTCTTTCACCGCAAGCCTAAATATAGCCCTAGCACGCCTGGCAGTCGACTGAAAGCTCGGGCCACAGAAAATGTGTTACGAGCCCCATTCGCCCATCCAAAAGTGCCCCCAAAGGAAGGCTTTGGGTACATCTGAACTCCCCAGGGGAGCCTTTACGCAGCCCCACATGCAACTGGACCCTCCTTGTTCACTGTTTACGAGCAACCCTAAATATACCCCTAGCCACCATGGCAGAAGACTGAAAATTCGGGCTCCAGAAAATGCGTTTCAAGCCCCATTCACCCATCCAAAAGTGCCCCCAAAGGAAGGCTTTGGGTACAAGTGAACTCCCCAGGGGAGCCTTTATGCAGCCCCACATGCAACTGGACCCTCCGGGTTCACTCTTTCACCGCAAGCCTAAATATAGCCCTAGCACGCCTGGCAGTCGACTGAAAGCTCGGGCCACAGAAAATGTGTTACGAGCCCCATTCGCCCATCCAAAAATGCCCCCAAAGGAAGGCTTTGGGTACATCTGAACTCCCCAGGGGAGCCTTTACGCAGCCCCACATGCAACTGGACCCTCCGTGTTCGCTCTTTACAGCAACCGTAAATAAAACCCTAGCCACCATGGAAGAAGAGTGAAAACTCAGGCTCCAGAAAATGCGTTTCAAGCCCCATTCACCCATCCAGAAGTGCCCCCAAAGGAAGGCTTTGGGTACATCTGAACTCCCCAGGGGAGCCTTTACGCAGCCCCACATGCAACTGGACCCTCCGTATTCGCTCTTGAACCGCAATCCTAAATATATCCCTCAGTGCAATGGGAGAA
This sequence comes from Anas platyrhynchos, assembly GCF_047663525.1. Classification (NCBI taxonomy): domain Eukaryota; kingdom Metazoa; phylum Chordata; class Aves; order Anseriformes; family Anatidae; genus Anas; species Anas platyrhynchos. The sequence goes on along the minus strand of NC_092597.1, from coordinate 2,081,791 downwards.
GACTGAAAACTCGGGCCCCAGAAAATGCGTTTCAAGCCCCATTCACCCATCCAAAAGTGCCCCCAAAGGAAGGCTTTGGGTACAACTGAACTCCCCAGGGGAGCCTTTATGCAGCCCCACATGCAACTGGACCCTCCGTATTCGCTCTTTCACAGTAACCCTAAATATAACCCTGGCCCGCATGGCAGACGACTGAAAAATCGGGCCACAGAAAATGTGTTACGAGCCCCATTTGCCCTTCCAAAAGTGCCTCCAAAGGAAGGCTTTGGGTACATCTGAACTCCCCAGGGGAGCCTTTACGCAGCCCCACATGCAACTGGACCCTCCGTGTTCGCTCTTTACAGCAACCCTAAATATAACCCTAGCCAGCATGGCAGAAGACTGGAAACTCGGGCCACAGAAAAAGTGCTTCAAGCCCCATTTGACCATCCAAAAGTGCCCCCAAAGGAAGGCTTTGTGTACAACTGAACTCCGCAGGGGAGCCTTTATGCAGGCCCATACGCAACTGGACCCCCCGTGTTCGCTGTTTACAAGCAACCCTAAATATAACACCAGTCAGCATTGCAGAAAACTGAAAACTCGGGCCACAGAAAAAGCGTTTCAAGCCCCATTGGGCCATCCAGAAGTGCCCCCAAAGGAAGGGTTTGGGTACATCTGATCTCCCCAGGGGAGCCTTTATGCAGGCCCATACGCAACTGGACCCCCCGTGTTCGCTGTATACAAGCAACCCTAAATATAACACTAGCCAGCATGGCAGAAAACTGAAAACGGGGGCCACAGAAAAAGCGTTTCAAGCCCCATTCACCCATCCAGAAGTGCCCCCAAAGGAAGGCTTTGGGTACAACTGAACTCCCCAGGGGAGCCTTTATGCAGCCCCACATGCAACTGGACCCTCCTTGTTCACTGTTTACGAGCAACCCTAAATATACCCCTAGCCACCATGGCAGAAGACTGAAAACTCGGGCCACAGAAAATGCGTTTCAAGCCCCATTCACCCATCCAGAATTGCCCCCAAAGGAAGGCTTTGGGTACAAGTGAACTCCCCAGGGGAGCCTTTATGCAGCCCCACATGCAACTGGACCCTCCGGGTTCACTCTTTCACAGCAACCCTAAATATATCCCTCGGCGCAATGGGAGAAGACTGAAAAAGCGGGCCTCAGAATAAGCATTGCGATTCCCCTTGGACCATGCAAAAGTGCCCCCAAAGGAAGGCTTTGGGTACAACTGGACTCCCCAGGGGAGCCTTAACGCAGCCCCACATGCAACTGGACCCTCCGTATTCGCTCTTTCTCAGCAAGCCTAAATATAACCCTGGCCCGCCTGGCAGTCGACTGAAAACTCGGGCCCCAGAAAATGCATTAAAAGCCTAATTCGCCCATCCAAAAGTGCCCCCAGAGGAAGGCTTTGGGTACAACTGAACTCCCCAGGGGAGCCTTTATGCAGCCCCACATGCAACTGGACCCTCCGGGTTCACTCTTTCACCGCAAGCCTAAATATAGCCCTAGAACGCCTGGCAGTCGACTGAAAGCTCGGGCCACAGAAAATGTGTTACGAGCCCCATTCTCCCAACCAAATGTGCCTCCAAAGGAAGGCTTTGGGTACATCTGAACTCCCCAGGGGAGCCTTTACGCAGCCCCACATGCAACTGGACCCTCCGTGTTCGCTCTTTACATCAAACCTAAATATAACCCTAGCCAGCATGGCAGAAGACTGAAAACTCGGGCCGCAGAAGACGTGCTAGAAGCCCCATTCGACCATCCAAAAGTGCCCCCACAGGAAGGCTTTGGGTACAAATGAACTCCCCAGGGGAGCCTTTATGCAGGCCCATACGCAACTGGACTCTCCGTATTCGCTCTGTCACCGCAAGCCTAAATATAGCCCTCGGCGCATTGGGAGAAGACTGAAAACGCGGGCCCCAGAAAACGCATTGCGATTCCCCTTGGACCATCCAAAAGTGCCCCCAAAGGAAGGCTTTGGGTACATCTGAACTCCCCAGGGGAGCCTTTACGCAGCCCCACATGCAACTGGACCCTCCTTGTTCACTGTTTACGAGCAACCCTAAATATACCCCTAGCCCCCATGGCAGACGACTGAAAACTCGGGCTCCAGAAAATGCGTTTCAAGCCCCATTCACCCATCCAGAAGTGCCCCCAAAGGAAGGCTTTGGGTACAAGTGAACTCCCCAGGGGAGCCTTTATGCAGCCCCACATGCAACTGGACCCTCCGTATTCGCTCTGTCACCGGAAGCCTAAATATAGCCCTCGGCGCATTGGGAGAAGACTGAAAAAGCGGGCCTCAGAAAACGCATGGCGATTCCCCGTGGACCATCCAAAAGTGCCCCCAAAGGAAGGCTTTGGGTACAAGTGAACTCCCCAGGGGATCCTTTATGCAGCCCCACATGCAACTGGACTCTCCGCGTTCACTCTTTCACCGCAAGCCTAAATATAGCCCTAGCACGCCTGGCATTCGATTGAAAGCTCGGGCCACAGAAAATGTGTTAGGAGCACCATTCGCCCATCCAAAAGTGCCCCCAAAGGAAGGCTTTGGGTACAAATGAACTCCCCTGGGGAGCCTTTATAAAGCCCCACATGCAACTGGACCCTCCTTGTTCGCTCTTTACAGCAACCCTAAATATACCCCTAGCCACCATGGCAGAAGACTGAAAACTCGGGCCACAGAAAAAGCGTTTCAAGCCCGTTTCGCCCATCCAAAAGTGCCCCCAAAGGAAGGCTTTGGGTACAAGTGAACTCCCCAGGGGAGCCTTAACGCAGCCCCACATGCAACTGGACCCTCCGTATTCGCTCTTTCACAGCAACCCTAAATATAGCCCTGGCTCGCCTGGCAGTCGACTGAAAACTCGGGCCCCAGAAAATGCGTTAAAAGCCTAATTCGCCCATCCAAAAGTGCCCCCAGAGGAAGACTTTGAGTACAACTGAACTCCCCAGGGGAGCCTTAACGCAGCCCCACATGCAACTGGACCCTCCTTGTTCACTGTTTACGAGCAACCCTAAATATACCCCTAGCCACCATGGCAGATGACTGAAAACTTTGGCTCCAGAGAATGCGTTTCAAGCCCCATTCACCCATCCAGAAGTGCCCCCAAAGGAAGGCTTTGGGTACAAGTGAACTCCCCAGGGGAGCCTTTATGCAGCCCTTCATGCAACTGGACCCTCCGCGTTCACTCTTTCACCGCAAGCCTAAATATATCCCTTGCACGCCTGGCATTCGATTGAAAGCTCGGGCCACAGAAAATGTGTTACGAGCCCCATTCGCCCATCCAAAAGTGCCCCCAAAGGAAGGCTTTTGGTACAAGTTAACTCCCCAGGGGAGCCTTTATGCAGCACCACATGCAACTGTACACTCCGGGTTCACTCTTTCACAGCAACCCTAAATATAGCCCTGGCCCGCCTGGCAGTCGACTGAAAACTCGGGCCCCAGAAAATGCGTTAAAAGCCTAATTCGCCCATCCAAAAGTGCCCCCAGAGGAAGGCTTTGGGTACAAGTGAACTCCCCAGGGGAGACTTAACGCAGCCCCACATGCAACTGGACCCTCCGTGTTCGCTCTTTCACAGCAACCCTAAATATAACCCTAGCCAGCATGGCAGAAGACTGAAAACTCGGGCTCCAGAAAATGCGTTTCAAGCCAAATTCACCCATCCAGAAGTTCCCCCAAAGGAAGGCTTTTGGTACAAGTGAACTCCCCAGGGGAGCCTTTATGCAGCCCCACATGCAACTGGACCCTCCGTATTCGCTCTGTCACCGCAAGCCTAAATGTTGCCCTCGGCGCAATGGGAGAAGACTGAAAAAGCGGGCCTCAGAAAACGCATTGCAATTCCCCTTCGACCATCCAAAAGTGCCCCCAAAGGAAGGCTTTGGGTACAACTGAACTCCCCAGGGGAGCCTTTATGCAGCCCCACATGCAACTGGACCCTCCCGGTTCACTCTTTCACAGCAATCCTAAATATACCCCTAGCCACCATGGCAGAAGACTGAAAACTCGGGCTCCAGAAAATGCGTTTCAAGCCCCATTCACCCATCCAGAAGTGCCCCCAAAGGAAGGCTTTGGGTACAAATGAACTCCCCAGGGGAGCCTTTATGCAGCCCCACATGCAACTGGACCCTCCGTATTCGCTCTTTCAGCGCAAGCCTAAATATAGCCCTCGGCGCATTGGGAGAAGACTGAAAAAGCAGGCCTCAGAAAACGCATGGCGATTCCCCTTGGACCATCAAAAAGTGCCCCCAAAGGAAGGCTTTGGGTACAAGTGAACTCCCCAGGGGATCCTTTATGCAGCCCCACATGCAACTGGACCCTCCGCGTTCACTCTTTCACAGCAAGCCTAAATATAGCCCTAGCACGCCTGGCATTCGATTGAAAGCTCGGGCCACAGAAAATGTGTTAGGAGCACCATTCGCCCATCCAAAAGTGCCCCCAAAGGAAGGCTTTGGGTACAAATGAACTCCCCTGGGGAGCCTTTATGCAGCCCCACATGCAACTGGACCCTCCTTGTTCGCTCTTTACAGCAACCCTAAATATAACCCTAGCCAGCATGGCAGAAGACTGAAAAGTCGGGCCACAGAAAAAGCGTTTCAAGCCCGTTTCGCCCATCCAAATGTGCCCCCAAAGGAAGGCTTTGGGTACAAGTGAACTCCCCAGGGGAGCCTTTATGCAGCCCCACATGCAACTGGACCCTCCTTGTTCACTGTTTACGAGCAACCCTAAATATACCCCTAGCCACCATGGCAGATGACTGAAAACTCAGGCTCCAGAAAATGCGTTTCAAGCCCCATTCACCCATCCAGAAGTGCCCCCAAAGGAAGGCTTTGGGTACAAGTGAACTCCCCAGGGGAGCCTTTATGCAGCCCTTCATGCAACTGGACCCTCCGCGTTCACTCTTTCACCGCAAGCCTAAATATATCCCTTGCACGCCTGGCATTCGATTGAAAGCTCGGGCCACAGAAAATGTGTTTCGAGCCCCATTCGCCCATCCAAAAGTGCCCCCAAAGGAAGGCTTTGGGTACAAGTTAACTCCCCAGGGGAGCCTTTATGCAGCACCACATGCAACTGTACACTCCGGGTTCACTCTTTCACAGCAACCCTAAATATAGCCCTGGCCCGCCTGGCAGTCGACTGAAAACTCGGGCCCCAGAAAATGCGTTAAAAGCCTAATTCGCCCATCAAAAAGTGCCCCCAGAGGAAGGCTTTGGGTACAACTGAACTCCCCAGGGGAGCCTTAACGCAGCCCCACATGCAACTGGACCCTCCGTGTTCGCTCTTTCACAGCAACCCTAAATATAACCCTAGCCAGCATGGCAGAAGACTGAAAACTCGGGCTCCAGAAAATGAATTTCAAGCCCCATTCACCCATCCAGAAGTTCCCCCAAAGGAAGGCTTTTGGTAAAAGTGAACTCCCAAGGGGAGCCTTTATGCAGCCCCACATGCAACTGGACCCTCCGTATTCGCTCTGTCACCGCAAGCCTAAATGTTGCCCTCGGCGCAATGGGAGAAGACTGAAAAAGCGGGCCTCAGAAAACGCATTGCGATTCCCCTTCGACCATCCAAAAGTGCCCCCAAAGGAAGGCTTTGGGTACAACTGGACTCCCCAGGGGAGCCTTAACGCAGCCCCACATGCAACTGGACCCTCCATATTCGCTCTTTCACAGCAACCCTAAATATAGCCCTGGCCCGCCTGGCAGTCGACTGAAAACTCGGGCCCCAGAAAATGCGTTAAAAGCCTAATTTGTCCATCCAAAATTGCCCCCAGAGGAAGGCTTTGAGTACAACTGAACTCCCCAGGGGAGCCTTAACGCAGCCCCACATGCAACTGGACCCTCCTTGTTCACTGTTTACGAGCAACCCTAAATATACCCATAGCCACCATGGCAGATGACTGAAAACTTGGGCTCCTGAAAATGCGTTTCAAGCCCCATTCACCCATCCAGAAGTGCCCCCAAAGGAAGGCTTTGGGTACAAGTGAACTCCCCTGGGGAGCCTTTATGCAGCCCCACATGCAACTGGACCCTCCTTGTTCGCTCTTTATAGCAACCCTAAATATAGCCCTAGCCAGCATGGCAGAAGACTGAAAACTCGGGCCACAGAAAAAGCTTTTCAAGCCCGTTTCGCCCATCCAAAAGTGCCCCCAAAGGAAGGCTTTGGGTACAACTGGACTCCCCAGGGGAGCCTAAACGCAGCCCCACATGCAACTGGACCCTCCGTATTCGCTCTTTCACAGCAACCCTAAATATATCCCTGGCCCACCTGGCAGTCGACTGAAAACTCGGGCCCCAGAAAATGCGTTAAATGCCTAATTCGCCCATCCAAAATGCCCCCAGAGGAAGGCTTTGAGTACAACTGAACTCCCCAGGGGAGCCTTAACGCAGCCCCACATGCAACTGGACCCTCCTTGTTCACTGTTTACGAGCAATCCTAAATATTCCCCCAGCCACCATGGCAGATGACTGAAAACTTGGGCTCCAGAAAATGCGTTTCAAGCCCCATTCACCCATCCAGAAGTGCCCCCAAAGGAAGGCTTTGGGTACAACTGAACTCCCCAGGGGAGCCTTTATGCAGCCCCACATGCAACTGGACCCTCCGGGTTCACTCTTTCAGCCCAAGCCTAAATATATCCCTTGCACGCCTGGCATTCGATTGAAAGCTCGGGCCACAGAAAATGTGTTAGGAGCACCATTCGCCCATCCAAAAGTGCCCCCAAAGGAAGGCTTTGGGTACAACTGAACTCCCCAGGGGAGCCTTTACGCAGCCCCACATGCAACTGGACCCTCCGTGTTCGCTCTTTACAGCAACCCTAAATATAACCCTAGCCAAAATGGGAGAAGACTGAAAACTCGGGCCACAGAAAAAGCGTTTCAAGCCCCTTTCGCCCATCCAGAAGTGCCCCCAAAGGAAGGCTTTGGGTACAAATGAACTCCCCTGGGGAGCCTTTATGCAGCCCCACATGCAACTGGACCCTCCTTGTTCGCTCTTTACAGCAACCCTAAATATAGCCCTAGCCTGCATGGCAGAAGACTGAAAAGTTGGGCCACAGAAAAAGCGTTTCAAGCCCGTTTCGCCCATCCAAAAGTGCCCCCAAAGGAAGGCTTTGGGTACAACTGGACTCCCCAGGGGAGCCTTTATGCAGCCCCACATGCAACTGGACCCTCCGTATTCGCTCTTTCACAGCAACCCTAAATAGAGCCCTGGCCCGCCTGGCAGGCGACTGAAAACTCGGGCCACAGAAAAACTGTTAAAAGCCTAATTCGCCCATCCAAAAGTGCCTCCAGAGGAAGGCTTTGGGTACAACTGAACTCCCCAGGGGAGCCTTTACGCAGCCCCACATGCAACTGGACCCTCAGTATTCGCTCTTTCACAGCAACCCTAAATATAGCCCTCGGCGCAATGGGATAAGACTGAAAATTCGGGCCACAGAAAAAGCGTTTCAAGCCCCTTTCGCCCATCCAGAAGTGCCCCCAAAGGAAGGCTTTGGGTACAAATGAACTCCCCTGGGGAGCCTTTATGCAGCCCCACATGCAACTGGACCCTCCTTGTTCGCTCTTTACAGCAACCCTAAATATAGCCCTAGCCAGCATGGCGGAAGACTGAAAACTCGGGCCACAGAAAAAGCGTTTCAAGCCCCTTTTGCCTATCCAGAAGTGCCCCCAAAGGAAGGCTTTGGGTACAAGTGAACTCCCCAGGGGAGCCTTTACGCAGCCCCACATGCAACTGGACCCTCCGTATTCGCTCTTTCACAGCAACCCTAAATATAACCCTGGCCCGCATGGCAGACGACTGAAAATCGGGCCGCAGAAAACGTGCTAGGAGCCCCATTCGACCATCCAAAAGTGCCCCCAAAGGAAGGCTTTGGGTACAAGTGAACTCCCCAGGGGAGCCTTTACGCAGCCCCACATGCAACTGGACCCTCCGTATTCGCTCTTTCAGCGCAAGCCTAAATATATCCCTCGGCGCACTGGGAGAAGACTGAAAAATCGGGCCTCAGAAAACGCATTGCGATTCCCCTTGGGCCATCCAAAAGTGCCCCCATAGGAAGGCTTTGGGTACAACTGGACTCCCCAGGGGAGCCTTAACGCAGCCCCACATGCAACTGCACCCTCCGTATTCGCTCTTTCACAGCAACCCTAAATATAGCCCTGGCCTGCCTGGCAGTCGACTGAAAACTCGGGCCCCAGAAAATGCATTAAAAGCATAATTCGCCCATCCAAAAGTGCCCCCAGAGGAAGGCTTTGGGTACAAGTGAACTCCCCAGGGGAGCCTTTACGCAGCCCCACATGCAACTGGACACTGCTTGTTCACTGTTTACGAGCAACCCTAAATATACCCCTAGCCACCATGGCAGAAGACTGAATACTCGGGCTCCAGAAAATGCGTTTCAAGCCCCATTCACCCATCCAGAAGTGCCCCCAAAGGAAGGCTTTGGGTACAAGTGAACTCCCCAGGGGAGCCTTTATGCAGCCCCACATGCAACTGGACCCTCCGCGTTCACTCTTTCACCGCAAGCCTAAATATAGCCCTTGCACGCCTGGCATTCGATTGAAAGCTCTGGCCACAGAAAATGTGTTACGAGCCCCATTCGCCCATCCAAAAGTGCCCCCAAAGGAAGGCTTTGGGTACAACTGAACTCCCCAGGGGAGCCTTTACGCAGCCCCACATGCAACTGGACCCTCCGTGTTCGCTCTTTACAGCAACCCTAAATATAACCCTAGCCAACATGGCAGAAGACTGAAAACTCGGGCCACAGAAAAAGCGTTTCAAGCCCCTTTCGCCCATCCAGAAGTGCACCCAAAGGAAGGCTTTGGGTACAAATGAACTCCCCAGGGGAGCCTTTATGCAGCCCAACATGCAACTGGACCCTCCTTGTTCGCTCTTTACAGCAACCCTAAATATAGCCCTAGCCAGCATAGCGGAAGACTGAAAACTCGGGCCACAGAAAAAGCGTTTCAAGACCCTTTCGCCTATCCAGATGTGCCCCCAAAGGAAGGCTTTGGGTACAAGTGAACTCCCCAGGGGAGCCTTTACGCAGCCCCACATGCAACTGGACCCTCCGTATTCGCTCTTTGACAGCAACCCTTAATATAACCCTGGCCCGCATTGCAGACGACTGAAAAATTGGGCCGCAGAAGACGTGCTAGAAGCCCCATTCGACCATCCAAAAGTGCCCCCAAAGGAAGGCTTTGGGTACAAGTGAACTCCCCAGGGGAGCCTTAACGCAGCCCCACATGCAACTGGACCCTCCGTATTCGCTCTTTCACAGCAACCCTAAATATAGCCCTAGAACGCCTGGCAGTCGACTGAAAACTCGGGCCCTAGAAAATGCGTTAAAAGCCTAATTCGCCCATCCAAAAGTGCCCCCAGAGGAAGGCTTTGGGTACAACTGAACTCCCCAGGGGAGCCTTTACGCAGCCCTACATGCAACTGGACCCTCCTTGTTCACTGTTTACGAGCAACCCTAAATATACCCCTAGCCACCATGTCAGAAGACTGAAAACTTGGGCTCCAGAAAATGCGTTTCAAGCCCCATTCACCCATCCAGAAGTGCCCCCAAAGGAAGGCTTTGGGTACAACTGAACTCCCCAGGGGAGCCTTTATGCAGCCCCACATGCAACTGTACCCTCCGGGTTCACTCTTTCACCGCAAGCCTAAATATAGCCCTAGCACGCCTGGCAGTCGACTGAAAGCTCGGGCCACAGAAAATGTGTTACGAGTCCCATTCGCCCATCCAAAAGAGCCTCCAAAGGAAGGCTTTGGGTACATCTGAACTCCCCAGGGGAGCCTTTACGCAGCCCCACATGCAACTGGACCCTCCGTGTTCGCTCTTTACAGCAACCCTTAATAAAACACTAGCCAACATTTCAGAAGACTGAAAACTCGGGCTCCAGAAAATGCGTTTCAAGCCCCATTCGCCCATCCAGAAGTGCCCCCAAAGGAAGGCTTTGGGTACAAGTGAACTCCCCAGGGGAGCCTTTATGCAGACCCACATGCAACTGGACCCTCCGGGTTCACTCTTTCACAGCAACCCTAAATATATCCCTGGCCCGCGTGGCAGTCGACTGAAAACTCGGGCCCCAGAAAATGCGTTAAAAGCAGAATACGCCCATCCAAAAGTGCCCCCAGAGGAAGGCTTTGGGTACAACTGGACTCCCCAGGGGAGCCTTAACGCAGCCCCACATGCAACTGGACCCTCCGTATTCGCTCTTTCACAGCAACCCTAAATATAACCCTGGCCCGCCTGGCAGTCGACTGAAAACTCGGGCCACAGAAAAACTGTTAAAAGCCTAATTCGCCCATCCAGAAGTGCCCCCAAAGGAAGGCTTTGGGTACAAGTGAACTCCCCAGGGGAGCCTTTACGCAGCCCCACATGCAACTGGACACTGCTTGTTCACTGTTTACGAGCAACCCTAAATATACCCCTAGCCACCATGGCAGAAGACTGAAAACTCGGGCTCCAGAAAATGCGTTTCAAGCCCCATTCACCCATCCAGAAGTGCCCCCAAAGGAAGGCTTTGGGTACAAGTGAACTCCCCAGGGGAGCCTTTATGCAGCCCCACATGCAACTGGACCCTCCGTGTTCACTCTTTCACCGCAAGCCTAAATATAGCCCTTGCACGCCTGGCATTCGATTGAAAGCTCTGGCCACAGAAAATGTGTTACGAGCCCCATTCGCCCATCCAAAAGTGCCCCCAAAGGAAGGCTTTGGGTACAACTGAACTCCCCAGGGGAGCCTTTACGCAGCCCCACATGCAACTGGACCCTCCGTGTTCGCTCTTTACAGCAACCCTAAATATAACCCTAGCCAACATGGCAGAAGACTGAAAACTCGGGCCACAGAAAAAGCGTTTCAAGCCCCTTTCGCCCATCCAGAAGTGCCCCCAAAGGAAGGCTTTGGGTACAAATGAACTCCCCAGGGGAGCCTTTATGCAGCCCAACATGCAACTGGACCCTCCTTGTTCGCTCTTTACAGCAACCCTAAATATAACCCTAGCCAGCATAGCGGAAGACTGAAAACTCGGGCCACAGAAAAAGCGTTTCAAGACCCTTTCGCCTATCCAGATGTGCCCCCAAAGGAAGGCTTTGGGTACAAGTGAACTCCCCAGGGGAGCCTTTACGCAGCCCCACATGCAACTGGACCCTCCGTATTCGCTCTTTCACAGCAACCCTAAATATAACCCTGGCCCGCATTGCAGACGACTGAAAAATTGGGCCGCAGAAGACGTGCTAGAAGCCCCATTCGACCATCCAAAAGTGCCCCCAAAGGAAGGCTTTGGGTACAAGTTAACTCCCCAGGGGATCCTTTATGCAGCACCACATGCAACTGGACCCTCCGGGTTCACTCTTTCACAGCAACCCTAAATATAGCCCTGGCCCGCCTGGCAGTCGACTGAAAACTCGGGCCCAAGAAAATGCGTTAAAAGCCTAATTCGCCCATCCAAAAGTGCCCCCAGAGGAAGGCTTTGGGTACAACTGAACTCCCCAGGGGAGCCTTAACGCAGCCCCACATGCAACTGGACCCTCCGTATTCGCTCTTTCACAGCAACCCTAAATATAGCCCTGGCCCGCCTGGCAGTCGACTGATAACTCGGGCCCCAGAAAATGCGTTAAAAGCCTAATTCGCCCATCCAAAAGTGCCCCCAGAGGAAGGCTTTGGGTACAACTGAACTCCCCAGGGGAGCCTTTACGCAGCCCCACATGCAACTGGACCCTCCTTGTTCACTGTTTACGAGCAACCCTAAATATACCCCTAGCCACCATGTCAGAAGACTGAAAACTTGGGCTCCAGAAAATGCGTTTCAAGCCCCATTCACCCATCCAGAAGTGCCCCCAAAGGAAGGCTTTGGGTACAACTGAACTCCCCAGGGGAGCCTTTATGCAGCCCCACATGCAACTGTACCCTCCGGGTTCACTCTTTCACCGCAAGCCTAAATATAGCCCTAGCACGCCTGGCAGTCGACTGAAAGCTCGGGCCTCAGAAAATGTGTTACGAGTCCCATTCGCCCATCCAAAAGTGCCTCCAAAGGAAGGCTTTGGGTACATCTGAACTCCCCAGGGGAGCCTTTACGCAGCCCCACATGCAACTGGACCCTCCGTGTTCGCTCTTTACAGCAACCCTTAATAAAACCCTAGCCAGCATTTCAGAAGACTGAAAACTCGGGCTCCAGAAAATGCGTTTCAAGCCCCATTCGCCCATCCAGAAGTGCCCCCAAAGGAAGGCTTTGTGTACAAGTGAACTCCCCAGGGGAGCCTTTATGCAGCCCCACATGCAACTGGACCCTCCGGGTTCACTCTTTCACAGCAACCCTAAATATAGCCCTGGCCCGCGTGGCAGTCGACTGAAAACTCGGGCTCCAGAAAATGCGTTAAAAGCCGAATACGCCCATCCAAAAGTGCCCCCAGAGGAAGGCTTTGGGTACAACTGGACTCCCCAGGGGAGCCTTAACGCAGCCCCACATGCAACTGGACCCTCCGGGTTCACTCTTTCACCGCAAGCCTAAATATAGCCCTCGGCGCAATGGGAGAAGACTGAAAAAGCGGGCCTCAGAAAACGCATTGCGATTCCCGTTGGACCATCCCAAAGTGCCCCCAGAGGAAGGCTTTGTGTACAACTGAACTACCCAGGGGAGCCTTCACGCAGCCCCACATGCAACTGGTCCCTCCTTGTTCACTGTTTACGAGCAACCCTAAATATACCCCTAGCCAGCATGGCAGAAGAGTGAAAACTCGGACTCCAGAAAATGCGTTTCAAGCCCCATTCACCCATCCAGAAGTGCCCCCAAAGGAAGGCTTTGGGTACAAGTGAACTCCCCAGGGGAGCCTTTATGCAGCCCCACATGCAACTGGACCCTCCGGGTTCACTCTTTCACTGCAAGCCTAAATATAACCCTCGGCGCAATGGGAGAAGACTGAAAAAGCGGGCCTCAGAAAACGCATTGCGATTCCCCTTGGACCATCCCAAAGTGCCCCCAGAGGAAGGCTTTGGGTACATCTGAACTCCCCAGGGGAGCCTTTACGCAGCCCCACATGCAACTGGACCCTCCTTGTTCACTGTTTACGAGCAACCCTAAATATACCCCTAGCCACCATGGCAGAAGACTGAAAACTCGGGCTCCAGAAAATGCGTTTCAAGCCCCATTCACCCATCCAGAAGTGCCCCCAAAGGAAGGCTTTGGGTACAAGTGAACTCCCCAGGGGAGCCTTTATGCAGCCCCACATGCAACTGGACCCTCCGGGTTCACTCTTTCACCGCAAGCCTAAATATAGCCCTCGGCACAATGGGATAAGACTGAAAATGCGGGCCTCAGAGAACGCATTGCGATTCCCCTTGGACCATCCCAAAGTGCCCCCAAAGGAAGGCTTTGGGTACAACTGGACTCCCCAGGGGAGCCTTTATGCAGCCCCACATGCAACTGGACCCTCCGTATTCGCTCTTTCAGCACAAGCCTAAATATAGCCCTGGCCCGCCTGGCAGTCGACTGAAAACTCGGGCCCCAGAAAATGCATTAAAAGCCTAATTCGCCCATCCAAAAGTGCCCCCAGAGGAAGGCTTTGGGTACAACTGAACTCCCCAGGGGAGCCTTTACGCAGCCCCACATGCAACTGGACCCTCCTTGTTCACTGTTTACGAGCAACCCTAAATATACCCCTAGCCACCATGGCAGAAGACTGAAAACTCGGGCTCCAGAAAATGCGTTTCAAGCCCCATTCACCCATCCAGAAGTGCCCCCAAAGGAAGGCTTTGGGTACAAGTGAACTCCCCAGGGGAGCCTTTATGCAGCCCCACATGCAACTGGACCCTCCGGGTTCACTCTTTCACCGCAAGCCTAAATATAGCCCTAGCACGCCTGGCAGTCGACTGAAAGCTCGGGCCACAGAAAATGTGTTACGAGCCCCATTCGCCCATCCAAAAGTGCCCCCAAAGGAAGGCTTTGGGTACATCTGAACTCCCCAGGGGAGCCTTTACGCAGCCCCACATGCAACTGGACCCTCCTTGTTCACTGTTTACGAGCAACCCTAAATATACCCCTAGCCACCATGGCAGAAGACTGAAAATTCGGGCTCCAGAAAATGCGTTTCAAGCCCCATTCACCCATCCAAAAGTGCCCCCAAAGGAAGGCTTTGGGTACAACTGAACTCCCCAGGGGAGCCTTTATGCAGCCCCACATGCAACTGGACCCTCCGGGTTCACTCTTTCACCGCAAGCCTAAATATAGCCCTAGCACGCCTGGCAGTCGACTGAAAGCTCGGGCCACAGAAAATGTGTTACGAGCCCCATTCGCCCATCCAAAAATGCCCCCAAAGGAAGGCTTTGGGTACATCTGAACTCCCCAGGGGAGCCTTTACGCAGCCCCACATGCAACTGGACCCTCCTTGTTCGCTCTTTACAGCAACCGTAAATAAAACCCTAGCCACCATGGAAGAAGAGTGAAAACTCAGGCTCCAGAAAATGCGTTTCAAGCCCCATTCACCCATCCAGAAGTGCCCCCAAAGGAAGGCTTTGGGTACATCTGAACTCCCCAGGGGAGCCTTTACGCAGTCCCACATGCAACTGGACCCTCCGTATTCGCTCTTGAACCGCAATCCTAAATATATCCCTCGGTGCAATGGGAGAAGACTGAAAACTCGGGCCCCAGAAAATGCGTTTCAAGCCCCATTCACCCATGCAAAAGTGCCCCCAAAGGAAGGCTTTGGGTACAAGTGAACTCCCCAGGGGAGCCTTTACGCAGCCCCACATGCAACTGGACCCTCCGTATTCGCTCTTTCACAGCAACCCTAAATATAACCCTGGCCCGCATGGCAGACGACTGAAAAATCGGGCCACAGAAAATGTGTTACGAGCCCCATTTGCCCTTCCAAAAGTGCCTCCAAAGGAAGGCTTTGGGTACATCTGAACTCCCCAGGGGAGCCTTTACGCAGCCCCACATGCAACTGGACCCTCCGTGTTCGCTCTTTACAGCAACCCTAAATATAACCCTAGCCAGCATGGCAGAAGACTGGAAACTCGGGCCACAGAAAAAGTGCTTCAAGCCCCATTTGACCATCCAAAAGTTCCCCCAAAGGAAGGCTTTGGGTACAACTGAACTCCCCAGGGGAGCCTTTATGCAGGCCCATACGCAACTGGACCCCCCGTGTTCGCTGTTTACAAGCAACCCTAAATATAACACCAGCCAGCATTGCAGAAAACTGAAAACTCGGGCCACAGAAAAAGCGTTTCAAGCCCCATTGGGCCATCCAGAAGTGCCCCCAAAGGAAGGGTTTGGGTACATCTGATCTCCCCAGGGGAGCCTTTATGCAGGCCCATACGCAACTGGACCCCCCGTGTTCGCTGTATACAAGCAACCCTAAATATAACACTAGCCAGCATGGCAGAAAACTGAAAACTGGGGCCACAGAAAAAGCGTTTCAAGCCCCATTCACCCATCCAGAAGTGCCCCCAAAGGAAGGCTTTGGGTACAACTGAACTCCCCAGGGGAGCCTTTATGCAGCCCCACATGCAACTGGACCCTCCTTGTTCACTGTTTACGAGCAACCCTAAATATACCCCTAGCCACCATGGCAGAAGACTGAAAACTCGGGCCACAGAAAATGCGTTTCAAGCCCCATTCACCCATCCAGAATTGCCCCCAAAGGAAGGCTTTGGGTACAAGTGAACTCCCCAGGGGAGCCTTTATGCAGCCCCACATGCAACTGGACCCTCCGGGTTCACTCTTTCACAGCAACCCTAAATATATCCCTCGGCGCAATGGGAGAAGACTGAAAAAGCGGGCCTCAGAAAAAGCATTGCGATTCCCCTTGGACCATGCAAAAGTGCCCCCAAAGGAAGGCTTTGGGTACAACTGGACTCCCCAGGGGAGCCTTAACGCAGCCCCACATGCAACTGGACCCTCCGGGTTCACTCTTTCACCGCAAGCCTAAATATAGCCCTGGCCCGCCTGGCAGTCGACTGAAAACTCGGGCCCCAGAAAATGCATTAAAAGCCTAATTCGCCCATCCAAAAGTGCCCCCAGAGGAAGGCTTTGGGTACAACTGAACTCCCCAGGGGAGCCTTTATGCAGCCCCACATGCAACTGGACCCTCCGGGTTCACTCTTTCACCGCAAGCCTAAATATAGCCCTAGCACGCCTGGCAGTCGACTGAAAGCTCGGGCCACAGAAAATGTGTTACGAGCCCCATTCTCCCAACCAAAAGTGCCTCCAAAGGAAGGCTTTGGGTACAAGTGATCTCCCCAGGGGAGCCTTTACGCAGCCCCACATGCAACTGGACCCTCCGTGTTCGCTCTTTACATCAAACCTAAATATAACCATAGCCAGCATGGCAGAAGACTGAAAACTCGGGCCGCAGAAGACGTGCTAGAAGCCCCATTCGACCATCCAAAAGTGCCCCCACAGGAAGGCTTTGGGTACAAATGAACTCCCCAGGGGAGCCTTTATGGAGGCCCATACGCAACTGGACCCTCCGTATTCGCTCTGTCACCGCAAGCCTAAATATAGCCCTCGGCGCATTGGGAGAAGACTGAAAACGCGGGCCCCAGAAAACGCATTGCGATTCCCCTTGGACCATCCAAAAGTGCCCCCAAAGGAAGGCTTTGGGTACATCTGAACTCCCCAGGGGAGCCTTTACGCAGCCCCACATGCAACTGGACCCTCCTTGTTCACTGTTTACGAGCAACCCTAAATATACCCCTAGCCCCCATGGCAGAAGACTGAAAACTCGGGCTCCAGAAAATGCGTTTCAAGCCCCATTCACCCATCCAGAAGTGCCCCCAAAGGAAGGCTTTGTGTACAAGTGAACTCCCCAGGGGAGCCTTTATGCAGCCCCACATGCAACTGGACCCTCCGTATTCGCTCTGTCACCGCAAGCCTAAATATAGCCCTCGGCGCATTGGGAGAAGACTGAAAAAGCGGGCCTCAGAAAACGCATGGCGATTCCCCTTGGACCATTCAAAAGTGCCCCCAAAGGAAGGCTTTGGGTACAAGTGAACTCCCCAGGGGAGCCTTTATGCAGCCCCACATGCAACTGGACCCTCCGCGTTCACTCTTTCACCGCAAGCCTAAATATAGCCCTAGCACGCCTGGCATTCGATTGAAAGCTCGGGCCACAGAAAATGTGTTAGGAGCACCATTCGCCCATCCAAAAGTGCCCCCAAAGGAAGGCTTTGGGTACAAATGAACTCCCCTGGGGAGCCTTTATGCAGCCCTACATGCAACTGGACCCTCCTTGTTCGCTCTTTACAGCAACCCTAAATATAGCCCTAGCCAGCATGGCAGAAGACTGAAAAGTCGGGCCACAGAAAAAGCGTTTCAAGCCCGTTTCGCCCATCCAAAAGTGCCCCCAAAGGAAGGCTTTGGGTACAAGTGAACTCCCCAGGGGAGCCTTAACGCAGCCCCACATGCAACTGGACCCTCCGTATTCGCTCTTTCACAGCAACCCTAAATATAGCCCTGGCTCGCCTGGCAGTCGACTGAAAACTCGGGCCCCAGAAAATGCGTTAAAAGCCTAATTCGCCCATCCAAAAGTGTCCCCAGAGGAAGACTTTGGGTACAACTGAACTCCCCAGGGGAGCCTTAACGCAGCCCCACATGCAACTGGACCCTCCTTGTTCACTGTTTACGAGCAACCCTAAATATACCCCTAGCCACCATGGCAGATGACTGAAAACTTTGGCTCCAGAGAATGCGTTTCAAGCCCTATTCACCCATCCAGAAGTGCCCCCAAAGGAAGGCTTTGGGTACAAGTGAACTCCCCAGGGGAGCCTTTATGCAGCCCTTCATGCAACTGGACCCTCCGCGTTCACTCTTTCACCGCAAGCCTAAATATATCCCTTGCACGCCTGGCATTCGATTGAAAGCTCGAGCCACAGAAAATGTGTTACGAGCCCCATTCGCCCATCCAAAAGTGCCCCCAAAGGAAGGCTTTTGGTACAAGTTAACTCCCCAGGGGAGCCTTTATGCAGCACCACATGCAACTGTACACTCCGGGTTCACTCTTTCACAGCAACCCTAAATATAGCCCTGGCCCGCCTGGCAGTCGACTGAAAACTCGGGCCCCAGAAAATGCGTTAAAAGCCTAATTCGCCCATCCAAAAGTGCCCCCAGAGGAAGGCTTTGGGTACAAGTGAACTCCCCAGGGGAGACTTAACGCAGCCCCACATGCAACTGGACCCTCCGTGTTCGCTCTTTCACAGCAACCCTAAATATAACCCTAGCCAGCATGGCAGAAGACTGAAAACTCGGGCTCCAGAAAATGCGTTTCAAGCCAAATTCACCCATCCAGAAGTTCCCCCAAAGGAAGGCTTTTGGTACAAGTGAACTCCCCAGGGGAGCCTTTATGCAGCCCCACATGCAACTGGACCCTCCGTATTCGCTCTGTCACCGCAAGCCTAAATGTTGCCCTCGGCGCAATGGGAGAAGACTGAAAAAGCGGGCCTCAGAAAACGCATTGCAATTCCCCTTCGACCATCCAAAAGTGCCCCCAAAGGAAGGCTTTGGGTACAACAGGACTCCCCAGGGGAGCCTTAACGCAGCCCCACATGCAACTGGACCCTCCGTATTCGCTCTTTCACAGCAAGCCTAAATAAAACCCTAGCCAGCATGGCAGAAGACTGAAAACTCGGACCACAGAAAAAGCGTTTCAAGCCCCTTTCGCTAATCCAGAAGTGCCCCCAAAGGAAGGCTTTGGGTACAAGTGAACTCCCCAGGGGAGCCTTTACGCAGCCCCACATGCAACTGGAAGCTCCGGGTTCACTCTTTCACAGCAACCCTAAATATAACCCTGGCCCGCCTGGCACTCGACTGAAAACTCGGGCCCCAGAAAATGCGTTAAAAGCCTAATTCGCCCATCCAAAAGTGCCCCCAGAGGAAGGCTTTGGGTACAACTGAACTCCCCAGGGGAGCCTTAACGCAGCCCCACATGCAACTGGACCCTCCGTATTCGCTCTGTCACCGTAAGCCTAAATATAGCCCTGGCCCTCCTGTCAGTCGAATGAAAACTCGGGCCCCAGAAAATGCGTTAAAAGCCTAATTCGCCCATCCAAAAGTGCCCCCAGAGGAAGGCTTTGGGTACAACTGAACTCCCCAGGGGAGCCTTTACGCAGCCCCACATGCAACTGGACCCTCCGGGTTCACTCTTTCACAGCAATCCTAAATATACCCCTAGCCACCATGGCAGAAGACTGAAAACTTTGGCTCCAGAAAATGCGTTTCAAGCCCCATTCACCCATCCAGAAGTGCCCCCAAAGGAAGGCTTTGGGTACAAGTGAACTCCCCAGGGGAGCCTTTATGCAGCCCCACATGCAACTGGACCCTCCGGGTTCACTCTTTCACCGCAAGCCTAAATATAGCCGTAGCACGCCTGGCAGTCGACTGAAATCTCGGGCCACAGAAAATGTGTTACGAGCCCCATTCGCCCATCCAAAGGTGCCTCCAAAGAAAGGGTTTGGGTACATCTGAACTCCCCAGGGGAGCCTTTACGCAGCCCCACATGCAACCGTACCCTCTGTGTTCGCTCTTTACAGCAACCCTAAATATAACCCTAGCCAGCATGGTAGAAGACTGAAAACTCAGGCCACAGAAAACGTGCTACAAGCCCCATTAGACCATCCAAAATTGCCCCCAAAGGAAGGCTTTGGGTACAAATGAACTCCCCAGGGGAGCCTTTATGCAGGCCCATACGCAACTGGACCCCCCGTGTTCGCTGTTTACAAGCAACCCTAAATATAACACTAGCCAGCATGGCAGAAAACTGAAAACTCGGGCCACAGAAAAAGCGTTTCAAGCCGCTTTCGCCCATCCAGAAGTGCCCCCAAAGGAAGGCTTTGGGTACAAATGAACTCCCCAGGGGAGCCTTTATGCAGCCCCACATGCAACTGGACCCTCCGGGTTCACTCTTTCACAGCAACCCTAAATATAGGCCTGGCCCGCCTGGCAGTCGACTGAAAACTTGGGCCACAGAAAATGCGTTAAAAGCCTAATCCGCCCATCCAAAAGTGCCCCCAGAGGAAGGCTTTGGGTACAACTGAACTCCCCAGGGGAGCCTTTATGCAGCCCCACATGCAACTGGACCCTCCGGGTTCGCTCTTTCACAGCAACCCTAAATATAGCCCTGGCCCGCCTGGCAGTCGACTGAAAACTCGGGCCCCAGAAAATGCGTTTAAAGCCTAATTCGCCCATCCAAAAGTGCCCCCAGAGGAAGGCTTTGGGTACAAGTGAACTCCCCAGGGGAGCCTCTACGCAGCCCCACATGCAACTGGACCCTCCGTGTTCGGTCTTTACAGCAACCCTAAATATACCCCTAGCCACCATGGCAGAAGACTGAAAACTCGGGCTCCAGAAAATGCGTTTCAAGCCCCATTCACCCATCCAGAAGTGCCCCCAAAGGAAGGCTTTGGGTACAAGTGATCTCCCCAGGGGAGCCTTTATGCAGCCCCACATGCAACTGGACCCTCCGGGTTCACTCTTTCACCGGAAGCCTAAATATAGCCCTAGCAGGCCTGGCCGTCGACTGAAAGCTCGGGCCACAGAAAATGTGTTACGAGCCACATTCGCCCATCCAAAAGTGCCTCCAAAGGAAGGCTTTGGGTACATCTGAACTCCCCAGGGGAGCCTTTACGCAGCCCCACATGCAACTGGACCCTCCGTATTCGCTCTTTCAGCGCAAGCCTAAATATAGCCCTCGGCGCATTGGGAGAAGACTGAAAAAGCGGGCCTCAGAAAACGCATGGCGATTCCCCTTGGACCATCAAAAAGTGCCCCCAAAGGAAGGCTTTGGGTACAAGTGAACTCCCCAGGGGATCCTTTATGCAGCCCCACATGCAACTGGACCCTCCGCGTTCACTCTTTCACAGCAAGCCTAAATATAGCCCTAGCACGCCTGGCATTCGATTGAAAGCTCGGGCCACAGAAAATGTGTTAGGAGCACCATTCGCCCATCCAAAAGTGCCCCCAAAGGAAGGCTTTGGGTACAAATGAACTCCCCTGGGGAGCCTTTATGCAGCCCCACATGCAACTGGACCCTCCTTGTTCGCTCTTTACAGCAACCCTAAATATAGCCCTAGCCAGCATGGCAGAAGACTGAAAAGTCGGGCCACAGAAAAAGCGTTTCAAGCCCGTTTCGCCCATCCAAAAGTGCCCCCAAAGGAAGGCTTTGGGTACAAGTGAACTCCCCAGGGGAGCCTTTATGCAGCCCCACATGCAACTGGACCCTCCTTGTTCACTGTTTACGAGCAACCCTAAATATACCCCTAGCCACCATGGCAGAAGACTGAAAACTCGGGCTCCAGAAAATGCGTTTCAAGCCCCATTCACCCATCCAGAAGTGCCCCCAAAGGAAGGCTTTGGGTACAAGTGAACTCCCCAGGGGAGCCTTTATGCAGCCCTTCATGCAACTGGACCCTCCGCGTTCACTCTTTCACCGCAAGCCTAAATATATCCCTTGCACGCCTGGCATTCGATTGAAAGCTCGGGCCACAGAAAATGTGTTACGAGCCCCATTCGCCCATCCAAAAGTGCCCCCAAAGGAAGGCTTTGGGTACAAGTTAACTCCCCAGGGGAGCCTTTATGCAGCCCCACATGCAACTGGACCCTCCGTATTCGCTCTGTCACCGCAAGCCTAAATGTTGCCCTCGGCGCAATGGGAGAAGACTGAAAAAGCGGGCCTCAGAAAACGCATTGCGATTCCCCTTCGACCATCCAAAAGTGCCCCCAAAGGAAGGCTTTGGGTACAACTGGACTCCCCAGGGGAGCCTTAACGCAGCCCCACATGCAACTGGACCCTCCGTATTCGCTCTTTCACAGCAAGCCTAAATAAAACCCTAGCCAGCATGGCAGAAGACTGAAAACTCGGACCACAGAAAAAGCGTTTCAAGCCCCTTTCGCTAATCCAGAAGTGCCCCCAAAGGAAGGCTTTGGGTACAAGTGAACTCCCCAGGGGAGCCTTTACGCAGCCCCACATGCAACTGGAAGCTCCGGGTTCACTCTTTCACAGCAACCCTAAATATAACCCTGGCCCGCCTGGCACTCGACTGAAAACTCGGGCCCCAGAAAATGCGTTAAAAGCCTAATTCGCCCATCCAAAAGTGCCCCCAGAGGAAGGCTTTGGGTACAACTGAACTCCCCAGGGGAGCCTTAACGCAGCCCCACATGCAACTGGACCCTCCGTATTCGCTCTGTCACCGTAAGCCTAAATATAGCCCTGGCCCTCCTGTCAGTCGAATGAAAACTCGGGCCCCAGAAAATGCGTTAAAAGCCTAATTCGCCCATCCAAAAGTGCCCCCAGAGGAAGGCTTTGGGTACAACTGAACTCCCCAGGGGAGCCTTTACGCAGCCCCACATGCAACTGGACCCTCCGGGTTCACTCTTTCACAGCAATCCTAAATATACCCCTAGCCAACATGGCAGAAGACTGAAAACTTTGGCTCCAGAAAATGCGTTTCAAGCCCCATTCACCCATCCAGAAGTGCCCCCAAAGGAAGGCTTTGGGTACAAGTGAACTCCCCAGGGGAGCCTTTATGCAGCCCCACATGCAACTGGACCCTCCGGGTTCACTCTTTCACCGCAAGCCTAAATATAGCCGTAGCACGCCTGGCAGTCGACTGAAATCTCGGGCCACACAAAATGTGTTACGAGCCCCATTCGCCCATCCAAAGGTGCCTCCAAAGAAAGGGTTTGGGTACATCTGAACTCCCCAGGGGAGCCTTTACGCAGCCCCACATGCAACCGGACCCTCTGTGTTCGCTCTTTACAGCAACCCTAAATATAACCCTAGCCAGCATGGTAGAAGACTGAAAACTCAGGCCACAGAAAACGTGCTACAAGCCCCATTAGACCATCCAAAATTGCCCCCAAAGGAAGGCTTTGGGTACAAATGAACTCCCCAGGGGAGCCTTTATGCAGGCCCATACGCAACTGGACCCCCCGTGTTCGCTGTTTACAAGCAACCCTAAATATAACACTAGCCAGCATGGCAGAAAACTGAAAACTCGGGCCACAGAAAAAGCGTTTCAAGCCGCTTTCGCCCATCCAGAAGTGCCCCCAAAGGAAGGCTTTGGGTACAAATGAACTCCCCAGGGGAGCCTTTATGCAGCCCCACATGCAACTGGACCCTCCGGGTTCACTCTTTCACAGCAACCCTAAATATAGGCCTGGCCCGCCTGGCAGTCGACTGAAAACTTGGGCCACAGAAAATGCGTTAAAAGCCTAATCCGCCCATCCAAAAGTGCCCCCAGAGGAAGGCTTTGGGTACAACTGAACTCCCCAGGGGAGCCTTTATGCAGCCCCACATGCAACTGGACCCTCCGGGTTCGCTCTTTCACAGCAACCCTAAATATAGCCCTGGCCCGCCTGGCAGTCGACTGAAAACTCGGGCCCCAGAAAATGCGTTTAAAGCCTAATTCGCCCATCCAAAAGTGCCCCCAGAGGAAGGCTTTGGGTACAAGTGAACTCCCCAGGGGAGCCTCTACGCAGCCCCACATGCAACTGGACCCTCCGTGTTCGGTCTTTACAGCAACCCTAAATATACCCCTAGCCACCATGGCAGAAGACTGAAAACTCGGGCTCCAGAAAATGCGTTTCAAGCCCCATTCACCCATCCAGAAGTGCCCCCAAAGGAAGGCTTTGGGTACAAGTGATCTCCCCAGGGGAGCCTTTATGCAGCCCCACATGCAACTGGACCCTCCGGGTTCACTCTTTCACCGGAAGCCTAAATATAGCCCTAGCAGGCCTGGCCGTCGACTGAAAGCTCGGGCCACAGAAAATGTGTTACGAGCCACATTCGCCCATCCAAAAGTGCCTCCAAAGGAAGGCTTTGGGTACATCTGAACTCCCCAGGGGAGCCTTTACGCAGCCCCACATGCAACTGGACCCTCCGTATTCGCTCTTTCAGCGCAAGCCTAAATATAGCCCTCGGCGCATTGGGAGAAGACTGAAAAAGCGGGCCTCAGAAAACGCATGGCGATTCCCCTTGGACCATCAAAAAGTGCCCCCAAAGGAAGGCTTTGGGTACAAGTGAACTCCCCAGGGGATCCTTTATGCAGCCCCACATGCAACTGGACCCTCCGCGTTCACTCTTTCACAGCAAGCCTAAATATAGCCCTAGCACGCCTGGCATTCGATTGAAAGCTCGGGCCACAGAAAATGTGTTAGGAGCACCATTCGCCCATCCAAAAGTGCCCCCAAAGGAAGGCTTTGGGTACAAATGAACTCCCCTGGGGAGCCTTTATGCAGCCCCACATGCAACTGGACCCTCCTTGTTCGCTCTTTACAGCAACCCTAAATATAGCCCTAGCCAGCATGGCAGAAGACTGAAAAGTCGGGCCACAGAAAAAGCGTTTCAAGCCCGTTTCGCCCATCCAAAAGTGCCCCCAAAGGAAGGCTTTGGGTACAAGTGAACTCCCCAGGGGAGCCTTTATGCAGCCCCACATGCAACTGGACCCTCCTTGTTCACTGTTTACGAGCAACCCTAAATATACCCCTAGCCACCATGGCAGAAGACTGAAAACTCGGGCTCCAGAAAATGCGTTTCAAGCCCCATTCACCCATCCAGAAGTGCCCCCAAAGGAAGGCTTTGGGTACAAGTGAACTCCCCAGGGGAGCCTTTATGCAGCCCTTCATGCAACTGGACCCTCCGCGTTCACTCTTTCACCGCAAGTCTAAATATATCCCTTGCACGCCTGGCATTCGATTGAAAGCTCGGGCCACAGAAAATGTGTTACGAGCCCCATTCGCCCATCCAAAAGTGCCCCCAAAGGAAGGCTTTGGGTACAAGTTAACTCCCCAGGGGAGCCTTTATGCAGCACCACATGCAACTGTACACTCCGGGTTCACTCTTTCACAGCAACCCTAAATATAGCCCTGGCCCGCCTGGCAGTCGACTGAAAACTCGGGCCCCAGAAAATGCGTTAAAAGCCTAATTCGCCCATCAAAAAGTGCCCCCAGAGGAAGGCTTTGGGTACAACTGAACTCCCCAGGGGAGCCTTAACGCAGCCCCACATGCAACTGGACCCTCCGTGTTCGCTCTTTCACAGCAACCCTAAATATAACCCTAGCCAGCATGGCAGAAGACTGAAAACTCGGGCCCCACATAATGCGTTTCAAGCCCCATTCACCCATCCAGAAGTTCCCCCAAAGGAAGGCTTTTGGTACAAGTGAACTCCCAAGGGGAGCCTTTATGCAGCCCCACATGCAACTGGACCCTCCGTATTCGCTCTGTCACCGCAAGCCTAAATGTTGCCCTCGGCGCAATGGGAGAAGACTGAAAAAGCGGGCCTCAGAAAACGCATTGCGATTCCCCTTCGACCATCCAAAAGTGCCCCCAAAGGAAGGCTTTGGGTACAAGTGAACTCCCCTGGGGAGCCTTTATGCAGCCCCACATGCAACTGGACCCTCCTTGTTCGCTCTTTATAGCAACCCTAAATATAGCCCTAGCCAGCATGGCAGAAGACTGAAAACTCGGGCCACAGAAAAAGCGTTTCAAGCCCATTTCGCCCATCCAAAAGTGCCCCCAAAGGAAGGCTTTGGGTACAACTGGACTCCCCAGGGGAGCCTAAACGCAGCCCCACATGCAACTGGACCCTCCGTATTCGCTCTTTCACAGCAACCCTAAATATATCCCTGGCCCACCTGGCAGTCGACTGAAAACTCGGGCCCCAGAAAATGCGTTAAAAGCCTAATTCGCCCATTCAAAATGCCCCCAGAGGAAGGCTTTGAGTACAACTGAACTCCCCAGTGGAGCCTTAACGCAGCCCCACATGCAACTGGACCCTCCTTGTTCACTGTTTACGAGCAATCCTAAATATTCCCCCAGCCACCATGGCAGATGACTGAAAACTTGGGCTCCAGAAAATGCGTTTCAAGCCCCATTCACCCATCCAGAAGTGCCCCCAAAGGAAGGCTTTGGGTACAACTGAACTCCCCAGGGGAGCCTTTATGCAGCCCCACATGCAACTGGACCCTCCGGGTTCACTCTTTCAGCCCAAGCCTAAATATATCCCTTGCACGCCTGGCATTCGATTGAAAGCTCGGGCCACAGAAAATGTGTTAGGAGCACCATTCGCCCATCCAAAAGTGCCCCCAAAGGAAGGCTTTGGGTACAACTGAACTCCCCAGGGGAGCCTTTACGCAGCCCCACATGCAACTGGACCCTCCGTGTTCGCTCTTTACAGCAACCCTAAATATAACCCTAGCCAACATGGCAGAAGACTGAAAACTCGGGCTACAGAAAAAGCGTTTCAAGCCCCTTTCGCCCATCCAGAAGTGCCCCCAAAGGAAGGCTTTGGGTACAAATGAACTCCCCTGGGGAGCCTTTATGCAGCCCCACATGCAACTGGACCCTCCTTGTTCGCTCTTTACAGCAACCCTAAATATAGCCCTAGCCTGCATGGCAGAAGACTGAAAAGTTGGGCCACAGAAAAAGCGTTTCAAGCCCGTTTCGCCCATCCAAAAGTGCCCCCAAAGGAAGGCTTTGGGTAGAACTGGACTCCCCAGGGGAGCCTTTATGCAGCCCCACATGCAACTGGACCCTCCGTATTCGCTCTTTCACAGCAACCCTAAATATAGCCCTGGCCCGCCTGGCAGGCGACTGAAAACTCGGGCCACAGAAAAACTGTTAAAAGCCTAATTCGCCCATCCAAAAGTGCCCCCAGAGGAAGGCTTTGGGTACAACTGAACTCCCCAGGGGAGCCTTTACGCAGCCCCACATGCAACTGGACCCTCAGTATTCGCTCTTTCACAGCAACCCTAAATATAGCCCTCGGCGCAATGGGAGAAGACTGAAAATTCGGGCCACAGAAAAAGAGTTTCAAGCCCCTTTCGCCCATCCAGAAGTGCCCCCAAAGGAAGGCTTTGGGTACAAATGAACTCCCCTGGGGAGCCTTTATGCAGCCCCACATGCAACTGGACCCTCCTTGTTCGCTCTTTACAGCAACCCTAAATATAGCCCTAGCCAGCATGGCGGAAGACTGAAAACTCGGGCCACAGAAAAAGCGTTTCAAGCCCCTTTTGCCTATCCAGAAGTGCCCCCAAAGGAAGGCTTTGGGTACAAGTGAACTCCCCAGGGGAGCCTTTACGCAGCCCCACATGCAACTGGACCCTCCGTATTCGCTCTTTCACAGCAACCCTAAATATAACCCTGGCCCGCATGGCAGACGACTGAAAATCGGGCCGCAGAAAACGTGCTAGGAGCCCCATTCGACCATCCAAAAGTGCCCCCAAAGGAAGGCTTTGGGTACAAGTGAACTCCCCAGGGGAGCCTTTACGCAGCCCCACATGCAACTGGACCCTCCGTATTCGCTCTTTCAGCGCAAGACTAAATATATCCCTCGGCGCACTGGGAGAAGACTGAAAATGCGGGCCTCAGAAAACGCATTGCGATTCCCCTTGGGCCATCCAAAAGTGCCCCCAAAGGAAGGCTTTGGGTACAACTGGACTCCCCAGGGGAGCCTTAACGCAGCCCCACATGCAACTGCACCCTCCGTATTCGCTCTTTCACAGCAACCCTAAATATAGCCCTGGCCTGCCTGGCAGTCGACTGAAAACTCGGGCCCCAGAAAATGCATTAAAAGCCTAATTCGCCCATCCAAAAGTGCCCCCAGAGGAAGGCTTTGGGTACAAGTGAACTCCCCAGGGGAGCCTTTACGCAGCCCCACATGCAACTGGACACTGCTTGTTCACTGTTTACGAGCAACCCTAAATATACCCCTAGCCACCATGGCAGAAGACTGAATACTCGGGCTCCAGAAAATGCGTTTCAAGCCCCATTCACCCATCCAGAAGTGCCCCCAAAGGAAGGCTTTGGGTACAAGTGAACTCCCCAGGGGAGCCTTTATGCAGCCCCACATGCAACTGGACCCTCCGCGTTCACTCTTTCACCGCAAGCCTAAATATAGCCCTTGCACGCCTGGCATTCGATTGAAAGCTCTGGCCACAGAAAATGTGTTACGAGCCCCATTCACCCATCCAAAAGTGCCCCCAAAGGAAGGCTTTGGGTACAACTGAACTCCCCAGGGGAGCCTTTACGCAGCCCCACATGCAACTGGACCCTCCGTGTTCGCTCTTTACAGCAACCCTAAATATAACCCTAGCCAACATGGCAGAAGACTGAAAACTCGGGCCACAGAAAAAGCGTTTCAAGCCCCTTTCGCCCATCCAGAAGTGCCCCCAAAGGAAGGCTTTGGGTACAAATGAACTCCCCAGGGGAGCCTTTATGCAGCCCAACATGCAACTGGACCCTCCTTGTTCGCTCTTTACAGCAACCCTAAATAAAGCCCTAGCCAGCATAGCGGAAGACTGAAAACTCGGGCCACAGAAAAAGCGTTTCAAGACCCTTTCGCCTATCCAGATGTGCCCCCAAAGGAAGGCTTTGGGTACAAGTGAACTCCCAAGGGGAGCCTTTACGCAGCCCCACATGCAACTGGACCCTCCGTATTCGCTCTTTGACAGCAACCCTAAATATAACCCTGGCCCGCATTGCAGACGACTGAAAAATTGGGCCGCAGAAGACGTGCTAGAAGCCCCATTCGACCATCCAAAAGTGCCCCCAAAGGAAGGCTTTGGGTACAAGTTAACTCCCCAGGGGATCCTTTATGCAGCACCACATGCAACTGGACCCTCCGGGTTCACTCTTTCACAGCAACCCTAAATATAGCCCTAGCACGCCTGGCAGTCGACTGAAAACTCGGGCCCTAGAAAATGCGTTAAAAGCCTAATTCGCCCATCCAAAAGTGCCCCCAGAGGAAGGCTTTGGGTACAACTGAACTCCCCAGGGGAGCCTTAACGCAGCCCTACATGCAACTGGACCCTCCTTGTTCACTGTTTACGAGCAACCCTAAATATACCCCTAGCCACCATGTCAGAAGACTGAAAACTTGGGCTCCAGAAAATGCGTTTCAAGCCCCATTCACCCATCCAGAAGTGCCCCCAAAGGAAGGCTTTGGGTACAACTGAACTCCCCAGGGGAGCCTTTATGCAGCCCCACATGCAACTGGACCCTCCGGGTTCACTCTTTCACCGCAAGCCTAAATATAGCCCTAGCACGCCTGGCAGTCGACTGAAAGCTCGGGCCACAGAAAATGTGTTACGAGTCCCATTCGCCCATCCAAAAGAGCCTCCAAAGGAAGGCTTTGGGTACATCTGAACTCCCCATGGGAGCCTTTACGCAGCCCCACATGCAACTGGACCCTCCGTGTTCGCTCTTTACAGCAACCCTTAATAAAACACTAGCCAGCATTTCAGAAGACTGAAAACTCGGGCTCCAGAAAATGCGTTTCAAGCCCCATTCGCCCATCCAGAAGTGCCCCCAAAGGAAGGCTTTGGGTACAAGTGAACTCCCCAGGGGAGCCTTTATGCAGCCCCACATGCAACTGGACCCTCCGGGTTCACTCTTTCACAGCAACCCTAAATATAACCCTGGCCGGCCTGGCAGTCGACTGAAAACTCGGGCCACAGAAAAACTGTTAAAAGCCTAATTCGCCCATCCAAAAGTGCCCCCAAAGGAAGGCTTTGGGTACAAGTGAACTCCCCAGGGGAGCCTTTACGCAGCCCCACATGCAACTGGACACTGCTTGTTCACTGTTTACGAGCAACCCTAAATATACCCCTAGCCACCATGGCAGAAGACTGAAAACTCGGGCTCCAGAAAATGCGTTTCAAGCCCCATTCACCCATCCAGAAGTGCCCCCAAAGGAAGGCTTTGGGTACAAGTGAACTCCCCAGGGGAGCCTTTATGCAGCACCACATGCAACTGGACCCTCCGGGTTCACTCTTTCACAGCAACCCTAAATATAACCCTAGCCAACATGGCAGAAGACTGAAAACTCGGGCCACAGAAAAAGCGTTTCAAGCCCCTTTCGCCCATCCAGAAGTGCCCCCAAAGGAAGGCTTTGGGTACAAATGAACTCCCCAGGGGAGCCTTTATGCAGCCCAACATGCAACTGGACCCTCCTTGTTCGCTCTTTACAGCAACCCTAAATATAGCCCTAGCCAGCATAGCGGAAGACTGAAAACTCGGGCCACAGAAAAAGCGTTTCAAGACCCTTTCGCCTATCCAGATGTGCCCCCAAAGGAAGGCTTTGGGTACAAGTGAACTCCCCAGGGGAGCCTTTATGCAGCCCCACATGCAACTGGACCCTCCGTATTCGCTCTTTCACAGCAACCCTAAATATAACCCTGGCCCGCCTGGCAGTCGACTGAAAACTCGGGCCCCAGAAAATGCGTTAAAAGCCTAATTCGCCCATCCAAAAGTGCCCCCAGAGGAAGGCTTTGGGTACAACTGAACTCCCCAGGGGAGCCTTAACGCAGCCCTACATGCAACTGGACCCTCCTTGTTCACTGTTTACGAGCAACCCTAAATATACCCCTAGCCACCATGTCAGAAGACTGAAAACTTGGGCTCCAGAAAATGCGTTTCAAGCCCCATTCACCCATCCAGAAGTGCCCCCAAAGGAAGGCTTTGGGTACAACTGAACTCCCCAGGGGAGCCTTTATGCAGCCCCACATGCAACTGTACCCTCCGGGTTCACTCTTTCACCGCAAGCCTAAATATAGCCCTAGCACGCCTGGCAGTCGACTGAAAGCTCGGGCCACAGAAAATGTGTTACGAGTCCCATTCGCCCATCCAAAAGAGCCTCCAAAGGAAGGCTTTGGGTACATCTGAACTCCCCAGGGGAGCCTTTACGCAGCCCCACATGCAACTGGACCCTCCGTGTTCGCTCTTTACAGCAACCCTTAATAAAACACTAGCCAGCATTTCAGAAGACTGAAAACTCGGGCTCCAGAAAATGCGTTTCAAGCCCCATTCGCCCATCCAGAAGTGCCCCCAAAGGAAGGCTTTGGGTACAAGTGAACTCCCCAGGGGAGCCTTTATGCAGCCCCACATGCAACTGGACCCTCCGGGTTCACTCTTTCACAGCAACCCTAAATATAGCCCTGGCCCGCGTGGCAGTCGACTGAAAACTCGGGCCCCAGAAAATGCGTTAAAAGCCTAATACGCCCATCCAAAAGTGCCCCCAGAGGAAGGCTTTGGGTACAACTGGACTCCCCAGGGGAGCCTTAACGCAGCCCCACATGCAACTGGACCCTCCGTATTCGCTCTTTCACAGCAACCCTAAATATAACCCTGGCCCGCCTGGCAGTCGACTGAAAACTCGGGCCCCAGAAAATGCGTTAAAAGCCTAATTCGCCCATCCAAAAGTGCCCCCAAAGGAAGGATTTGGGTACAAGTGAACTCCCCAGGGGAGCCTTTACGCAGCCCCACATGCAACTGGACACTGCTTGTTCACTGTTTACGAGCAACCCTAAATATACCCCTAGCCACCATGGCAGAAGACTGAAAACTCGGGCTCCAGAAAATGCGTTTCAAGCCCCATTCACCCATCCAGAAGTGCCCCCAAAGGAAGGCTTTGGGTACAAGTGAACTCCCCAGGGGAGCCTTTATGCAGCCCCACATGCAACTGGACCCTCCGTGTTCACTCTTTCACCGCAAGCCTAAATATAGCCCTAGCACGCCTGGCAGTCGACTGAAAACTCGGGCCCCAGAAAATGTGTTACGAGCCCCAATCGCCCATCCAAAAGTGCCCCCAAAGGAAGGCTTTGGGTACAACTGAACTCCCCAGGGGAGCCTTTACGCAGCCCCACATGCAACTGGACCCTCCGTGTTCGCTCTTTACAGCAACCCTAAATATAACCCTAGCCAACATGGCAGAAGACTGAAAACTCGGGCCACAGAAAAAGCGTTTCAAGCCCCTTTCGCCCATCCAGAAGTGCCCCCAAAGGAAGGCTTTGGGTACAAATGAACTCCCCAGGGGAGCCTTTATGCAGCCCAACATGCAACTGGACCCTCCTTGTTCGCTCTTTACAGCAACCCTAAATATAGCCCTAGCCAGCATAGCGGAAGACTGAAAACTCGGGCCACAGAAAAAGCGTTTCAAGACCCTTTCGCCTATCCAGATGTGCCCCCAAAGGAAGGCTTTGGGTACAAGTGAACTCCCCAGGGGAGCCTTTACGCAGCCCCACATGCAACTGGACCCTCCGTATTCGCTCTTTCACAGCAACCCTAAATATAACCCTGGCCCGCATTGCAGACGACTGAAAAATTGGGCCGCAGAAGACGTGCTAGAAGCCCCATTCGACCATCCAAAAGTGCCCCCAAAGGAAGGCTTTGGGTACAAGTTAACTCCCCAGGGGATCCTTTATGCAGCACCACATGCAACTGGACCCTCCGGGTTCACTCTTTCACAGCAACCCTAAATATAGCCCTGGCCCGCCTGGCAGTCGACTGAAAACTCGGGCCCCAGAAAATGCGTTAAAAGCCTAATTCGCCCATCCAAAAGTGCCCCCAGAGGAAGGCTTTGGGTACAACTGAACTCCCCAGGGGAGCCTTAACGCAGCCCCACATGCAACTGGACCCTCCGTATTCGCTCTTTCACAGCAACCCTAAATATAGCCCTGGCCCGCCTTGCAGTCGACTGATAACTCGGGCCCCAGAAAATGCGTTAAAAGCCTAATTCGCCCATCCAAAAGTGCCCCCAGAGGAAGGCTTTGGGTACAACTGAACTCCCCAGGGGAGCCTTTACGCAGCCCCACATGCAACTGGACCCTCCTTGTTCACTGTTTACGAGCAACCCTAAATATACCCCTAGCCACCATGTCAGAAGACTGAAAACTTGGGCTCCAGAAAATGCGTTTCAAGCCCCATTCACCCATCCAGAAGTGCCCCCAAAGGAAGGCTTTGGGTACAACTGAACTCCCCAGGGGAGCCTTTATGCAGCCCCACATGCAACTGTACCCTCCGGGTTCACTCTTTCACCGCAAGCCTAAATATAGCCCTAGCACGCCTGGCAGTCGACTGAAAGCTCGGGCCACAGAAAATGTGTTACGAGTCCCATTCGCCCATCCAAAAGTGCCTCCAAAGGAAGGCTTTGGGTACATCTGAACTCCCCAGGGGAGCCTTTACGCAGCCCCACATGCAACTGGACCCTCCGTGTTCGCTCTTTACAGCAACCCTTAATAAAACCCTAGCCAGCATTTCAGAAGACTGAAAACTCGGGCTCCAGAAAATGCGTTTCAAGCCCCATTCGCCCATCCAGAAGTGCCCCCAAAGGAAGGCTTTGTGTACAAGTGAACTCCCCAGGGGAGCCTTTATGCAGCCCCACATGCAACTGGACCCTCCGGGTTCACTCTTTCACAGCAACCCTAAATATAGCCCTGGCCCGCGTGGCAGTCGACTGAAAACTCGGGCTCCAGAAAATGCGTTAAAAGCCGAATACGCCCATCCAAAAGTGCCCCCAGAGGAAGGCTTTGGGTACAACTGGACTCCCCAGGGGAGCCTTAACGCAGCCCCACATGCAACTGGACCCTCCGTATTCGCTCTTTCACAGCAACCCTAAATATATCCCTGGCCCGCCTGGCAGTCGACTGAAAACTCGGGCCCCAGAAAATGCGTTAAAAGCCTAATTCGCCCATCCAAAAGTGCCCCCAAAGGAAGGCTTTGGGTACAAGTGAACTCCCCAGGGGAGCCTTTACGCAGCCCCACATGCAACTGGACACTGCTTGTTCACTGTTTACGAGCAACCCTAAATATACCGCTAGCCAGCATGGCAGAAGACTGAACACTCGGGCTCCAGAAAATGCGTTTCAAGCCCCATTCACCCATCCAGAAGTGCCCCCAAAGGAAGGCTTTGGGTACAAGTGAACTCCCCAGGGGAGCCTTTATGCAGCCCCACATGCAACTGGACCCTCCTTGTTCGCTCTTTACAGCAACCCTAAATATAGCCCTAGCACGCCTGGCATTCGACTGAAAGCTCGGGCCACAGAAAATGTGTTACAAGCCCCATTCGCCCATCCAAAAGTGCCCCCAAAGAAAGGCTTTGGGTACATCTGAACTCCCCAGGGGAGACTTTACGCAGCCCCACATGCAACTGGACCCTCTGTGTTCGGTCTTTACAGCAACCCTAAATATAACCCTAGCCAGCATGGCAGAAGACTGAAAACTCGGGCCACAGAAAAAGAGTTTCAAGCCCCTTTCGCCCATCCAGTAGTGCCCCCAAAGGAAGGCTTTGGGTACAAGTGAACTCCCCAGGGGAGCCTTTATGCAGCCCCACATGCAACTGGACCCTCCGTATTCGCTCTTTCACAGCAACCCTAAATATAACCCTGGCCCGCATGGCAGACGACTGAAAACTTGGGCCCCAGAAAATGCGTTAAAAGCCTAATAGGCCCATCCAAAAGTGC
Organism: Anas platyrhynchos; assembly: GCF_047663525.1. NCBI lineage: Eukaryota > Metazoa > Chordata > Aves > Anseriformes > Anatidae > Anas > Anas platyrhynchos. The sequence goes on along the minus strand of NC_092597.1, from coordinate 2,047,573 downwards.
CCCCAGAGGAAGGCTTTGGGTACAACTGAACTCCCCAGGAGAGCCTTAACGCAGCCCCATGTGCAACTGGACCCTCCGTATTCGCTCTTTCACAGCAACCCTAAATATAGCCCTGGCCCGCGTGGCAGTCGACTGAAAACTCGGTCCCCAGAAAATGCATTAAAAGCCTAATTCGCCCATCCAAAAGTGCCCCCAGAGGAAGGCTTTGGGTACAAGTGAACACCCCAGGGGAGCCTTTATGCAGGCCCATACGCAACAGGAACCCCCGTGTTCGCTGTTTACAAGCAACCCTAAATATAACCCTAGCCAGCATGGCAGAAAATTGAAAACTCGGGCCACAGAAAAAGCGTTTCAAGCCCCATTCACCCATCCAGAAGTGCCCCTAAAGGAAGGCTTTGGGTACAAGTGAACTCCCCAGGGGAGCCTTAACGCAGCCCCACATGCAACTGGACCCTCCGTATTTGCTCTTTCGCAGCAACCCTAAATATATCCCTGGCCCGCCTGGCAGTCGACTGAAAACTCGAGACACAGAAAATGTGTTACGAGTCCCATTCGCCCATCCAAAAGTGCCTCCAAAGGAAGACTTTGGATACATCTGAACTCCCCAGGGGAGCCTTTACGCAGCCCCACATGCAACTGGACCCTCCGTGTTCGCTCTTTACAGCAACCCTAAATATAACCCTAGCCAACATGGCAGAAGACTGAAAACTCGGGCCACAGAAAAAGCGTTTCAAGCCCCTTTCGCCCATCCAGAAGTGCCCCCAAAGGAAGGCTTTGGGTACAAATGAACTCCCCAGGGGAGCCTTTATGCAGCCCAACATGCAACTGGACCCTCCTTGTTCGCTCTTTACAGCAACCCTAAATATAGCCCTAGCCAGCATAGCGGAAGACTGAAAACTCGGGCCACAGAAAAAGCGTTTCAAGACCCTTTCGCCTATCCAGATGTGCCCCCAAAGGAAGGCTTTGGGTACAAGTGAACTCCCCAGGGGAGCCTTTACGCAGCCCCACATGCAACTGGACCCTCCGTATTCGCTCTTTCACAGCAACCCTAAATATAACCCTGGCCCGCATTGCAGACGACTGAAAAATTGGGCGGCAGAAGACGTGCTAGAAGCCCCATTCGACCATCCAAAAGTGCCCCCAAAGGAAGGCTTTGGGTACAAGTTAACTCCCCAGGGGATCCTTTATGCAGCACCACATGCAACTGGACCCTCCGGGTTCACTCTTTCACAGCAACCCTAAATATAGCCCTGGCCCGCCTGGCAGTCGACTGAAAACTCGGGCCCCAGAAAATGCGTTAAAAGCCTAATTCGCCCATCCAAAAGTGCCCCCAGAGGAAGGCTTTGGGTACAACTGAACTCCCCAGGGGAGCCTTAACGCAGCCCCACATGCAACTGGACCCTCCGTATTCGCTCTTTCACAGCAACCCTAAATATAGCCCTGGCCCGCCTTGCAGTCGACTGATAACTCGGGCCCCAGAAAATGCGTTAAAAGCCTAATTCGCCCATCCAAAAGTGCCCCCAGAGGAAGGCTTTGGGTACAACTGAACTCCCCAGGGGAGCCTTTACGCAGCCCCACATGCAACTGGACCCTCCTTGTTCACTGTTTACGAGCAACCCTAAATATACCCCTAGCCACCATGTCAGAAGACTGAAAACTTGGGCTCCAGAAAATGCGTTTCAAGCCCCATTCACCCATCCAGAAGTGCCCCCAAAGGAAGGCTTTGGGTACAACTGAACTCCCCAGGGGAGCCTTTATGCAGCCCCACATGCAACTGTACCCTCCGGGTTCACTCTTTCACCGCAAGCCTAAATATAGCCCTAGCACGCCTGGCAGTCGACTGAAAGCTCGGGCCACAGAAAATGTGTTACGAGTCCCATTCGCCCATCCAAAAGTGCCTCCAAAGGAAGGCTTTGGGTACATCTGAACTCCCCAGGGGAGCCTTTACGCAGCCCCACATGCAACTGGACCCTCCGTGTTCGCTCTTTACAGCAACCCTTAATAAAACCCTAGCCAGCATTTCAGAAGACTGAAAACTCGGGCTCCAGAAAATGCGTTTCAAGCCCCATTCGCCCATCCAGAAGTGCCCCCAAAGGAAGGCTTTGTGTACAAGTGAACTCCCCAGGGGAGCCTTTATGCAGCCCCACATGCAACTGGACCCTCCGGGTTCACTCTTTCACAGCAACCCTAAATATAGCCCTGGCCCGCGTGGCAGTCGACTGAAAACTCGGGCTCCAGAAAATGCGTTAAAAGCCGAATACGCCCATCCAAAAGTGCCCCCAGAGGAAGGCTTTGGGTACAACTGGACTCCCCAGGGGAGCCTTAACGCAGCCCCACATGCAACTGGACCCTCCGTATTCGCTCTTTCACAGCAACCCTAAATATATCCCTGGCCCGCCTGGCAGTCGACTGAAAACTCGGGCCCCAGAAAATGCGTTAAAAGCCTAATTCGCCCATCCAAAAGTGCCCCCAAAGGAAGGCTTTGGGTACAAGTGAACTCCCCAGGGGAGCCTTTACGCAGCCCCACATGCAACTGGACACTGCTTGTTCACTGTTTACGAGCAACCCTAAATATACCGCTAGCCACCATGGCAGAAGACTGAAAACTCGGGCTCCAGAAAATGCGTTTCAAGCCCCATTCACCCATCCAGAAGTGCCCCCAAAGGAAGGCTTTGGGTACAAGTGAACTCCCCTGGGGAGCCTTTATGCAGCCCCACATGCAACTGGACCCTCCTTGTTCGCTCTTTACAGCAACCCTAAATATAGCCCTAGCACGCCTGGCATTCGACTGAAAGCTCGGGCCACAGAAAATGTGTTACAAGCCCCATTCGCCCATCCAAAAGTGCCCCCAAAGAAAGGCTTTGGGTACATCTGAACTCCCCAGGGGAGACTTTACGCAGCCCCACATGCAACTGGACCCTCTGTGTTCGGTCTTTACAGCAACCCTAAATATAACCCTAGCCAGCATGGCAGAAGACTGAAAACTCGGGCCACAGAAAAAGAGTTTCAAGCCCCTTTCGCCCATCCAGTAGTGCCCCCAAAGGAAGGCTTTGGGTACAAGTGAACTCCCCAGGGGAGCCTTTATGCAGCCCCACATGCAACTGGACCCTCCGTATTCGCTCTTTCACAGCAACCCTAAATATAACCCTGGCCCGCATGGCAGACGACTGAAAACTTGGGCCCCAGAAAATGCGTTAAAAGCCTAATAGGCCCATCCAAAAGTGCCCCCAGAGGAAGGCTTTGGGTACAACTGAACTCCCCAGGAGAGCCTTAACGCAGCCCCATGTGCAACTGGACCCTCCGTATTCGCTCTTTCACAGCAACCCTAAATATAGCCCTGGCCCGCGTGGCAGTCGACTGAAAACTCGGTCCCCAGAAAATGCATTAAAAGCCTAATTCGCCCATCCAAAAGTGCCCCCAGAGGAAGGCTTTGGGTACAAGTGAACACCCCAGGGGAGCCTTTATGCAGGCCCATACGCAACAGGAACCCCCGTGTTCGCTGTTTACAAGCAACCCTAAATATAACCCTAGCCAGCATGGCAGAAAATTGAAAACTCGGGCCACAGAAAAAGCGTTTCAAGCCCCATTCACCCATCCAGAAGTGCCCCTAAAGGAAGGCTTTGGGTACAAGTGAACTCCCCAGGGGAGCCTTAACGCAGCCCCACATGCAACTGGACCCTCCGTATTTGCTCTTTCGCAGCAACCCTAAATATATCCCTGGCCCGCCTGGCAGTCGACTGAAAACTCGAGACACAGAAAATGTGTTACGAGTCCCATTCGCCCATCCAAAAGTGCCTCCAAAGGAAGACTTTGGATACATCTGAACTCCCCAGGGGAGCCTTTACGCAGCCCCACATGCAACTGGACCCTCCGTGTTCGCTCTTTACAGCAACCCTAAATAAAACCCTAGCCAGAATTTCAGAAGACTGAAAACTCGGGCTCCAGAAAATGCGTTTCAAGCCCCATTCACCCATCCAGAAGTGCCCCCAAAGGAAGGCTTTGGGTACAACTGGACTCCCCAGGGGAGCCTTTATGCAGCCCCACATGCAACTGGACCCTCCGTATTCACTCTTTCACCGCAAGCCTAAATATAGCCCTAGCACGCCTGGCAGTCGACTGAAAGCTCGGGCCACAGAAAATGTGTTACGAGCCCCACTCGCCCATCCAAAAGTGCCCCCAAAGGAAGGCTTTGGGTACATCTGAACTCCCCAGGGGAGCCTTTATGCAGCCCCACATGCAACTGGACCCTCCTTGTTCACTGTTTACGAACAACCCTAAATATATCCCTGGCCCGCCTGGCAGTCGACTGAAAAATCGGGACCCAGAAAATGCATTAAAAGCCTAATTCGCCCCTCCAAAAGTACCCCCAGAGGAAGGCTTTGGGTACAAGTGAACTCCCCAGGGGAGCCTTTACGCAGCCCCACATGCAACTGGACCCTCCGGGTTCACTCTTTCACCGCAAGCCTAAATATAGCCCTAGCACGCCTGGCAGTCGACTGAAAGCTCGGGCCCCAGAAAATGCATTAAAAGCCTAATTCGCCCATCCAAAAGTGCCCCCAGAGGAAGGCTTTGGGTACAAGTGAACTCCCCAGGGGAGCCTTTATGCAGCCCCACATGCAACTGGACCCTCCTCGTTCACTGTTTACAAGCAACCCTAAATATAACACTAGCCAGCATGGCAGAAGACTGAAAACTCGGCCACAGAAAAAGCGTTTCAAGCACCTTTCGCCCATCCAGAAGAGCCCCCAAAGGAAGGCTTTGGGTACAAGTGAACTCTCCAGGGGAGCCTTTATGCAGCCCCACATGCAACTGGACCCTCCTTGTTCACTGTTTACGAACAACCCTAAATATATCCCTGGCCCGCCTGGCAGTCGACTGAAAAATCGGGACCCAGAAAATGCATTAAAAGCTTAATTCGCCCCTCCAAAAGTACCCCCAGAGGAAGGCTTTGGGTACAAGTGAACTCCCCAGGGGAGCCTTTACGCAGCCCCACATGCAACTGGACCCTCCGGGTTCACTCTTTCACCGCAAGCCTAAATATAGCCCTAGCACGCCTGGCAGTCGACTGAAAGCTCGGGCCCCAGAAAATGCATTAAAAGCCTAATTCGCCCATCCAAAAGTGCCCCCAGAGGAAGGCTTTGGGTACAAGTGAACTCCCCAGGGGAGCCTTTACGCAGCCCCACATGCAACTGGACCCTCCTTGTTCACTGTTTACGAGCAACCCTAAATATACCCCTAGCCACCATGGCAGAAGACTGAATACTCGGGCTCCAGAAAATGCGTTTCAAGCCCCATTCACCCATCCAGAAGTGCCCCCAAAGGAAGGCTTTGGGTACAAGTGAACTCCCCAGGGGAGCCTTTATGCAGCCCCACATGCAACTGGACCCTCCTTATTCGCTCTTTCACAGCAACCCTAAATATAGCCCTGGCCCGCCTGGCAGTCGACTGAAAAATCGGGCCCCAGAAAATGCATTAAAAGCCTAATTCGCCCCTCCAAAAGTGCCCCCAGAGGAAGGCTTTGGGTACATCTGAACTCCCCAGGGGAGCCTTTACGCAGCCCCACATGCAACTGGACCCTCCGGGTTCACTCTTTCACCGCAAGCCTAAATATAGCCCTAGCACGCCTGGCAGTCGATTGAAAGCTCGGGACACAGAAAATGTGTTACAAGCCCCATTAGCCCATCCAAAAGTGCCCCCAAAGGAAGGCTTTGGGTACAACTGAACTCCCCAGGGGAGCCTTTACGCAGCACCACATGCAACTGGACCCTCTGTGTTCGCTCTTTACAGCAACCCTAAATATAACCCTAGCCAGCATGGCAGAAGACTGAAAACTCGGGCCACAGAAAAGGCGTTTCAAGCCCCTTTCGCCTATCCAGAAGTGCCCCCAAAGGAAGGCTTTGGGTATAACTGGACTCCCCAGGGGAGCCTTAACGCAGCCCCACATGCAACTGGACCCTCCGTATTCACTTTTTCACAGCAACCCAAAATATAGCCCTGGCCCGCCTGGCAGTCGACTGAAAACTCGGGCCCCAGAAAATGCATTAAAAGCCTAATTCGCCCATCCAAAAGTGCCCCCAGAGGAAGGCTTTGGGTACAAGTGAACTCCCCAGGGGAGCCTTAACGCAGCCCCACATACAAGTGGACCCTTCGTATTTGCTCTTTCACAGCAACCCTAAATTAAACCCTGGCCCGCCTGGCAGTCGACTGAAAACTCGGGCCACAGAAAACGTGCTACAAGCCCCATTCGCCCCTCCAAAAGTGCCCCCAGAGGAAGGCTTTGGGTACAACTGAACTCCCCAGGGGAGCCTTTACGCAGCCCCACATGCAACTGGACACTGCTTGTTCACTGTTTACGAGCAACCCTAAATATACCGCTAGCCACCATGGCAGAAGACTGAAAACTCGGGCTCCAGAAAATGCGTTTCAAGCCCCATTCACCCATCCAGAAGTGCCCCCAAAGGAAGGCTTTGGGTACAAGTGAACTCCCCTGGGGAGCCTTTATGCAGCCCCACATGCAACTGGACCCTCCTTGTTCGCTCTTTACAGCAACCCTAAATATAGCCCTAGCACGCCTGGCATTCGACTGAAAGCTCGGGCCACAGAAAATGTGTTACAAGCCCCATTCGCCCATCCAAAAGTGCCCCCAAAGAAAGGCTTTGGGTACATCTGAACTCCCCAGGGGAGACTTTACGCAGCCCCACATGCAACTGGACCCTCTGTGTTCGGTCTTTACAGCAACCCTAAATATAACCCTAGCCAGCATGGCAGAAGACTGAAAACTCGGGCCACAGAAAAAGAGTTTCAAGCCCCTTTCGCCCATCCAGTAGTGCCCCCAAAGGAAGGCTTTGGGTACAAGTGAACTCCCCAGGGGAGCCTTTATGCAGCCCCACATGCAACTGGACCCTCCGTATTCGCTCTTTCACAGCAACCCTAAATATAACCCTGGCCCGCATGGCAGACGACTGAAAACTTGGGCCCCAGAAAATGCGTTAAAAGCCTAATAGGCCCATCCAAAAGTGCCCCCAGAGGAAGGCTTTGGGTACAACTGAACTCCCCAGGAGAGCCTTAACGCAGCCCCATGTGCAACTGGACCCTCCGTATTCGCTCTTTCACAGCAACCCTAAATATAGCCCTGGCCCGCGTGGCAGTCGACTGAAAACTCGGTCCCCAGAAAATGCATTAAAAGCCTAATTCGCCCATCCAAAAGTGCCCCCAGAGGAAGGCTTTGGGTACAAGTGAACACCCCAGGGGAGCCTTTATGCAGGCCCATACGCAACAGGAACCCCCGTGTTCGCTGTTTACAAGCAACCCTAAATATAACCCTAGCCAGCATGGCAGAAAATTGAAAACTCGGGCCACAGAAAAAGCGTTTCAAGCCCCATTCACCCATCCAGAAGTGCCCCTAAAGGAAGGCTTTGGGTACAAGTGAACTCCCCAGGGGAGCCTTAACGCAGCCCCACATGCAACTGGACCCTCCGTATTTGCTCTTTCGCAGCAACCCTAAATATATCCCTGGCCCGCCTGGCAGTCGACTGAAAACTCGAGACACAGAAAATGTGTTACGAGTCCCATTCGCCCATCCAAAAGTGCCTCCAAAGGAAGACTTTGGATACATCTGAACTCCCCAGGGGAGCCTTTACGCAGCCCCACATGCAACTGGACCCTCCGTGTTCGCTCTTTACAGCAACCCTAAATAAAACCCTAGCCAGAATTTCAGAAGACTGAAAACTCGGGCTCCAGAAAATGCGTTTCAAGCCCCATTCACCCATCCAGAAGTGCCCGCAAAGGAAGGCTTTGGGTACAAGTGAACTCCCCAGGGGAGCCTTTATGCAGCCCCACATGCAACTGGACCCTCCGGGTTCACTCTTTCACAGCAACCCTAAATATAGCCCTGGCCCGCGTGGCAGTCGACTGAAAACTCGGGCCCCAGAAAATGCGTTTCAAGCCCCATTCACCCATCCAGAAGTGCCCCCAAAGGAAGGCTTTGGGTACAACTGGACTCCCCAGGGGAGCCTTTATGCAGCCCCACATGCAACTGGACCCTCCGGGTTCACTCTTTCACCGCAAGCCTAAATATAGCCCTAGCACGCCTGGCAGTCGACTGAAAGCTCGGGCCCCAGAAAATGCATTAAAAGCCTAATTCGCCCATCCAAAAGTGCCCCCAGAGGAAGGCTTTGGGTACAAGTGAACTCCCCAGGGGAGCCTTTACGCAGCCCCACATGCAACTGGACCCTCCTTGTTCACTGTTTACGAGCAACCCTAAATATACCCCTAGCCACCATGGCAGAAGACTGAATACTCGGGCTCCAGAAAATGCGTTTCAAGCCCCATTCACCCATCCAGAAGTGCCCCCAAAGGAAGGCTTTGGGTACAAGTGAACTCCCCAGGGGAGCCTTTATGCAGCCCCACATGCAACTGGACCCTCCTTATTCGCTCTTTCACAGCAACCCTAAATATAGCCCTGGCCCGCCTGGCAGTCGACTGAAAAATCGGGCCCCAGAAAATGCATTAAAAGCCTAATTCGCCCCTCCAAAAGTGCCCCCAGAGGAAGGCTTTGGGTACATCTGAACTCCCCAGGGGAGCCTTTACGCAGCCCCACATGCAACTGGACCCTCCGGGTTCACTCTTTCACCGCAAGCCTAAATATAGCCCTAGCACGCCTGGCAGTCGATTGAAAGCTCGGGACACAGAAAATGTGTTACAAGCCCCATTAGCCCATCCAAAAGTGCCCCCAAAGGAAGGCTTTGGGTACAAGTGAACTCCCCAGGGGAGCCTTTACGCAGCACCACATGCAACTGGACCCTCTGTGTTCGCTCTTTACAGCAACCCTAAATATAACCCTAGCCAGCATGGCAGAAGACTGAAAACTCGGGCCACAGAAAAGGCGTTTCAAGCCCCTTTCGCCTATCCAGAAGTGCCCCCAAAGGAAGGCTTTGGGTATAACTGGACTCCCCAGGGGAGCCTTAACGCAGCCCCACATGCAACTGGACCCTCCGTATTCACTTTTTCACAGCAACCCAAAATATAGCCCTGGCCCGCCTGGCAGTCGACTGAAAACTCGGGCCCCAGAAAATGCATTAAAAGCCTAATTCGCCCATCCAAAAGTGCCCCCAGAGGAAGGCTTTGGGTACAAGTGAACTCCCCAGGGGAGCCTTAACGCAGCCCCACATACAAGTGGACCCTTCGTATTTGCTCTTTCACAGCAACCCTAAATTAAACCCTGGCCCGCCTGGCAGTCGACTGAAAACTCGGGCCACAGAAAACGTGCTACAAGCCCCATTCGCCCCTCCAAAAGTGCCCCCAGAGGAAGGCTTTGGGTACAACTGAACTCCCCAGGGGAGCCTTTACGCAGCCCCACATGCAACTGGACCCTCCTTGTTCACTGTTTACGAGCAACCCTAAGTATACCCCTAGCCACCATGGCAGAAGACTGGAAACTCGGGCTCCAGAAAATGCGTTTCAAGCCCCATTCACCCATCCAGAAGTGCCCCCAAAGGAAGGCTTTGGGTAAAAGTGAACTCCCCAGGAGAGCCTTTATGCAGCCCCACATGCAACTGGACCCTCCGGGTTCACTCTTTCACCGCAAGCCTAAATATATCCCTAGCACGCCTGGCAGTCGACTGAAAGCTCGGGTCACAGAAAATGTGTTACGAGCCCCATTCGCCCATCCAGAAGTGCCCCCAAAGGAAGGCTTTGGGTACATCTGAACTCCCCAGGGGAGCCTTAACGTAGCCCCACATGCAACTGGACCCTCCGTGTTCGCTCTTTACAGCAACCCTAAATATAACCCTAGCCAGCATGGCAGAAGACTGAAAACTCGGGCCACAGAAAAAGCGTTTCAAGCCCATTTCGCCCATCCAGAAGTGCCCCCAAAGGAAGGCTTTGGGTACAACTGAACTCCCCAGGGGAGCCTTTACGCAGCCTCACATGCAACTGGACCCTCTGTGTTCGCTCTTTACAGCAACCCTAAATATAACCCCAGCCAGCATGGAAGACGACTGAAAACTTGGGCCACAGAAAAAGCGTTTCAAGCCCCATTCGCCTATTCAGAAGTGCCCCCATAGGAAGGCTTTGGGTACAACTGGACTCCCCAGGGGAGCCTTAACGCAGCCCCACATGCAACTGGACCCTCCGTATTCGCTCTTTCACAGCAACCCTAAATATAGCCCTGGCCCGCCTGGCTGTCGACTGAAAATTCGGGCCCCAGAAATACTGTTAAAAGCCTAATTCGCCCATCCAAAAGTGCCCCCAGAGGAAGGCTTTGGGTACAAGTGAACTCCCCAGGGGAGCCTTTACGCAGCCCCACATGCAACTGGACCCTCCTTGTTCACTGTTTACGAGCAACCCTAAATATTGCCGTGGCCCGCCTGGCAGTCGACTGAAAACTCAGGCCCAAGAAAATGCATTAAAAGCCTAATTCTCCCCTCCAAATGTGCCCCCAGAGGAAGGCTTTGGGTACGTCTGAACTCCCCAGGGGAGCCTTTATGCAGCCCCACATGCAACTGGACCCTCCTTGTTCACTGTTTACGAGCAACCCTAAATATACCCCTCGGCGCAATGGGAGAAGACTGAAAAAGCGGGCCTCAGAAAACGCATTGCGATTCCCCTTGGACCATGCAAAAGTGCCCCCAAAGGAAGGCTTTGGGTACAACTGGACTCCCCAGGGGAGCCTTAACGCAGCCCCACATGCAACTGGACCGTCCGTATTCGCTCTTTCACAGCAACCCTAAATATATCCCTGGCCCGCCTGGTAGTCGACTGAAAACTCGGGCCCCAGAAAATGCATTAAAAGCCTAATTCGCCCATCCAAAAGTGCCCCCAGAGGAGGGCTTTGGGTACAACTGAACTCCCCAGGGGAGCCTTAACGCAGCCCCACATGCAACGGGACCCTCCTTGTTCACTGTTTACGAGCAACCCTAAATATACCCCTAGCCACCATGGCAGAAGACTGAAAACTCGGGCTCCAGAAAATATGTTTCAAACCCCATTCACCCATCCAGAAGTGCCCCCAAAGGAAGGCTTTGGGTACAAGTGAACTCCCCAGGGGAGCCTTTATGCAGCCCCACATGCAACTGGACCCTCCGGGTTCACTCTTTCACCGCAAGCCTAAATATAGCCCTAGCATGCCTGGCAGTCGTCTGAAAGCTCGGGCCACAGAAAATGTGTTACGAGCCCCATTCGCCCATCCAGAAGTGCCCCCAAAGGAAGGCTTTGGGTACATCTGAACTCCCCAGGGGAGCCTTAACGTAGCCCCACATGCAACTGGACCCTCCGTGTTCGCTCTTTACAGCAACCCTAAATATAACCCTAGCCAGCATGGCAGAAGACTGAAAACTCGGGCCACAGAAAAAGCGTTTCAAGCCCCTTTCGCCCATCCAGAAGTGCCCCCAGAGGAAGGCTTTGGGTACAACTGAACTCCCCAGGGGAGCCTTAACACAGCCTCACATGCAACTGGACCCTCTGTGTTCGCTCTTTACAGCAACCCTAAATATAACCCCAGCCAGCATGGAAGACGACTGAAAACTTGGGCCACAGAAAAAGCGTTTCAAGCCCCATTCGCCTATTCAGAAGTGCCCCCATAGGAAGGCTTTGGGTACAACTGGACTCCCCAGGGGAGCCTTAACGCAGCCCCACATGCAACTGGACCTTCCGTATTCGCTCTTTCACAGCAACCCTAAATATAGCCCTGGCCCGCCTGGCAGTCGACTGAAAATTCGGGCCCCAGAAATACTGTTAAAAGCCTAATTCGCCCATCCAAAAGTGCCCCCAGAGGAAGGCTTTGGGTACAAGTGAACTCCCCAGGGGAGCCTTTACGCAGCCCCACATGCAACTGGACCCTCCTTGTTCACTGTTTACGAGCAACCCTAAATATACCGCTAGCCACCATGGCAGAAGACTGAAAACTCGGGCTCCAGAAAATGCGTTTCAAGCCCCATTTACCCATCCAGAAGTGCCCCCAAAGGAAGGCTTTGGGTACAAGTGAACTCCCCAGGGGAGCCTTTATGCAGCCCCACATGCAACTGGACACTCCGTATTTGCTCTTTCACAGCAACCCTAAATATAACCCTGGCCCGCATGGCAGACGACTGAAAAATCGGGCCCCAGAAAACGTGCTACAAGCCCCATTCGACCATCCAAAAGTGCCCCCAAAGGAAGGCTTTGTGTACAAGTGAACTCCCCAGGGGAGCCTTTACGCAGCCCCACATGCAACTGGACCCTCCTTGTTCACTGTTTACGAGCAACCCTAAATATTGCCGTGGCCCGCCTGGCAGTCGACTGAAAACTCGGGCCCAAGAAAATGCATTAAAAGCCTAATTCTCCCCTCCAAATGTGCCCCCAGAGGAAGTCTTTGGGTACAACTGAACTCCCCAGGGGAGCCTTTATGCAGCCCCACATGCAACTGGACCCTCCTTGTTCACTGTTTACGAGCAACCCTAAATATACCCCTAGCCACCATGGCAGAAGACTGAAAACTCAGGCTCCAGAAAATGTGTTTCAAGCCCCATTCACCCATCCAGAAGTGCCCCCAAAGGAAGGCTTTGGGTACGTCTGAACTCCCCAGGGGAGCCTTTATGCAGCCCCACATGCAACTGGACCCTCCGGGTTCACTCTTTCACCGCAAGCCTAAATATAGCACTCGGTGCAATGGGAGAAGACTGAAAAAGCGGGCCTCAGAAAACGCATTGCGATTCCCCTTGGACCATGCAAAAGTGCCCCCGAAGGAAGGCTTTGGGTACAACTGGACTCCCCAGGGGAGCCTTTATGCAGGCCCATACGCAACTGGACCCCCCGTGTTCGCTGTTTACAAGCAACCATAAATATAACACTAGCCTGCCTAGAAGAAAACTGAAAAGACGGGCTACAGAAAATGTGTTTCAAGCCCCATTCACAAATCCAGAAGTGCCCCCAAAGGAAGGCTTTGGGTACAAGTGAACTCCCCAGGGGAGCCTTTATGCAGCCCCACATGCAACTGGACCCTCCGGGTTCACTCTTTCACCGCAAGCCTAAATATAGCCCTGGCCCGCCTGGCAGTCGACTGAAAACTCGGGCCCCAGAAAATGCATTAAAAGCCGAATTCTCCCCTCCAAAAGTGCCCCCAGAGGAAGGCTTTGGGTACAACTGAACTCCCCAGGGGAGCCTTTACGCAGCCCCACATGCAACTGGACCCTCCTTGTTCACTGTTTACGAGCAACCCTAAATATACCCCTAGCCACCATGGCAGAAGACTGAAAACTCGGGCTCCAGAAAATGCGTTTCAAGCCCCATTCACCCATCCAGAAGTGCACCCAGAGGAAGGCTTTGGGTACAACTGAACTCCCCAGGGGAGCCTTTACGCAGCCCCACATGCAACTGGACCCTCCTTGTTCACTGTTTACGAGCAACCCTAAATATACCCCTAGCCACCATGGCAGAAGACTGAAAACTCGGGCTCCAGAAAATGCGTTTCAAGCCCCATTCACCCATCCAGAAGTGCCCCCAAAGGAAGGCTTTCGGTACAACTGAACTCCCCAGGGGAGCCTTAACGCAGCCCCCCATGCAACTGGACCCTCCGTATTCGCTCTTTCACAGCAACCCTAAATATATCCCTGGCCCGCCTGGCAGTCGACTGAAAACTCGGGCCCCAGAAAATGCGTTAAAAGCCTAATTCGCCCATCCAAAAGTGCCCCCAGAGGAAGGCTTTGGGTACAACTGAACTCCCCAGGGGAGCCTTTACGCAGCCCCACATGCAACTGGACCCTCCTTGTTCACTGTTTACGAGCAACCCTAAATATACCCCTAGCCAGCATGGCAGAAGACTGAAAACTCGGGCTCCAGAAAATGCATTTCAAGCCCCATTCACCCATCCAGAAGTGCCCCCAAAGGAAGGATTTGGGTACAACTGAACTCCCCAGGGGAGCCTTTATGCAGCCCTACATGCAACTGGACCCTCCGGGTTTACTCTTTCACCGCAAGCCTAAATATAGCCCTAGCACGCCTGGCAGTCGACTGAAAGCTCGGGCCTCGGAAAATGTGTTACGAGCCCCATTCGGCCATCCAAAAGTGCCCCCAAAGGAAGGCTTTGGGTACATCTGAACTCCCCAGAGGAGCCTTTACGCAGCCCCACATGCAACTGGACCCTCCGTGTTCGCTCTTTACAGCAACCCTAAATATAACCCTAGCCAGCATGGCAGAAGACTGAAAACTCGGGCCACAGAAAAAGCGTTTCAAGCCCCTTTCGCCCATCCAGAAGTGCCCCCAAAGGAAGGCTTTGGGTACAAGTGAACTCCCCAGGGGAGCCTTTACGCAGCCCCACATGCAACTGGACCCTCCGGGTTCACTCTTTCACAGCAACCCTAAATATAGCCGTGGCCCGCCTGGCAGTCGACTGAAAACTCGGGCCCCAGAAAATGCGTTTCAAGCCCCATTCACCCATCCAGAAGTGCCCCCAAAGGAAGGCTTTGGGTACGTCTGAACTCCCCAGGGGAGCCTTTATGCAGCCCCACATGCAACTGGACCCTCCGGGTTCACTCTTTCACCGCAAGCCTAAATATAGCACTCGGTGCAATGGGAGAAGACTGAAAAAGCGGGCCTCAGAAAACGCATTGCGATTCCCCTTGGACCATGCAAAAGTGCCCCCAAAGGAAGGCTTTGGGTACAACTGGACTCCCCAGGGGAGCCTTTATGCAGGCCCATACGCAACTGGATCCCCCGTGTTCGCTGTTTACAAGCAACCATAAATATAACACTAGCCAGCCTAGAAGAAAACTGAAAACTCGGGCTACAGAAAATGTGTTTCAAGCCCCATTCACAAATCCAGAAGTGCCCCCAAAGGAAGGCTTTGGGTACAAGTGAACTCCCCAGGGGAGCCTTTATGCAGCCCCACATGCAACTGGACCCTCCGGGTTCACTCTTTCACCGCAAGCCTAAATATAGCCCTGGCCCGCCTGGCAGTCGACTGAAAACTCGGGCCCCAGAAAATGCATTAAAAGCCGAATTCTCCCCTCCAAAAGTGCCCCCAGAGGAAGGCTTTGGGTACAACTGAACTCCCCAGGGGAGCCTTTACGCAGCCCCACATGCAACTGGACCCTCCTTGTTCACTGTTTACGAGCAACCCTAAATATACCCCTAGCCACCATGGCAGAAGACTGAAAACTCGGGCTCCAGAAAATGCGTTTCAAGCCCCATTCACCCATCCAGAAGTGCACCCAGAGGAAGGCTTTGGGTACAACTGAACTCCCCAGGGGAGCCTTTACGCAGCCCCACATGCAACTGGACCCTCCTTGTTCACTGTTTACGAGCAACCCTAAATATACCCCTAGCCACCATGGCAGAAGACTGAAAACTCGGGCTCCAGAAAATGCGTTTCAAGCCCCATTCACCCATCCAGAAGTGCACCCAAAGGAATGCTTTCGGTACAACTGAACTCCCCAGGGGAGCCTTAACGTAGCCCCACATGCAACTGGACCCTCCGTATTCGCTCTTTCACAGCAACCCTAAATATATCCCTGGCCCGCCTGGCAGTCGACTGAAAACTCGGGCCCCAGAAAATGCGTTAAAAGCCTAATTCGCCCATCCAAAAGTGCCCCCAGAGGAAGGCTTTGGGTACAACTGAACTCCCCAGGGGAGCCTTTACGCAGCCCCACATGCAACTGGACCCTCCTTGTTCACTGTTTACGAGCAACCCTAAATATACCCCTAGCACGCCTGGCAGTCGACTGAAAACTCGGGCCTCAGAAAATGTGTTACGAGCCCCATTCGGCCATCCAAAAGTGCCCCCAAAGGAAGGCTTTGGGTACATCTGAACTCCCCAGAGGAGCCTTTACGCAGCCCCACATGCAACTGGACCCTCCGTGTTCGCTCTTTACAGCAACCCTAAATATAACCCTAGCCAGCATGGCAGAAGACTGAAAACTCGGGCCACAGAAAAAGCGTTTCAAGCCCCTTTCGCCCATCCAGAAGTGCCCCCAAAGGAAGGCTTTGGGTACAAGTGAACTCCCCAGGGGAGCCTTTACGCAGCCCCACATGCAACTGGACCCTCCGGGTTCACTCTTTCACAGCAACCCTAAATATAGCCGTGGCCCGCCTGGCAGTCGACTGAAAACTCGGGCCCCAGAAAATGCGTTTCAAGCCCCATTCACCCATCCAGAAGTGCCCCCAAAGGAAGGCTTTGGGTACGTCTGAACTCCCCAGGGGAGCCTTTATGCAGCCCCACATGCAACTGGACCCTCCTTGTTCACTGTTTACGAGCAACCCTAAATATATCCCTCGGCGCAATGGGAGAAGACTGAAAAAGCGGGCCTCTGAAAACGCATTGCGATTCCCCTTGGACCATGCAAAAGTGCCGCCAAAGGAAGGCTTTGGGTACAACTGGACTCCCCAGGGGAGCCTTAACGCAGCCCCACATGCAACTGGACCCTCCGTATTCGCTCTTTCACAGCAACCCTAAATATAGCCCTGGCCCGCCTGGCAGTTGACTGAAAACTCGGGCCCCAGAAAATGCGTTAAAAGCCTAATTCGCCCAGCCAAAAGTGCCCCCAGAGGAAGGCTTTGTGTACAAGTGAACTCCCCAGGGGAGCCTTTATGCAGCCCCACATGCAACTGGACCCTGCGTATTCGCTCTTTCACAGCAACCCTAAATATAACCCTGGCCCGCATGGCAGACGACTGAAAAATCGGGCCCCAGAAAACGTGCTACAAGCACCATTCGACCATCCAAAAGTGCCCCCAAAGGAAGGCTTTGGGTACAACTGAACTCCCCAGGGGAGCCTTTATGCAGGCACATACGCAACTGGATCCCCCGTGTTTCCTGTTTACAAGCAACCCTAAATATATCCCTAGCCAGCAAGGCATAGAACTGAAAACTCGGGCCACAGAAAAAGCGTTTCAAGCCCCATTCACCCATCCAGAAGTGCCCCCAAAGGAAGGCTTTGGGTACAACTGAACTCCCCAGGGGAGCCTTTATGCAGCCCCACATGCAACTGGACCCTCTGGGTTCACTCTTTCACAGCAACCCTAAATATAGCCCTGGCCCGCCTGGCAGTCGACTGAAAACTCAGGCCCCAGAAAATGCGTTAAAAGCCTAATTCGCCCATCCAAAAGTGCCCCCAGAGGAAGGCTTTGGGTACACCTGAACTCCCCAGGGGAGCCTTTATGCAGCCCCACATGCAGCTGGACCCTCCTTGTTCACTGTTTACGAGCAACCCTAAATATACCCCTAGCCAGCATGGCAGAAGACTGAAAACTCGGGCTCCAGAAAATGCATTTCAAGCCCCATTCACCCATCCAGAAGTGCCCCCAAAGGAAGGCTTTGGGTACAAGTGAACTCCCCAGGGGATCCTTTATGCAGCCCTACATGCAACTGGACCCTCCGGGTTCACTCTTTCACCGCAAGCATAAATATAGCCCTGGCCCGCCTGGCCGTCGACTGAAAACTCGGGCCACAGAAAATGTGTTACAAGCCCCATTCGCCCATTCAAAAGTGCCCCCACAGGAAGGCTTTGGGTACATCTGAACTCCCCAGGGGAGCCTTTACGCAGCCCCACATGCAACTGGACCCTCCGTGTTCGCTCTTCACAACAACCCTAAATATAACCCCAGCCAGCATGGCAGAAGACTGAAAACTCGGGCCACAGAAAAAGCGTTTCAAGCCCCTTTCGCCCATCCAGAAGTGCCCCCAAAGGAAGGCTTTGTGTACAAGTGAACTCCCCAGGGGAGCCTTTATGCAGCCCCACATGCAACTGGACCATGCGTATTCGCTCTTTCACAGCAACCCTACATATAACCCTGGCCCGCCTGGCAGTCAACTGAAAACTCGGGCCCCAGAAAAACTGTTAAAAGCCTAATTCGCCCATCCAAAAGTGCCCCCAGAGGAAGGCTTTGGGTACAACTGAACTCCCCAGGGGAGCCTTTACGCAGCCCCACATGCAACTGGACCCTCCGGGTTCACTCTTTCACAGCAACCCTAAATATAGCCGTGGCCCGCCTGGCAGTCGACTGAAAACTCGGGCCCCAGAAAATTCGTTTCAAGCCCCATTCACCCATCCAGAAGTGCCCCCAAAGGAAGGCTTTGGGTACAAGTGAACTCCCCAGGGGAGCCTTTACGCAGCCCCCCATGCAACTGGACCCTCCTTGTTCACTGTTTACGAGCAACCCTAAATATACCACTAGCCACCATGGCAGAAGACTGAAAACTCGGGCTCCAGAAAAAGCGTTTCAAGCCCCTTTCGCCCATCCAGAAGTGCCCCCAAAGGAAGGCTTTGGGTACAAGTGAACTCCCCAGGGGAGCCTTTATGCAGCCCCACATGCAACTGGACCCTCCTTGTTCACTGTTTACGAGCAACCCTAAATATAACCCTCGGCGCAATGGGAGAAGACTGAAAAAGCGGGCCTCAGAAAACGCATTGCGATTCCCCTTGGACCATGCAAAAGTGCCCCCAAAGGAAGGCTTTGGGTACAACTGGACTCCCCAGGGGAGCCTTAACGCAGCCCCACATGCAACTGGACCCTCCGTATTCGCTCTTTCACAGCAACCCTAAATATATCCCTGGCCCGCCTGGCAGTCGACTGAAAACTCGGGCCCCAGAAAATGCGTTAAAAGCCTAATTCGCCCAGCCAAAAGTGCCCCCAGAGGAAGGCTTTGGGTACAAGTGAACTCCCCAGGGGAGCCTTTACGCAGCCCCACATGCAACTGGACCTTCCTTGTTCGCACTTTACAGCAACCCTAAATATAACCCTAGCCAGCATGGCAGAAGACTGAAAACTCGGGCTCCAGAAAATGCGTTTCAAGCCCCATTCACCCATCCAGAAGTGCCCCCAGAGGAAGGCTTTGGGTACAACTGAACTCCCCAGGGGAGCCTTTATGCAGCCCCACATGCAACTGGACCCTCCGGGTTCACTCTTTCACCGCAAGCCTAAATATAGCCCTAGCACGCCAGGCAGTCGACTGAAAACTCGGGCCACAGAAAAAGCATTTCAAGCCCCTTTCGCCCATCTAGAAGTGCCCCCAAAGGAAGGCTTTGTGTACAAGTGAACTCCCCAGGGGAGCCTTTACGCAGCCCCACATGCAACTGGACCCTCCGTATTCGCTCTTTCACAGCAACCCTAAATATAACCCTGGCCCGCATGGCAGACGACTGAAAAATCGGGCCCCAGAAAACGTGCTACAAGCACCATTCGACCATCCAAAAGTGCCCCCAAAGGAAGGCTTTGGGTACAACTGAACTCCCCAGGGGAGCCTTTATGCAGGAACATACGCAACTGGATCCCCCGTGTTTGCTGTTTACAAGCAACCCTAAATATATCCCTAGCCAGCAAGGCATAGAACTGAAAACTCGGGCCACAGAAAAAGCGTTTCAAGCCCCATTCACCCATCCAGAAGTGCCCCCAAAGGAAGGCTTTGGGTACAACTGAACTCCCCAGGGGAGCCTTTATGCAGCCCCACATGCAACTGGACCCTCCGGGTTCACTCTTTCACAGCAACCCTAAATATAGCCCTGGCCCGCCTGGCAGTCGACTGAAAACTCAGGCCCCAGAAAATGCGTTAAAAGCCTAATTCGCCCATCCAAAAGTGCCCCCAGAGGAAGGCTTTGGGTACAACTGAACTCCCCAGGGGAGCCTTTACGCAGCCCCACATGCAACTGGACCCTCCGTGTTCGCTCTTCACAGCAACCCTAAATATAGCCCTGGCCCGCCTGGCAAAAGACTGAAAACTCGGGCCACAGAAAAAGCGTTTCAAGCCCCTTTCGCCCATCCAGAAGTGCCCCCAAAGGAAGGCTTTGGGTACAACTGAACTCTCCAGGGGAGCCTTTATGCAGCCCCACATGCAACTGGACCCTGCGTATTCGCTCTTTCACAGCAACCCTAAATATAACCCTGGCCCGCATGGCAGACGACTGAAAAATCGGGCCCAAGAAAACGTGCTACAAGCCCCATTCGACCATCCAAAAGTGCCCCCAGAGGAAGGCTTTGGTTACAACTGAACTCCCCAGGGGAGCCTTAACGCAGCCCCACATGCAACTGGACCCTCTGTATTCTCTCTTTCACACCAACCCTAAATATAGCCCTGGCCCGCCTGGCAGTCGACTGAAAACTCGGGCCCCAGAGAAACTGTTAAAAGCCTAATTCGCCCATCCAAAAGTGCCCCCAGAGGAAGGCTTTGGGTACAACTGAACTCCCCAGGGGAGCCTTTGCGCAGCCCCACATGCAACTGGACCCTCCTTGTTCACTGTTTACGAGCAACCCTAAATATAGCCCTGGCCCGCCTGGCAGTCGACTGAAAACTCGGGCCCAAGGAAATGCATTAAAAGCCTAATTCTCCCCTCCAAAAGTGCCCCCAGAGGAAGTCTTTGGGTACAACTGAACTCCCCAGGGGAGCCTTTACGCAGCCCCACATGCAACTGGATCCTCCGTGTTCACTGTTTACGAGCAACCCTAAATATACCCCTAGACACCATGGCAGAAGACTGAAAACTCGGGCTCCAGAAAATGCGTTTCAAGCCCCATTCACCCATCCAGAAGTGCCCCCAAAGGAAGGCTTTGGGTACGTCTGAACTCCCCAGGGGAGCCTTTATGCAGCCCCACATGCAACTGGACCCTCTGGGTTCACTCTTTCACCGCAAGCCTAAATATAGCCCTCGGCGCAATGGGAGAAGACTGAAAAAGCGGGCCTCAGAAAACGCATTGCGATTCCCCTTGGACCATGCAAAAGTGCCCCCAAAGGAAGGCTTTGGGTACAACTGGACTCCCCAGGGGAGTCTTTATGCAGGCCCATACGCAACTGGACCCCCCGTGTTCGCTGTTTACAGCAACCCTAAATATAACACTAGCCAGCCTAGAAGAAAACTGAAAACTCGGGCAACAGAAAAAGCGTTAAAAGCCCAATAAGCCCATCCAAAAGTGCCCCCAGAGGAAGGCTTTGTGTACAAGTGAACTCCCCAGGGGAGCCTTAACGCAGCCCCACATGCAACTGGACCCTCCGTATTTGCTCTTTCACAGCAACCCTAAATATAGCCCTGGCCCGCCTGGCAGTCGACTGAAAACTCGGGCCCCAGAAAATGCGTTAAAAGCCTAATTCGCCCATCCAAAAGTGCCCCCAGAGGAAGGCTTTGGGTACATCTGAACTCCCCAGGGGAGCCTTTACGCAGCCCCACATGCAACTGGACCCTCCGTGTTCGCTCTTTACAGCAACCCTAAATATAACCCTAGCCAGCATGGCAGAAGACTGAAAACTCGGGCCACAGAAAAAGCGTTTCAAGCCCCTTTCGCCCATCCAGAAGTGCCCCCAAAGGAAGGCTTTGGGTACAAGTGAACTCCCCAGGGGAGCCTTTACGCAGACCCACATGCAACTGGACCCTCCGGGTTCACTCTTTCACAGCAACCCTAAATATAGCCGTGGCCCGCCTGGCAGTCGACTGAAAACTCGGGCTCCAGAAAATGCGTTTCAAGCCCCATTCACCCATCCAGAAGTGCCCCAAAAGGAAGGCTTTGGGTACAACTGTACTCCCCAGGGGAGCCTTTATGCAGCCCCACATGCAACTGGACCCTCCGTATTCGCTCTTTCACAGCAACCCTAAATATAACCCTGGCGCGCATGGCAGACGACTGAAAAATCGGGCCCTAGAAAACGTGCTACAAGCCCCATTCGACCATCCAAAAGTGCCCCCAAAGGAAAGCTTTGGGTACATTTGAACTCCCCAGGGGAGCCTTTATGCAGGCCCATACGCAACTGGACCCCCCATGTTCGCTGTTTACAGGCAACCCTAAATATAACACTAGCCAGCCTAGCAGAAAACTGAAAACTCGGGCAACAGAAAAAGCGTTAAAAGCCTAATTCGCCCATCCAAAAGTGCCCCCAAAGGAAGGCTTTGGGTACAACTGAACTCCCCAGGGGAGCCTTAACGCAGCCCCACATGCAACTGGACCCTCCGTATTCGCTTTTTCACAGCAACCCTAAATATAGCCCTGGCCCACCTGGCAGTCGACTGAAAACTCGGGCCCCAGAAAATGCGTTAAAAGCCTAATTCGCCCATCCAAAAGTGCCCCCAGAGGAAGGTTTTGGGTAGAAGTGGACTCCCCAGGGGAGCCTTTACGCAGCCCCACATGCAACTGGACCCTCCTTGTTCGCACTTTACAGCAACCCTAAATATAACCCTAGCCAGCATGGCAGAAGACTGAAAACTCGGGCTCCAGAAAATGCGTTTCAAGCCCCATTCACCCATACAGAAGTGCCCCCAAAGGAAGGCTTTGGGTACAACTGAACTCCCCAGGGGAGCCTTTATGCAGCCCCACATGCAACTGGACCCTCCGCGTTCACTCTTTCACCGCAAGCCTAAATATAGCCCTAGCACGCCTGGCAGTCGACTGAAAACTCGGGCCACAGAAAAAGCGTTTCAAGCCCCTTTCGCCCATCTAGAAGTGCCCCCAAAGGAAGGCTTTGTGTACAAGTGAACTCCCCAGGGGAGCCTTTATGCAGCCCCACATGCAACTGGACCCTCCGTATTCGCTCTTTCACAGCAACCCTAAATATAATCCTGGCCCGCATGGCAGACGACTGAAAAATCGGGCCCCAGAAAACGTGCTACAAGCCCCATTCGACCATCCAAAAGTGCCCCCAAAGGAAGGCTTTGGGTACAACTGAACTCCCCAGGGGAGCCTTTATGCAGGCACATACGCAACGGGATCCCCCGTGTTTGCTGTTTACAAGCAACCCTAAATATATCCCTAGCCAGCAAGGCAGAGAACTGAAAACTCAGGCCACAGAAAAAGCGTTTCAAGCCCCATTCAACCATCCAGAAGTGCCCCCAAAGGAAGGCTTTGGGTACAACTGAACTCCCCAGGGGAGCCTTTATGCAGCCCCACATGCAACTGGACCCTCCGGATTCACTCTTTCACAGCAACCCTAAATATAGCCCTGGCCCGCCTGGCAGTCGACTGAAAACTCGGGCCCCAGAAAATGCGTTAAAAGCCTAATTCGCCCATCCAAAAGTGCCCCCAAAGGAAGGCTTTGGGTACAACTGAACTCCCCAGGGGAGCCTTTATGCAGCCCCACATGCAACTGGACCCTCCGTATTCGCTCTTTCACAGCAACCCTAAATATAGCCCTGGCCCGCCTGGCAGTCGAATGAAAACTCGGGCCCCAGAAAAACCTTTAAAAGACTAATTCGCCCATCCAAAAGTGCCCCCAGAGGAAGGCTTTGGGTACAACTGAACTCCCCAGGGGAGCCTTTATGCAGCCCCACATGCAACTGGACCCTCCTTGTTCACTGTTTACGAGCAACCCTAAATATACCCCTAGCCACCATGGCAGAAGACTGAAAATTCGGGCTCCAGAAAATGCGTTTCAAGCCCCATTCACCCATCCAGAAGTGCCCCCAAAGGAAGGCTTTGGGTACAAGTGAACTCCCCAGGGGAGCCTTTATGCAGCCCCACATGCAACTGGACCCTCCGGGTTCACTCTTTCAAAGCAACCCTAAATATAGCCCTAACCCGCCTGGCAGTTGACTGAAAACTCGGGCCCCAGAAAATGCGTTAAAAGCCTAATTCGCCCATCCAGAAGTGCCCCCAGAGGAAGGCTTTGGGTACAACTGAACTCCCCAGGGGAGCCTTTATGCAGCCCCACATGCAACTGGACCCTCCGTATTCGCTCTTTCACAGCAACCCTAAATATAGCCCTGGCTCGCCTGGCAGTCGACTGAAAACTCGGGCCCCAGAAAAACTGTTAAAATCCTAATTCGTCCATCCAAAAGTGCCCCCAGAGGAAGGCTTTGGGTACATCTGAACTCCCCAGGGGAGCCTTTATGCAGCCCCACATGCAACTGGACCCTCCGTATTCACTCTTTCACCGCAAGCCTAAATATAGCCCTCGGCGCAATGGGAGAATACTGAAAAAGCGGGCCTCAGAAAACGCATTGCGATTCCCCTGGACCATCCCAAAGTGCTCCCAAAGGAAGGCTTTGGGTACAACTGGACTCCCCAGGGGAGCCTTAACGCAGCCCCACATGCAACTGGACCCACCGTATTCGCTCTTTCACAGCAACTCTAAATATATCCCTGACCCGCCTGGCAGTCGACTGAAAACTCGGGCCCCAGAAAATGCATTAAAAGACTTATTCGCCCATCCAAAAGTGCCCCCAGAGGAAGGCTTTGGGTACAACTGAACTCCCCAGGGGAGCCTTTATGCAGCCCCACATGCAACTGGACCCTCCGGGTTCACTCTTTCACAGCAACCCTAAATATAGCACTGGCCCGCCTGGCAGTCGACTGAAAACCTGGGCCCCAGAAAATGCATTAAAAGCCTAATTCGCCCATCCAAAAGTGCCCCCAGAGGAAGGCTTTGGGTACAACTGAACTGCTCAGGGGAGCCTTTATGCAGCCCCACATGCAACTGGACCCTCCGGGTTCACTCTTTCACCGCAAGCCTAAATATAGCCCTAGCACGCCTGGCAGTCGACTGAAAAATCGGGCCCCAGAAAACGTGCTACAAGCCCCATTCGACCATCCAAAAGTGCCCCCAAAGGAAGGCTTTGGGTACAACTGAACTCCCCAGGGGAGCCTTTATGCAGGCCCACATGCAACTGGACCCTCCGTCTTCGCTCTTCACAGCAACCCTAAATATAACCCTAGCCAGCATGGCAGAAGACTGAAAACTCGGGCCACAGAAAAAGCGTTTCAAGCCCCTTTCGCCCATCTAGAAGTGCCCCCAAAGGAAGGCTTTGTGTACAAGTGAACTCCCCAGGGGAGCCTTTATGCAGCCCCACATGCAACTGGACCCTGCGTATTCGCTCTTTCACAGCAACCCTACATATAACCCTGGCCCGCATGGCAGACCACTGAAAAATCGGGCCCCAGAAAACGTGCTAAAAGCCCCATTCGACCATCCAAAAGTGCCCACAGAGGAAGGCTTTGGGTACATCTGAAGTCCCCAGGGGAGCCTTTACGCAACCCCACATGCAACTGGACCCTCCGTGTTCGCTCTTCACAGCAACCCTAAATATAACCCTAGCCAGCATGGCAGAAGACTGAAAACTCGGGCCACAGAAAAAGCGTTTCAAGCCCCTTTCGCCCATCCAGAAGTGCCCCCAAAGGAAGGCTTTGGGTACAACTGAACTCCCCAGGGGAGCCTTTATGCAGTCCCACATGCAACTGGACTCTCCGGGTTCACTCTTTCACAGCAACCCTAAATATATCCCTGGCCCGCCTGGCAGTCGACTGAAAACTCGGGCCCCAGAAAATGCGTTAAAAGCCTAATTCGCCCATCCAAAAGTGCCCCCAGAGGAAGGCTTTGGGTACAAGTGAACTCCCCAGGGGAGCCTTAACGCAGCCCCACATGCAACTGGACCCTCTGTATTCTCTCTTTCACAGCAACCCTAAATATAGCCCTGGCCCGCCTGGCAGTCGAATGAAAATTCGGGCCCCAGAAAAACCTTTAAAAGACTAATTCGCCCATCCAAAAGTGCCCCCAGAGGAAGGCTTTGGGTACAACTGAACTCCCCAGGGGAGCCTTTATGCAGCCCCACATGCAACTGGACCCTCCTTGTTCACTGTTTACGAGCAACCCTAAATATACCCCTAGCCACCATGGCAGAAGACTGAAAATTCGGGCTCCAGAAAATGCGTTTCAAGCCCCATTCACCCATCCAGATGTGCCCCCAAAGGAAGGCTTTGGGTACAAGTGAACTCCCCAGGGGAGCCTTTATGCAGCCCCACATGCAACTGGACCCTCCGGGTTCACTCTTTCAAAGCAACCCTAAATATAGCCCTAACCCGCCTGGCAGTTGACTGAAAACTCGGGCCCCAGAAAATGCGTTAAAAGCCTAATTCGCCCATCCAGAAGTGCCCCCAGAGGAAGGCTTTGGGTACAACTGAACTCCCCAGGGGAGCCTTTATGCAGCCCCACATGCAACTGGACCCTCCGTATTCGCTCTTTCACAGCAACCCTAAATATAGCCCTGGCTCGCCTGGCAGTCGACTGAAAACTCGGGCCACAGAAAAACTGTTAAAATCCTAATTCGTCCATCCAAAAGTGCCCCCAAAGGAAGGCTTTGGGTACATCTGAACTCCCCAGGGGAGCCTTTATGCAGCCCCACATGCAACTGGACCCTCCGTATTCGCTCTTTCACAGCTACCCTAAATATAACCCTGGCCCGCATGGCAGACGACTGAAAAATCGAGCCCCAGAAAACGTGCTACAAGCCCCATTCGACCATCCAAAAGTGCCCCCAAAGGAAGTCTTTGTGTACAACTGAACTCCCCAGGGGAGCCTTTATGCAGCCCCACATGCAACTGGACCCTCCGTATTCACTCTTTCACCGCAAGCCTAAATATAGCCCTCGGCGCAATGGGAGAATACTGAAAAAGCGGGCCTCAGAAAACGCATTGCGATTCCCCTGGACCATCCCAAAGTGCTCCCAAAGGAAGGCTTTGGGTACAACTGGACTCCCCAGGGGAGCCTTAACGCAGCCCCACATGCAACTGGACCCTCCGTACTCGCTCTTTCACAGCAACTCTAAATATATCCCTGACCCGCCTGGCAGTCGACTGAAAACTCGGGCCCCAGAAAATGCATTAAAAGACTTATTCGCCCATCCAAAAGTGCCCCCAGAGGAAGGCTTTGGGTACAACTGAACTCCCCAGGGGAGCCTTTATGCAGCCCCACATGCAACTGGACCCTCCGGGTTCACTCTTTCACAGCAACCCTAAATATAGCACTGGCCCGCCTGGCAGTCGACTGAAAACCTGGGCCCCAGAAAATGCATTAAAAGCCTAATTCGCCCATCCAGAAGTGCCCCCAGAGGAAGGCTTTGGGTACAACTGAACTGCTCAGGGGAGCCTTTATGCAGCCCCACATGCAACTGGACCCTCCGGGTTCACTCTTTCACCGCAAGCCTAAATATAGCCCTAGCACGCCTGGCAGTCGACTGAAAAATCCGGCCCCAGAAAACGTGCTACAAGCCCCATTCGACCATCCAAAAGTGCCCCCAAAGGAAGGCTTTGGGTACAACTGAACTCCCCAGGGGAGCCTTTATGCAGGCCCACATGCAACTGGACCCTCCGGGTTCACTCTTTCACAGCAACCCTAAATATAGCCCTGGCCCGCCTGGCAGTCGACTGAAAACTCGGGCCCCAGAAAATGCGTTAAAAGCCTAATTCGCCCATCCAAAACTGCCCCCAGAGGAAGGCTTTGGGTACAACTGAACTCCCCAGGGGAGCCTTTATGCAGCCCCACATGCAACTGGACCCTCCGTATTCGCTTTTTCACAGCAACCCTAAATATAGCCATGGCCGGCCTGGCAGTCGACTGAAAATTCAGGCCCCAGAAAAACTGTTAAAAGCCTAATTCGCCCATCCAAAAGTGCCCCCAGAGGAAGGCTTTGGGTACAACTGAACTCCCCAGGGGAGCCTTTACGCAGCCCACATGCAACTGGACCCTCCTTGTTCACTGTTCACGAGCAACCCTAAATATACCCCTAGCCACCATGGCAGAAGACTGAAAATTCGGGCCCCAGAAAATGCGTTTCAAGCCCCATTCACCCATCCAGAAGTGCCCCCAAAGGAAGGCTTTGGGTACAACTGAACTCCCCAGGGGAGCCTTTATGTAGCCCCACATGCAACTGGACCCTCCGGGTTCACTCTTTCACCGCAAGCCTAAATATAGCACTAGCACGCCTGGCAGTCGACTGAGAGCTCGGGCCACAGAAAATGTGTTACGAGCCCCATTCGCCCATTCAAAAGTGCCTCCAAAGGAAGGCTTTGGGTACAAGTGAACTCCCCAGGGGAGCCTTTACTCAGCCCCATATGCAACTGGACCCTCCGTGTTCGCTCTTTACAGCAACCCTAAATATAACCCTAGCCAGCATGGCAGAAGACTGAAAACTCGGGCCACAGAAAAAGCGTGTCAAGCCCCATTCGCCCATCCAAAAGTGCCTCCAAAGGAAGGCTTTGGGTACATCTGAACTCCCCAGGGGAGCCTTTACGCAGCCCCACATGCAAATGGTCCCTTCGTATTCACTCTTTTACAGCAACCCTAAATATAACCCTGGCCCGCATGGCAGACGACTGAAAAATCGGGCCCCAGAAAACGTAGTACAAGCCCCATTCGACCATCCAAAAGTGCCCCCAAAGGAAGGCTTTGGGTACAAGTGAACTCCCAAGGGGAGCCTTTATGCAGGCTCCTACGCGACTGGACCCCCCGTGTTGGCTGTTTACAAGCAACCCTAAATATAACTCTAGCACGCCTGGCAGTCGACTGAAAAATCGGGCCCCAGAATATGCGTTAAAAGCCTAATTCGCCCATCCAAAAGTGCCCCCAGAGGAAGGCTTTGAGTACAACTGAACTCCCGAGGGGAGCCTTAACGCAGCCCCACATGCAACTGGACCCTCCGTATTTGCTCTTTCAGAGCAACCCTAAATATAGCCCTGGCCCGCCTGGCAGTCGACTGAAAACTCGGGCCCCAGAAAAACTGTTAAAAGCCTAATTCATACATCCAAAAGTGCCCCCAGAGGAAGGCTTTGGGTACAACTGAACTCCCCAGGGGAGCCTTTACGCAGCCCCACATGCAACTGGACCCTCCGGGTTCACTCTTTCACCGCAAGCCTAAATATAGCCCTCGGCGCAATGGGAGAAGACTGAAAAAGCGGGCCTCAGAAAACGCATTGCGATTCCCCTTGGACCATCCAAAAGTGCCCCCAAAGGAAGGCTTTGGGTACAACTGAACTCCCCAGGGGAGCCTTTACGCAGCCCCACATGCAACTGGACCCTCCTTGTTCACTGTAGACGACCAACCCTAAATATACCCCTAGCCACCATGGCAGAAGACTGAAAACTCGGGCCACAGAAAAAGCGTTTCAAGCCCCTTTCACCCATCCAGAAGTGCCCCCAAAGGAAGGCTTTGAGTACAACTGAACTCCCCAGGGGAGCCTTTATGCAGCCCCACATGCAACTGGACCCTCCGGGTTCACTCTTTCACCGCAAGCCTAAATATAGCCCTCGGCGCAATGGGAGAAGACTGAAAAAGAGGGCC
Organism: Anas platyrhynchos; assembly: GCF_047663525.1. Classification (NCBI taxonomy): domain Eukaryota; kingdom Metazoa; phylum Chordata; class Aves; order Anseriformes; family Anatidae; genus Anas; species Anas platyrhynchos. Next base: position 2,018,576 of record NC_092597.1, on the reverse strand, counting down.
TCAGAAAACGCATTGCGATTCCCCTTGGACCATCCCAAAGTGCCCCCAAAGGAAGACTTTGGGTACAACTGGACTCCCCACGGGAGCCTTTATGCAGGCCCATACGGAACTGGACCCCCCGTGTTCGCTGTTTACAAGAAACCCTAAATATAACACTAGCCTGCATGGCAGAAAACAGAAAACTCGGGCCACAGAAAAAGCGTTTCAAGCCCCATTCACCCATCCAGAAGTGCCCCCAAAGGAAGGCTTTGGGTACAAGTGAACTCCCCAGGGGAGCCTTTATGCAGCCCCACATGCAACTGGACCCTCCGTATTCGCTCTTTCACAGCAACCCTAAATATAGCCCTGGCCCGCCTGGCAGTCGACTGAAAACTCGGGCCCCAGAAAATGCATTAAAAGCCTAATTCGCCCCTCCAAAAGTGCCCCCAGAGGAAGGCTTTGGGTACAAGTGAACTCCCCAGGGGAGCCTTTACGCAGCCCCACATTCAACTGGACCCTCCGTATTCGCTCTTTCACAGCAACCCTAAATATAGCCCTGGCCCGCCTGGCAGTCGACTGAAAACTTGGGCCCCAGAAAAACTGTTAAAAGCCTAATTCGCCCATCCAAAAGTGCCCCCAGAGGAAGGATTTGGGTACAACTGAACTCCCCAGGGGAGCCTTTACGCAGTCCGACATGCAACTGGACCCTCCGTGTTCGCTCTTTACAGCAACCCTAAATATAACCCTGGCCCGCATGGCAGACGACTGAAAAATCGAGCCCCAGAAAACGTGCTACAAGCCCCATTCGACCAACCAAAAGTGCCCCCAAAGGAAGGCTTTGGGTACAACTGAACTCTCCAGGGGAGCCTTTATGAAGCACCACATGCAACTGGACCCTCCGGGTTCACTCTTTCACAGCAACCCTAAATATAGCCCTGGCCCGCCTGGCAGTCGACTGAAAACTCGGGCCACAGAAAATGCATTAAAAGCCTAATTCGCCCATCCAAAATTGCCCCCAAAGGAAGGCTTTGGGTACAGCTGAACTCCCCAGGGGAGCCTTTACGCAGCCCCACATGCAACTGGACCCTCCTTGTTCACTGTTTACGAGCAACCCTAAATATACCCCTAGCCACCATGGCAGAAGACTGAAAACTCGGGCTCCAGAAAATGCGTTTCAAGCCCCATTCACCCATCCAGAAGTGCCCCCAAAGAAAGGCTTTGGGTACAACTGAACTCCCCAGGGGAGCCTTTATGCAGCCCCACATGCAACTGGACCCTCCGGGTTCACTCTTTCACCGCAAGCCTAAATATACCCCTAGCACGCCTTGCAGTCGACTGAAAGCTCGGGCCACAGAAAATGTGTTACGAGCCCCTTTCGCCCATCTAAAAGTGCCCCCAAAGGAAGGCTTTGGGTACATCTGAACTCCCCAGGGGAGCCTTTACGCAGCCCCACATGCAACTGCACCCTCCGTGTTCGCTCTTTATAGCAAACCTAAATATAACCCTAGCCAGCATGGCAGAAGACTGAAAACTCGGGCCACTGAAAACGTGCTACAAGCCCCATTCACCCATCCAAAAGTGCCCCCAAAGGAAGGCTTTGGGTACAAGTGAACTCCCCAGGGGAGCCTTTATGCAGGCCCATACGCAACTGGACCCCCCGTGTTCGCTGTTTACAAACAACCCTAAATATAACACTAGCCTGCATGGCAGAAAACAGAAAACTCGGGCCACAGAAAAAGTGTTTCAAGCCCCATTCACCCATTCAGACGTGCCCCCAAAGGAAGGCTTTGGGTACATGTGAACTCCCCAGGGGAGCCTTTATGCAGCCCCACATGCAACTGGACCCTCCGGGTTCACTCTTTCACAGCAACCCTAAATATAGCCCTGGCCCGCCTGGCAGTCGACTGAAAACTCGGGCCCCAGAAAATGCATTAAAAGCCTAATTCGCCCATCCAAAAGTGCCCCCAGAGGAAGGCTTTGGGTACAAATGAACTCCCCAGGAGAGCCTTAACGAAGCCCCACATGCAACTGGACCCTCCGTATTCGCTCTTTCACAGCAACCCTAAATATAGCCGTGGCCTGCCTGGCAGTCGACTGAAAAGTCGGGCCCCAGAAAATGCATTAAAAGCCTAATTCGCCCCTCCAAAAGTGCCCCCAGAGGAAGGCTTTGGGTACAAGTGAACTCCCCAGGGGAGCCTTTACGCAGCCCCACATGCAACTGGACCCTCTTTGTTCACTCTTTACGAGCAACCCTAAATATACCCCTAGCCACCATGGCAGAAGACTGAAAACTCGGGCTCCAGAAAATGCGTTTCAAGCCCCATTCACCCATCCAGAAGTGCCCCCAAAGGAAGGCTTTGGGTACAAGTGAACTCCCAAGGGGAGCCTTTATGCAGCCCCACATGCAACTGGGCCCTCCGGGTTCACTCTTTCACAGAAAGCCTAAATATAGCCCTCGGCGCAATGGGAGAAGACTGAAAATGCGGGCCTCAGAAAACGCATTGCAATTCCCCTTAGACCATCCCAAAGTGCCCCCAAAGGAAGGCTTTGGGTACAACTGGACTCCCCAGGGGAGCCTTTATGCAGCCCCACATGCAACTGGACCCTCCGTATTCGCTCTTTCACAGCAACCCTAAATATAGCCCTGGCCCGCCTGGCAGTCGACTGAAAACTGGGGCCTCAGAAAATGCATTAAAAGCCTAATTCGCCCCTCCAAAAGTGCCCCCAGAGGAAGGCTTTGGGTACAAGTGAACTCCCCAGGGGAGCCTTTACGCAGCCCCACATGCAACTGGACCCTCCTTGTTCACTGTTTACGAGCAAGTATATTTTTACCCCTAGCCACCATGGCAGAAGACTGAAAACTCGGGCTCCAGAAAATGCGTTTCAAGCCCCATTCACCCATCCAAAAGTGCCCCCAAAGGAAGGCTTTGGGTACAAGTGAACTCCCCAGGGGAGCCTTTATGCAGCCCCACATGCAACTGGATGCTCCGGGTTCACCCTTTCACCGCAAGCCTAAATATAGCCCTAGTACGCCTAGCAGTCGACTGAAAGCTCGGGCCACAGAAAATGTGTTACGAGCCCCATTCGCCCATCCAAAAGTGCCCCCAGAGGAAGGCTTTGGGTACAAGTGAACTCCCCAGGGGAGCCTTTACGCAGCCCCACATGCAACTGGACCCTCCGGGTTCACTCTTTCACAGCAACCTTAAATATATCCCTGGCCCGCCTGGAAGTTGACTGAAAACTCGGGCCACAGAAAATGCGTTAAAAGCCTAATTCGCCCATCCAAAAGTGCCCCCAGAGGAAGGCTTTGGGTACACCTGAACTCCCCAGGGGAGCCTTTATGCAGCCCCACATGCAACTGGACCCTCCGTATTTGCTCTTTCACAGCAACCCTAAATATAGCCCTAGCACGCCTGGCAGTCGACTGAAAACTCGGGCCCCAGAAAATGCGTTAAAAGCCTAATTCGCCCATCCAAAAGTGCCCCCAGAGGAAGGCTTTGTGTACAACTGAACTACCCAGGGGAACATTTATGCAGCCCCACATGCAACTGGACCCTCCTTGTTCACTGTTTACGAGCAACCCTAAATATACCGCTAGCCACCATGGCAGAAGACTGAAAACTCGGGCTCCAGAAAATGCGTTTCAAGCCCCATTCACCCATCCAGAAGTGCCCCCAAAGGAAGGCTTTGGGTACAACTGAACTCCCCAGGGGAGCCTTTATGCAGCCCCACATGCAACTGGACCCTCCGGGTTCACTCTTTCACAGAAAGCCTAAATATAGCCCTCGGCGCAATGGGAGAAGACTGAAAAAGCGGGCCTCAGAAAACGCATTGCGATTCCACATGGACCATGCAAAAGTGCCCCCCAAAAAAGGCTTTGGGTACAACTGGACTGCCAAGGGGAGCCTTAACGCAGCCCCACATGCAACTGGACCCTCCGTATTCGCTCTTTCACAGCAACCCTAAATATAGCCCTGGCCCGCCTGGCAGTCGACTGAAAACTCGGGCCACAGAAAAACTGTTAAAAGCCTAATTCGCCCATCCAAAATTGCCCCCAGAGGAAGGCTTTGGGTACAACTGAACTCCCCAGGGGAGCCTTTACGCAGCCCCACATGCAACTGGACCCTCCTTGTTCACTGTTTACGAGCAACCCTAAATATACCCCTAGCCACCATGGCAGAAGACTGAAAACTCGGGCTCCAGAAAATGCGTTTCAAGCCCCATTCACCCATCCAGAAGTGCCCCCAAAGAAAGGCTTTGGGTACAAGTGAACTCCCCAGGGGAGCCTTTATGCAGCCCCACATGCAACTGGACCCTCCGGGTTCACTCTTTCACCGCAAGCCTAAATATACCCCTAGCACGCCTTGCAGTCGACTGAAAGCTCGGGCCACAGAAAATGTGTTACGAGCCCCATTCGCCCATCTAAAAGTGCCCCCAAAGGAAGGCTTTGGGTACATCTGAACTCCCCAGGGGAGCCTTTACGCAGCCCCACATGCAACTGGACCCTCCGTGTTCGCTCTTTATAGCAAACCTAAATATAACCCTAGCCAGCATGGCAGAAGACTGAAAACTCGGGCCACTGAAAACGTGCTACAAGCCCCATTCACCCATCCAAAAGTGCCCCCAAAGGAAGGCTTTGGGTACAAGTGAACTCCCCAGGGGAGCCTTTCTGCAGGCCCATACGCAACTGGACCCCCCGTGTTCGCTGTTTACAAACAACCCTAAATATAACACTAGCCTGCATGGCAGAAAACAGAAAACTCGGGCCACAGAAAAAGTGTTTCAAGCCCCATTCACCCATTCCGACGTGCCCCCAAAGGAAGGCTTTGGGTACATGTGAACTCCCCAGGGGAACCTTTTATGCAGCCCCACATGCAACTGAACCCTCCGGGTTCACTCTTTCACAGCAACCCTAAATATAGCCCTGGCCCGCCTGGCAGTCGACTGAAAACTCGGGCCACAGAAAATGCATTAAAAGCCTAATACGCCCATCCAAAAGTGCCCCCAGAGGAAGGCTTTGGGTACAACTGAACTCCCCAGGGGAGCCTTAATGAAGCCCCACATGCAACTGGACCCTCCGTGTTCGCTCTTTCACAGCAACCCTAAATATAGCCCTGGCCTGCCTGGCAGTCGACTGAAAAGTCGGGCCCCAGAAAATGCATTAAAAGCCTAATTCGCCCCTCCAAAAGTGCCCCCAGAGGAAGGCTTTGGGTACAAGTGAACTCCCCAGGGGAGCCTTTACGCAGCCCCACATGCAACTGGACCCTCCTTGTTCACTGTTTACGAGCAACCCTAAATATACCCCTAGCCACCATGGCAGAAGACTGAAAACTCGGGCTCCAGAAAATGCGTTTCAAGCCCCATTCACCCATCCAGAAGTGCCCACAAAGGAAGGCTTTGGGTACAACAGAACTCCCCAGGGGAGCCTTTATGCAGCCCCACATGCAACTGGACCCTCCGGTTCACTCTTTCACAGAAAGCCTAAATATATCCCACGGCGCAATGGGAGAAGACTGAAAATGCGGGCCTCAGAAAACGCATTGCAATTCCCCTTGTACCATCCCAAAGTGCCCCCAAAGGAAGGCTTTGGGTACAACTGGACTCCCCAGGGGAGCCTTTATGCAGCCCCACATGCAACTGGACCCTCCGTATTCGCTCTTTCACAGCAACCCTAAATATAGCCCTGGCCCGCCTGGCAGTCGACTGAAAACTGGGGCCTCAGAAAATGCATTAAAAGCCTAATTCGCCCCTCCAAAAGTGCCCCCAGAGGAAGGCTTTGGGTACAAGTGAACTCCCCAGGGGAGCCTTTATGCAGCCCCACATGCAACTGGACCCTCCTTGTTCACTGTTTACGAGCAAGTATATATTTACCCCTAGCCACCATGTCAGAAGACTGAAAACTCGGGCTCCAGAAAATGCGTTTCAAGCCCCATTCACCCATCCAAAAGTGCCCCCAAAGGAAGGCTTTGGGTACAAGTGAACTCCCCAGGGGAGCCTTTATGCAGCCCCACATGCAACTGGACGCTCCGGGTTCACCCTTTCACCGCAAGCCTAAATATAGCCCTAGTACGCCTAGCAGTCGACTGAAAGCTCGGGCCACAGAAAATGTGTTACGAGCCCCATTCGCCCATCCAAAAGTGCCCCCAGAGGAAGGCTTTGGGTACAACTGAACTCCCCAGGGGAGCCTTTATGCATCCTCTCATGCAACTGGACCCTCCGTATTCGCTCTTTCACAGCAACCATAAAAATAGCCCTGGCCCGCCTGGCAGTCGACTGAAAACCCGGGCCCCAGAAAATGCATTAAAAGCCTAATTCGCCCATCCAAAAGTGCCCCCAGAGGAAGGCTTTGGGTACAAGTGAACTCCCCAGGGGAGCCTTTACGCAGCCCCACATGCAACTGGACCCTCCGGGTTCACTCTTTCACAGCAACCTTAAATATATCCCTGGCCCGCCTGGAAGTTGACTGAAAACTCGGGCCACAGAAAATGCGTTAAAAGCCTAATTCGCCCATCCAAAAGTGCCCCCAGAGGAAGGCTTTGGGTACACCTGAACTCCCCAGGGGAGCCTTTATGCAGCCCCACATGCAACTGGACCCTCCGTATTTGCTCTTTCACAGCAACCCTAAATATAGCCCTAGCACGCCTGGCAGTCGACTGAAAACTCGGGCCCCAGAAAATGCGTTAAAAGCCTAATTCGCCCATCCAAAAGTGCCCCCAGAGGAAGGCTTTGTGTACAACTGAACTACCCAGGGGAACATTTATGCAGCCCCACATGCAACTGGACCCTCCTTGTTCACTGTTTACGAGCAACCCTAAATATACCGCTAGCCACCATGGCAGAAGACTGAAAACTCGGGCTCCAGAAAATGCGTTTCAAGCCCCATTCACCCATCCAGAAGTGCCCCCAAAGGAAGGCTTTGGGTACAACTGAACTCCCCAGGGGAGCCTTTATGCAGCCCCACATGCAACTGGACCCTCCGGGTTCACTCTTTCACCGCAAGCCTAAATATAGCCCTCGGCGCAATGGGAGAAGACTGAAAAAGCGGGCCTCAGAAAACGCATTGCGATTCCACATGGACCATGCAAAAGTGCCCCCAAAAAAAGGCTTTGGGTACAACTGGACTGCCAAGGGGAGCCTTAACGCAGCCCCACATGCAACTGGACCCTCCGTATTCGCTCTTTCACAGCAACCCTAAATATAGCCCTGGCCCGCCTGGGGACGACTGAAAACTCGGGCTCCAGAAAATGCGTTAAAAGCCTAATTCGCCCATCCAAAATTGCCCCCAGAGGAAGGCTTTGGGTACAACTGAACTCCCCAGGGGAGCCTTTACGCAGCCCCACATGCAACTGGACCCTCCTTGTTCACTGTTTACGAGCAACCCTAAATATACCCCTAGCCACCATGGCAGAAGACTGAAAACTCGGGCTCCAGAAAATGCGTTTCAAGCCCCATTCACCCATCCAGAAGTGCCCCCAAAGAAAGGCTTTGGGTACAAGTGAACTCCCCAGGGGAGCCTTTATGCAGCCCCACATGCAACTGGACCCTCCGGGTTCACTCTTTCACCGCAAGCCTAAATATAGCCCTAGCACGCCTTGCAGTCGACTGAAAGCTCGGGCCACAGAAAATGTGTTACGAGCCCCATTCGCCCATCTAAAAGTGCCCCCAAAGGAAGGCTTTGGGTACATCTGAACTCCCCAGGGGAGCCTTTACGCAGCCCCACATGCAACTGGACCCTCCGTGTTCGCTCTTTATAGCAAACCTAAATATAACCCTAGCCAGCATGGCAGTCGACTGAAAACTGGGGCCTCAGAAAATGCATTAAAAGCCTAATTCGCCCCTCCAAAAGTGCCCCCAGAGGAAGGCTTTGGGTACAAGTGAACTCCCCAGGGGAGCCTTTCTGCAGGCCCATACGCAACTGGACCCCCCGTGTTCGCTGTTTACAAACAACCCTAAATATAACACTAGCCTGCATGGCAGAAAACAGAAAACTCGGGCCACAGAAAAAGTGTTTCAAGCCCCATTCACCCATTCCGACGTGCCCCCAAAGGAAGGCTTTGGGTACATGTGAACTCCCCAGGGGAACCTTTTATGCAGCCCCACATGCAACTGAACCCTCCGGGTTCACTCTTTCACAGCAACCCTAAATATAGCCCTGGCCCGCCTGGCAGTCGACTGAAAACTCGGGCCACAGAAAATGCATTAAAAGCCTAATTCGCCCATCCAAAAGTGCCCCCAGAGGAAGGCTTTGGGTACAACTGAACTCCCCAGGGGAGCCTTAATGAAGCCCCACATGCAACTGGACCCTCCGTGTTCGCTCTTTCACAGCAACCCTAAATATAGCCCTGGCCTGCCTGGCAGTCGACTGAAAAGTCGGGCCCCAGAAAATGCATTAAAAGCCTAATTCGCCCCTCCAAAAGTGCCCCCAGAGGAAGGCTTTGGGTACAAGTGAACTCCCCAGGGGAGCCTTTACCCAGCCCCACATGCAACTGGACCCTCCTTGTTCACTTTTTACGAGCAACCCTAAATATACCCCTAGCCACCATGGCAGAAGACTGAAAACTCGGGCTCCAGAAAATGCGTTTCAAGCCCCATTCACCCATCCAGAAGTGCCCCCAAAGGAAGGCTTTGGGTACAAGTGAACTCCCCAGGGGAGCCTTTATGCAGCCCCACATGCAACTGGACCCTCCGGGTTCACTCTTTCACAGAAAGCCTAAATATATCCCACGGCGCAATGGGAGAAGACTGAAAATGCGGGCCTCAGAAAACGCATTGCAATTCCCCTTGGACCATCCCAAAGTGCCCCCAAAGGAAGGCTTTGGGTACATGTGAACTCCCCAGGGGAACCTTTTATGCAGCCCCACATGCAACTGAACCCTCCGGGTTCACTCTTTCACAGCAACCCTAAATATAGCCCTGGCCCGCCTGGCAGTCGACTGAAAACTGGGGCCTCAGAAAATGCATTAAAAGCCTAATTCGCCCCTCCAAAAGTGCCCCCAGAGGAAGGCTTTGGGTACAAGTGAACTCCCCAGGGGAGCCTTTACGCAGCCCCACATGCAACTGGACCCTCCTTGTTCACTGTTTACGAGCAAGTATATATTTACCCCTAGCCACCAAGTCAGAAGACTGAAAACTCGGGCTCCAGAAATTGCGTTTCAAGCCCCATTCACCCATCCAAAAGTGCCCCCAAAGGAAGGCTTTGGGTACAACTGAACTCCCCAGGGGAGCCTTTATGCATCCCCTCATGCAACTGGACCCTCCGTATTCGCTCTTTCACAGCAACCATAAATATAGCCCTGGCCCGCCTGGCAGTCGACTGAAAACGCGGGCCCCAGAAAATGCATTAAAAGCCTAATTCGCCCATCCAAAAGTGCCCCCAGAGGAAGGCTTTGGGTACAAGTGAACTCCCCAGGGGAGCCTTTACGCAGCCCCACATGCAACTGGACCCTCCGGGTTCACTCTTTCACAGCAACCTTAAATATAGCGCTGGCCCGCCTGGAAGTTGACTGAAAACTCGGGTCACAGAAAATGCGTTAAAAGCCTAATTCGCCCATCCAAAAGTGCCCCCAGAGGAAGGCTTTGGGTACAACTGAACTCCCCAGGGGAGCCTTTATGCAGCCCCACATGCAACTGGACCCTCCGTATTTGCTCTTTCACAGCAACCCTAAATATAGCCCTAGCACGCCTGGCAGTCGACTGAAAACTCGGGCCCCAGAAAATGCGTTAAAAGCCTAATTCGCCCATCCAAAAGTGCCCCCAGAGGAAGGCTTTGTGTACAACTGAACTACCCAGGGGAACATTTATGCAGCCCCACATGCAACTGGACCCTCCTTGTTCACTGTTTACGAGCAACCCTAAATATACCGCTAGCCACCATGGCAGAAGACTGAAAACTCGGGCTCCAGAAAATGCGTTAAAAGCCCCATTCACCCATCCAGAAGTTCCCCCAAAGGAATGCTTTGGGTACAACTGAACTCCCCAGGGGAGCCTTTATGCAGCCCCACATGCAACTGGACCCTCCGGGTTCACTCTTTCACAGAAAGCCTAAATATAGCCCTCGGCGCAATGGGAGAAGACTGAAAAAGCGGGCCTCAGAAAACGCATTGCGATTCCCCTTGGACCATGCAAAAGTGCCCCCAAAAAAAGGCTTTGGGTACAACTGGACTCCCCAGGGGAGCCTTAACGCAGCCCCACATGCAACTGGACCCTCCGTATTCGCTCTTTCACAGCAACCCTAAATATAGCCCTGGCCCGCCTGGCAGTCGACTGAAAACTCGGGCCACAGAAAATGCGTTAAAAGCCTAATTCGCCCATCCAAAATTGCCCCCAGAGGAAGGCTTTGGGTACAACTGAACTCCCCAGGGGAGCCTTTACGCAGCCCCACATGCAACTGGACCCTCCTTGTTCACTGTTTACGAGCAACCCTAAATATACCCCTAGCCACCATGGCAGAAGACTGAAAACTCGGGCTCCAGAAAATGCGTTTCAAGCCCCATTCACCCATCCAGAAGTGCCCCCAAAGAAAGGCTTTGGGTACAAGTGAACTCCCCAGGGGAGCCTTTATGCAGCCCCACATGCAACTGGACCCTCCGGGTTCACTCTTTCACCGCAAGCCTAAATATAGCCCTAGCACGCCTTGCAGTCGACTGAAAGCTCGGGCCACAGAAAATGTGTTACGAGCCCCATTCGCCCATCTAAAAGTGCCCCCAAAGGAAGGCTTTGGGTACATCTGAACTCCCCAGGGGAGCCTTTACGCAGCCCCACATGCAACTGGACCCTCCGTGTTCGCTCTTTATAGCAAACCTAAATATAACCCTAGCCAGCATGGCAGAAGACTGAAAACTCGGGCCACTGAAAACGTGCTACAAGCCCCATTCACCCATCCAAAAGTGCCCCCAAAGGAAGGCTTTGGGTACAAGTGAACTCCCCAGGGGAGCCTTTATGCAGGCCCATACGCAACTGGACCCCCCGTGTTCGCTGTTTACAAACAACCCTAAATATAACACTAGCCTGCATGGCAGAAAACAGAAAACTCGGGCCACAGAAAAAGTGTTTCAAGCCCCATTCACCCATTCAGACGTGCCCCCAAAGGAAGGCTTTGGGTACATGTGAACTCCCCAGGGGAACCTTTTATGCAGCCCCACATGCAACTGAACCCTCCGGGTTCACTCTTTCACAGCAACCCTAAATATAGCCCTGGCCCGCCTGGCAGTCGACTGAAAACTCGGGCCCCAGAAAATGCATTAAAAGCCTAATTCGCCCATCCAAAAGTGCCCCCAGAGGAAGGCTTTGGGTACAACTGAACTCCCCAGGGGAGCCTTAACGCAGCCCCACATGCAACTGGACCCTCCGTATTCGCTCTTTCACAGCAACCCTAAATATCACCCTGGCCCGCCTGGCAGTCGACTGAAAAGTCGGGCCCCAGAAAATGCATTAAAAGCCTAATTCGCCCCTCCAAAAGTGCCCCCAGAGGAAGGCTTTGGGTACAACTGAACTCCCCAGGGGAGCCTTAACGCAGCCCCACATGCAACTGGACCCTCCGTATTCGCTCTTTCACAGCAACCCTAAATATCACCCTGGCCCGCCTGGCAGTCGACTGAAAAGTCGGGCCCCAGAAAATGCATTAAAAGCCTAATTCGCCCATCCAAAAGTGCCCCCAGAGGAAGGCTTTGGGTACAAGTGAACTCCCCAGGGGAGCCTTTACGCAGCCCCACATGCAACTGGACCCTCCTTGTTCACTCTTTACGAGCAACCCTAAATATACCCCTAGCCACCATGGCAGAAGACTGAAAACTCGGGCTCCAGAAAATGCGTTTCAAGCCCCATTCACCCATCCAGAAGTGCCCCCAAAGGAAGGCTTTGGGTACAACAGAACTCCCCAGGGGAGCCTTTATGCAGCCCCACATGCAACTGGACCCTCCGGGTTCACTCTTTCACAGAAAGCCTAAATATAGCCCCCGGCGCAATGGGAGAAGACTGAAAATGCGGGCCTCAGAAAACGCATTGCAATTCCCCTTGGACCATCCCAAAGTGCCCCCAAAGGAAGGCTTTGGGTACAACTGGACTCCCCAGGGGAGCCTTTATGCAGACCCACATGCAACTGGACCCTCCGTATTCGCTCTTTCACAGCAACCCTAAATATAGCCCTGGCCCGCCTGGCAGTCGACTGAAAACTGGGGCCTCAGAAAATGCATTAAAAGCCTAATTCGCCCCTCCAAAAGTGCCCCCAAAGGAAGGCTTTGGGTACAAGTGAACTCCCCAGGGGAGCCTTTACGCAGCCCCACATGCAACTGGACCCTCCTTGTTCACTGTTTACGAGCAAGCCTATATATACCCCTAGCCACCATGGCAGAAGACTGAAAACTCGGGCTCCAGAAAATGCGTTTCAAGCCCCATTCACCCATCCAGAAGTGCCCCCAAAGGAAGGCTTTGGGTACAAGTGAACTCCCCAGGGGAGCCTTTATGCAGCCCCACATGCAACTGGACTCTCCGGGTTCACCCTTTCACCGCAAGCCTAAATATAGCCCTAGTACGCCTAGCAGTCGACTGAAAGCTCGGGCCACAGAAAATGTGTTACGAGGCCCATTCGCCCATCCAAAAGTGCCCCCAGAGGAAGGCTTTGGGTACAAGTGAACTCCCCAGGGGAGCCTTTACGCAGCCCCACATGCAACTGGACCCTCCGGGTTCACTCTTTCACCGCAAGCCTAAATATAGCCCTCGGCGCAATGGGAGAAGACTGAAAAAGCGGGCCTCAGAAAACGCATTGCGATTCCACTTGGACCATGCAAAAGTGCCCACAAAGGAAGGCTTTGGGTACAACTGGACTCCCCAGGGGAGTCTTTATGCAGGCCCATACGCAACTGGACCCCCCGTGTTCGCTGTTTACAGCAACCCTAAATATAACACTAGCCAGCCTAGAAGAAAACTGAAAACTCGGGCAACAGAAAAAGCGTTAAAAGCCCAATAAGCCCATCCAAAAGTGCCCCCAGAGGAAGGCTTTGTGTACAAGTGAACTCCCCAGGGGAGCCTTAACGCATCCCCACATGCAACTGGACCATCCGGGTTCACTCTTTCACAGCAACCTTAAATATAGCGCTGGCCAGCCTGGAAGTTGACTGAAAAGTCGGGCCACAGAAAATGCGTTAAAAGCCTAATTCGCCCATCCAAAAGTGCCCCCAGAGGAAGGCTTTGGGTACAAGTGAACTCCCCAGGGGAGCCTTTATGCAGCCCCACATGCAACTGGACCCTCCGTATTTGCTCTTTCACAGCAACCCTAAATATAGCCCTAGCACTCCTGGCAGTCGACTGAAAACTCGGGCCCCAGAAAATGCGTTAAAAGCCTAATTCGCCCATCCAAAAGTGCCCCCAGAGGAAGGCTTTGTGTACAACTGAACTCCCCAGGGGAGCCTTTACGCAGCCCCACATGCAACTGGACCCTCCGGGTTCACTCTTTCACCGCAAGCCTAAATATAGCCCTCGGCGCAATGGGAGAAGACTGAAAAAGCGGGCCTCAGAAAACGCATTGCGATTCCACTTGGACCATGCAAAAGTGCCCCCAAAGGAAGGCTTTGGGTACAACTGGACTCCCCAGGGGAGCCTTAACGCAGCCCCACATGCAACTGGACCCTCCGTATTCGCTCTTTCACAGCAACACTAAATATAGCCCTGGCCTGCCTGGCAGTCGACTGAAAACTCGGGCCCCAGAAAATGCATTAAAAGCCTAATTCGCCCATCCAAAAGTGTACCCAGAGGTAGGCTTTGGGTACAGCTGAACTCCCCAGGGGAGCCTTTATGCAGCCCCACATGCAACTGGAACCTCCGGGTTCACTCTTTCACAGCAATCCTATATAAACGCTGGCCCGCCTGGCAGTCGACTGAAAACTCGGGCCCCAGAAAATGCGTTCAAAGCCTAATTCGCCCATCCAAAAGTGCCCCCAGAGGAAGGCTTTGGGTACAACTGAACTCCCCAGGGGAGCCTTAACGCAGCCCCACATGCAACTGGACCCTCCGTATTTGCTCTTTCACAGCCACCCTAAATATAGTCCTGGCCCGCCTGGCAGTCGACTGAAAACTCGGGCCCCAGAAAATGCATTAAAAGCCTAATTCTCCCATCCAAAAGTGCCCCCAGAGGAAGGCTTTGGGTACAGCTGAACTCCCCAGGGGAGCCTTTACGCAGCCCCACATGCAACTGGACCCTCCTTGTTCACTGTTTACAAGCAACCCTAAATATACCCCTAGCCACCATGGCAGAAGACTGAAAACTCGGGCTCCAGAAAATGCGTTTCAAGCCCCATTCACCCATCCAGAAGTGCCCCCAAAGGAAGGCTTTCGGAACAAGTGAATTCCCCAGGGGAGCCTTTATGCAGCCCCACATGCAACTGGACCCTCCGGGTTCACTCTTTCACCGCAAGCCTAAATATAGCCCTAGCAAGCCTGGCAGTCGACTGAAAGTTCGGGCCCCAGAAAATTTGATACGAGCCCCATTCACCCATCCAAAAGTGCACGCAAAGGAAGGCTTTGGGTACATCTGAACTCCCCAGGGGAGCCTTTACGCAGCCCCACATGCAACTGGACCCTCCGTGTTCGCTCTTTACTGCAACCCTATATATAACCCTAGCCAGCATGGCAGAAGACTGAAAACTCGGGCTCCAGAAAATGTGTTTCAAGCCCCATTCACCCATCCAGAAGTGCCCCCAAAGGAAGGCTTTGGGTACAAGTGAACTCCCCAGGGGAGCCTTTATGCAGCCCCACATGCAACTGGACCCTCCGGGTTCACTCTTTCACAGCAAGCCTAAATAACCCTCGGCGCAATGAGAGAAGACTGAAAATGCGGGCCTCAGAAAACGCATTGCAATTCCCCTTGGACCATCCCAAAGTGCCCCCAAAGGAAGGCTTTGGGTACAACTGGACTCCCCAGGGGAGCCTTTATGCAGCCCCACATGCAACTGGACCCTCCGTATTCGCTCTTTCACAGCAACCCTATATATAGCCCTGGCCCGCCTGGCAGTCGACTGAAAACTCGGGCCTCAGAAAATGCATTAAAAGCCTAATTCGCCCCTCCAAAAGTGCCCCCAGAGGAAGGCTTTGGGTACAAGTGAACTCCCCAGGGGAGCCTTTACGCAGCCCCACATGCAACTGGACCCTCCTTGTTCACTGTTTACGAGCAACTCTATATATACCCCTAGCCTCCATGGCAGAAGACTGAAAACTCGGTCTCCAGAAAATGCGTTTCAAGCCCCATTCACCCATCCAGAAGTGCCCCCAAAGGAAGGCTTTGGGTACAACTGGACTCCCCAGGGGAGCCTTTATGCAGCCCCACATGCAACTGGACCCTCCGTATTCGCTCTTTCACAGCAACCCTAAATATAGCCCTGGCCCGCCTCGCTGTCGACTGAAAACTCGGGCCCCAGAAAATGCATTAAAAGCCTAATTCGCCCCTCCAAAAGTGCCCCCAGAGGAAGGCTTTGGGTACAAGTGAACTCCCCAGGGGAGCCTTTACGCAGCCCCACATGCAACTGGACCCTCCTTGTTCACTGTTTACGAGCAACTCTATATATACCCCTAGCCTCCATGGCAGAAGACTGAAAACTCGGTCTCCAGAAAATGCGTTTCAAGCCCCATTCACCCATCCAGAAGTGCCCCCAAAGGAAGGCTTTGGGTACAACTGGACTCCCCAGGGGAGCCTTTATGCAGCCCCACATGCAACTGGACCCTCCGGGTTCACCCTTTCACCGCAAGCCTAAATATAGCCCTAGCACTCCTAGCAGTCGACTGAAAGCTCGGGCCACAGAAAATGTGTTACGAGCCCCATTCGCCCATCCAGAAGTGCCCCCAAAGGAAGGCTTTGGGTGCAACTGAACTCCCCAGGGGAGCCTTTATGCAGCCCCACATGCAACTGGACCCTCCGTATTCGCTCTTTCACAGCAACCCTAAATATAGCCCTGGCCCGCCTGGCAGTCGACTGAAAACCCGGGCCCCAGAAAATGCATTAAAAGCCTAATTCGCCCATCCAAAAGTGCCCCCAGAGGAAGGCTTTGGGTACAAGTGAACTCCCCATGGGAGCCTTTACTCAGCCCCACATGCAACTGGACCCTCCGGGTTCACTCTTTCACAGCAACCTTTAATATAGCGCTGGCCCGCCTGGAAGTTGACTGAAAACTCGGGCCCCAGAAAATGCGTTAAAAGCCTAAATCGCCCATCCAAAAGTGCCCCCAGAGGAAGGCTTTGGGTACAACTGAACTCCCCAGGGGAGCCTTTATGCAGCCCCACATGCAACTGGACCCTCCTTGTTCACTGTTTACGAGCAACCCTAAATATACCCCTAGCCACCATGGCAGAAGACTGAAAACTCGGGCTCCAGAAAATGCGTTTCAAGCCCCATTCACCCATCCAGAAGTGCCCCCAAAGGAAGGCTTTGGGTACATCTGAACTCCCCAGGGGAGCCTTTACGCAGCCCCACATGCAACTGGACCCTCCGTGTTCGCTCTTTACAGCAACCCTAAATATAACCCTAGATAGCATGGCAGAAAACTGAAAACTCGGGCCACAGAAAAAGCGTTTCAAGCCCCATTCACCCATCCAGAAGTGCCCCCAAAGGAAGGCTTTGTGTACAAGTGAACTCCCCAAGGGAGCCTTTATGCAGCCCCACATGCAACTGCACACTCCGGGTTCACTCTTTCACAGCAACCCTAAATATATCCCTGGCCAGCGTGGCAGTCGACTGAAAACTCGGGCCCCAGAAAATGCGTTAAAAGCCTAATTCGCCCATCCAAAAGTGCCCCCAGAGGAAGGCTTTGGGTACAACTGAACTCCCCAGGGGAGCCTTTATGCAGCCCCACATGCAACTGGACCCTCCGGGTTCACTCTTTCACAGCAACCCTAAATAAAGCGCTGGCCCGCCTGGCAGTCGACTGAAAACTCGGGCCCCAGAAAATGCGTTAAAAGCCTAATTCGCCCATCCAAAAGTGCCCCCAGAGGAAGGCTTTGGGTACAAGTGAACTCCCCAGGGGAGCCTTAACGCAGCCCCACATGCAACTGGACCCTCCTTGTTCACTGTTTACAAGCAACCCTAAATATACCCCTAGCCACCATGGCAGAAGACTGAAAACTCGGGCTCCAGAAAATGCGTTTCAAGCCCCATTCGCCCATCCAGAAGTGCCCCCAAAGGAAGGCTTTGGGAACAAGTGAACTCCCCAGGGGAGCCTTTATGCAGCCCAACATGCAACTGGACCCTCCTTGTTCACTGTTTACGAGAAACCCTAAATATACCCCTAGCCAGCATGGCAGAAGTCTGAAAACTCGGGCTCCAGAAAATGCGTTTCAAGCCCCATTCACCCATCCAGAAGTGCCCCCAAAGGAAGGATTTGGGTACATCTGAACTCCCCAGGGGAGCCTTTACGCAGCCCCACATGCAACTGGACCCTCCGTGTTCGCTCTTTACAGCAACCCTAAATATAACCCTATATAGCATGGCAGAAAACTGAAAACTCGGGCCACAGAAAAAGCTTTTCAAGCCCCATTCACCCATCCAGAAGTGCCCCCAAAGGAAGGCTTTGGGTACAAGTGAACTCCCCAAGGGAGCCTTTATGCAGCCCCACATGCAACTGCACACTCCGGGTTCACTCTTTCACAGCAACCCTAAATATAGCCCTGGCCCGCCTGGCAGTTGCCTAAAAACTCGGGCCCCAGAAAATGCGTTAAAAGCCTAATTCGCCCATCCAAAAGTGCCCCCAGAGGAAGGCTTTGGGTACAAGTGAACTCCCCAGGGGAGCCTTAACGCAGCCCCACATGCAACTGGACCCTCCTTGTTCACTGTTTACAAGCAACCCTAAATATACCCCTAGCCACCATGGCAGAAGACTGAAAACTCGGGCTCCAGAAAATGCGTTTCAAGCCCCATTCGCCCATCCAGAAGTGCCCCCAAAGGAAGGCTTTGGGAACAAGTGAACTCCCCAGGGGAGCCTTTATGCAGCCCCACATGCAACTGGACCCTCCGGGTTCACTCTTTCACCGCAAGCCTAAATATAGCCCTAGCAAGCCTGGCAGTCGACTGAAAGTTCGGGCCCCAGAAAATGCGTTTCAAGCCCCATTCACCCATCCAAAAGTGCCCCCAAAGGAAGGCTTTGGGTACAACTGAACTCCCCAGGGGAGCCTTAACGCAGCCCCACATGCAACTGGACCCTCCGTATTCGCTCTTTCACAGCAACCCTAAATATAGCCCTGGCCCGTTTGGCAGTCGACTGAAAACTCGGGCCCCAGAAAATGCATTAAAAGCCTAAGTCGCCCATCCAAATGTGCCCCAGAGGAAGGCTTTGGGTACAACTGAACTCCCCAGGGGAGCCTTTATGCAGCCCCACATGCAACTGGACCCTACGTGTTCGCTCTTTACAGCAACCCTAAATATAACCCTAGCCAGCATGGCAGAAGAGTGAAAACTCGGGCCACAGAAAAAGCGTTTCAAGCCCCTTTCGCCCATCCAGAAGTGCCCCCAAAGGAAGGATTTGGGTACAAGTGAACTCCCCAGGGGAGCCTTTATGCAGCCCCACATGCAACTGGACCCTCCTTGTTCACTGTTTACGAGCAACCCTAAATATACCCCTAGCCACCATG
Organism: Anas platyrhynchos; assembly: GCF_047663525.1. Lineage (NCBI taxonomy): Eukaryota > Metazoa > Chordata > Aves > Anseriformes > Anatidae > Anas > Anas platyrhynchos. The sequence goes on along the minus strand of NC_092597.1, from coordinate 1,999,991 downwards.
GCAGAAGACTGAAAACTCGGGCTCCAGAAAATGCGTTTCAAGCCCCATTCACCCATCCAGAAGTGCCCCCAAAGGAAGGCTTTGGGTACAACAGAACTCCCCAGGGGAGCCTTTATGCAGCCCCACATGCAACTGGACCCTCCGCGTTCACTCTTTCACCTCAAGCCTAAATATAGCCCTCGGCGCAAAGGGAGAAGACTGAAAAAGCGGGCCTCAGAAAACGCATTGCGATTTCCCTTGGACCATCCAAAAGTGCACCCAAAGGAAGGCTTTCGGTACAAGTGAACTCCCCAGAGGAGCCTTTATGCAGCCCCACATGCAACTGGACCCTCCGTATTCGCTCTTTCGCAGCAACCCTAAATATAGCCCTGGCCCGCCTGGCAGTCGACTGAAAACTCGGGCCACAGAAAATGCATTAAAAGCCTAATTCGCCCATCCAAAAGTGCCCCCAGAGGAAGGCTTTGGGTACAACTGAACTCTTCAGGAGAGCCTTAACGCAGCCCCACATGCAACTTGACCCTCCGTATTCGCTCTTTCACAGCAACCCTAAATATAGCCCTGGCCCGCATGGCAGACGACTGAAAAATCAGGCCCCAGAAAACGTGCTACAAGCCACATTCGACCATCCAAAAGTGCCCCCAAAGGAATGCTTTGGGTACAACTGAACTCCCCAGGGGAGCCTTTATGCAGCCCCACATGTAACTGGACCCTCCGGGTTCACTCTTTCACAGCAACCCTAAATATAGCCCTCGGCGCAATGGGAAAGACTGAAAAAGCGGGTCTCAGAAAACGCATTGCGATTCCCCTTGGACCATCCAAATGTGCCCCCAAAGGAAGGTTTTGGGTACAACTGGACTCCCCAGGGGAGCCTTAACGCAGCCCCACATGCCACTGGACCCTTCGTATTCGCTCTTTCACAGCAACCCTAAATATAGCTCTGGCCCGCCTGGCAGTCGACTGAAAACTCGTGCCAGAGAAAACGCATTAAAAGCCTAATTCGCCCATCCAAAATGCCCCCAGAGGTAGGCTTTGGGTACAACTGAACTCCCCAGGGGAGCCTTTACGCAGCCCCACATGCAACTGGACCCTCCGTGTTCGCTCTTTACAGCAACCCTAAATATAACCCTAGCCAGCATGGCAGAAGACTGAAAACTCGGGCCACAGAAAAATCGTTTCAAGCCCCTTTCGCCCATCCAGAAGTGCCCCCAAAGGAAGGCTTTGGGTACAAGTGAACTCCCCAGGGGAGCCTTTATGCAGCCCCACATGCAACTGGACCCTCCGGGTTCACACTTTCACAGCAACCCTAAATATAGCCCTGGCCCGCCTGGCAGTCGACTGAAAACTCGGGCCCCAGAAAATGAATTAAAAGCCTAATTCGCAAATCCAAATGTGCCTCCAGAGGAAGGCTTTGGGTACAAGTGAACTCCCCAGGGGAGCCTTTATGCAGCCCCACATGCAACTGGACCCTCCGTGTTCGCTCTTTACAGCAACCCTAAATATATCCTTAGCCAGCATGGCAGAAAACTGAAAACTCGGGCCACAGAAAAAGCGTTTTAAGCCCCATTCGCCCATCCAAAATTGCCCCGAAAGGAACGCTTTGGGTACAAGTGAACTCCCCAGGGGAGCCTTTATGCAGCCCCACATGCAATTGGACCTTCCGTGTTCGCTCTTTCACAGCAACCCTAAATAAAGCGCTGGTTCTCCTGGCAGTCGACTGAAAACTCGGGCCCCAGAAAATGCGTTAAAAGCCTACTTCGCCCATCCAAAAGTGCCCCCAGAGGAAGGCTTTGGGTACAAGTGAACTCCCCAGAGGAGCCTTAACGCAGCCCCACATGCAACTGGAACCTCCGTATTCGCTCTTTCACCGCAAGCCTAAATATAACCCTGGCCCGCATGGCAGACGTCTGAAAAATCGGGCCCCAGAAAACGTGCTACAAGCCCCATTCGACCATCCAGAAGTGCCCCCAAAGGAAGGCTTTGGGTACATCTGAATTCCCCAGGGGTGCCTTTACGCAGCCCCACATGCAACTGGACCCTCCGGGTTCACTGTTTCACCGCAAGCCTAAATATAGCCCTAGCACGCTTGGCAGTCGACTGAGAGCTCGGGCCACAGAAAATGTGTTACGAGCCCCATTCGCCCATTCAAAAGTGCCTCCAAAGGAAGGCTTTGGGTACATCTGAACTCCCCAGGGGAGCCTTTACTCAGCCCCATATGCAACTGGACCCTCCGTGTTCGCTCTTTACAGCAACCCTAAATATAACCCTAGCCAGCATGTCAGAAGACTGAAAACTCGGGCCACAGAAAAAGCGTGTCAAGCCCCATTCGCCCATCCAAAAGTGCCTCCAAAGGAAGGCTTTGGGTACATCTGAACTCCCCAGGGGAGCCTTTACGCAGCCCCACATGCAAATGGTCCCTCCGTATTCGCTCTTTCACAGCAACCCTAAATATAGCCCTGGCCCGCATGGCAGACGACTGAAAAATCGGGCCCCAGAAAACGTGGTACAAGCCCCATTCGACCATCCAAAAGTGCCCCCAAAGGAAGGCTTTGGGTACAACTGAACTCCCCAGGGGAGCCTTGTTGCAGGCCCATACGCAACTGGACCCCCCGTGTTGGCTGTTTACAAGCAACCCTAAATATAACTCTAGCACGCCTGGCAGTCGACTGAAAAATCGGGCCCCAGAATATGCGTTAAATGACTAATTCGCCCATCCAAAAGTGCCCCCAGAGGAAGGCTTTGTGTACAACTGAACTCCCCAGGGGAGCCTTAACGCAGCCCCACATGCAACTGGACCCTCCGTATTTGCTCTTTCACAGCAACCCTAAATATAGCCCTGGCACGCCTGGCAGTCGACTGAAAACTCGGGCCCCAGAAAAACTGTTAAAAGCCTAATTCGCCCATCCAAAAGTGCCCCCAGAGGAAGGCATTGGGTACATCTGAACTCCCCAGGGGAGCCTTTACGCAGCCCCACATGCAACTGGACCCTCCAGGTTCACTCTTTCACCGCAAGCCTAAATATAGCCCTCGCCGCAATGGGAGAAGACTGAAAAAGCGGGCCTCAGAAAACGCATTGCGATTCCCCTTGGACCATCCCAAAGTGCCCCCAAAGGAAGGCTTTGGGTACAACTGGACTCCCCAGGGGAGCCTTTATGCAGGGCCATACGCAACTGGACCCCCCGTGTTCGCTGATTACAAGCAACCCTAAATATAACACTAGCCTGCATGGCAGAAAACAGAAAACTCGGGCCACAGAAAAAGCGTTTCAAGCCCCATTCACCCATCCAGAAGTGCCCCCAAAGGAAGGCTTTGGGTACAAGTGAACTCCCCAGGGGAGCCTTTATGCAGCCCCACATGCAACTGGACCCTCCGGGTTCACCCTTTCACCGCAAGCCTAAATATAGCCCTAGCACGCCTAGCAGTCGACTGAAAGCTCGGGCCACAGAAAATGTGTTACGAGCCCCATTCGCCCATCCAGAAGTGCCCCCAAAGGAAGGCTTTGGGTGCAACTGAACTCCCCAGGGGAGCCTTTATGCAGCCCCACATGCAACTGGACCCTCCGTATTCGCTCTTTCACAGCAACCCTAAATATAGCCCTGGCCCGCCTGGCAGTCGACTGAAAACCCGGGCCCCAGAAAATGCATTAAAAGCCTAATTCGCCCATCCAAAAGTGCCCCCAGAGGAAGGCTTTGGGTACAAGTGAACTCCCCATGGGAGCCTTTACTCAGCCCCACATGCAACTGGACCCTCCGGGTTCACTCTTTCACAGCAACCTTTAATATAGCGCTGGCCCGCCTGGAAGTTGACTGAAAACTCGGGCCCCAGAAAATGCGTTAAAAGCCTAATTCGCCCATCCAAAAGTGCCCCCAGAGGAAGGCTTTGGGTACAACTGAACTCCCCAGGGGAGCCTTTATGCAGCCCCACATGCAACTGGACCCTCCGGGTTCACTCTTTCACCGCAAGCCTAAATATAGCCCTCGGCGCAATGGGAGAAGACTGAAAAAGCGGGCCTCAGAAAACGCATTGCGATTCCCCTTGGACCATGCAAAAGTGCCCCCAAAGGAAGGCTTTGGGTACAACTGGACTCCCCAGGGGAGCCTTAACGCAGCCCCACATGCAACTGGACCCTCCGTATTTGCTCTTTCACAGCAATCCTAAATATAGCCCTGGCCTGCCTGGCAGTCGACTGAAAACTCGGGCCCCAGAAAATGCATTAAAAGCCTAATTCGCCCATCCAAAAGTGTACCCAGAGGTAGGCTTTGGGTACAAGTGAACTCCCCAGGGGAGCCTTTATGCAGCCCCACATGCAACTGGACCCTCCTTGTTCACTGTTTACGAGCAACCCTAAATATACCCCTAGCCAGCATGGCAGAAGACTGAAAACTCGGGCTCCAGAAAATGCGTTTCAAGCCCCATTCACCCATCCAGAAGTGCCCCCAAAGGAAGGCTTTGGGTACATCTGAACTCCCCAGGGGAGCCTTTACGCAGCCCCACATGCAACTGGACCCTCCGTGTTCGCTCTTTACAGCAACCCTAAATATAACCCTAGATAGCATGGCAGAAAACTGAAAACTCGGGCCACAGAAAAAGCGTTTCAAGCCCCATTCACCCATCCAGAAGTGCCCCCAAAGGAAGGCTTTGGGTACAAGTGAACTCCCCAAGGGAGCCTTTATGCAGCCCCACATGCAACTGCACACTCCGGGTTCACTCTTTCACAGCAACCCTAAATATATCCCTGGCCAGCGTGGCAGTCGACTGAAAACTCGGGCCCCAGAAAATGCGTTAAAAGCCTAATTCGCCCATCCAAAAGTGCCCCCAGAGGAAGGCTTTGGGTACAAGTGAACTCCCCAGGGGAGCCTTTATGCAGCCCCACATGCAACTGGACCCTCCGGGTTCACTCTTTCACAGCAACCCTAAATAAAGCGCTGGCCCGCCTGGCAGTCGACTGAAAACTCGGGCCCCAGAAAATGCGTTAAAAGCCTAATTCGCCCATCCAAAAGTGCCCCCAGAGGAAGGCTTTGGGTACAAGTGAACTCCCCAGGGGAGCCTTAACGCAGCCCCACATGCAACTGGACCCTCCTTGTTCACTGTTTACAAGCAACCCTAAATATACCCCTAGCCACCATGGCAGAAGACTGAAAACTCGGGCTCCAGAAAATGCGTTTCAAGCCCCATTCGCCCATCCAGAAGTGCCCCCAAAGGAAGGCTTTGGGAACAAGTGAACTCCCCAGGGGAGCCTTTATGCAGCCCCACATGCAACTGGACCCTCCTTGTTCACTGTTTACGAGAAACCCTAAATATACCCCTAGCCAGCATGGCAGAAGACTGAAAACTCGGGCTCCAGAAAATGCGTTTCAAGCCCCATTCACCCATCCAGAAGTGCCCCCAAAGGAAGGATTTGGGTACATCTGAACTCCCCAGGGGAGCCTTTACGCAGCCCCACATGCAACTGGACCCTCCGTGTTCGCTCTTTACAGCAACCCTAAATATAACCCTATATAGCATGGCAGAAAACTGAAAACTCGGGCCACAGAAAAAGCTTTTCAAGCCCCATTCACCCATCCAGAAGTGCCCCCAAAGGAAGGCTTTGGGTACAAGTGAACTCCCCAAGGGAGCCTTTATGCAGCCCCACATGCAACTGCACACTCCGGGTTCACTCTTTCACAGCAACCCTAAATATAGCCCTGGCCCGCCTGGCAGTTGCCTAAAAACTCGGGCCCCAGAAAATGCGTTAAAAGCCTAATTCGCCCATCCAAAAGTGCCCCCAGAGGAAGGCTTTGGGTACAAGTGAACTCCCCAGTGGAGCCTTAACGCAGCCCTACATGCAACTGGACCCTCCTTGTTCACTGTTTACAAGCAACCCTAAATATACCCCTAGCCACCATGGCAGAAGACTGAAAACTCGGGCTCCAGAAAATGCGTTTCAAGCCCCATTCGCCCATCCAGAAGTGCCCCCAAAGGAAGGCTTTGGGAACAAGTGAACTCCCCAGGGGAGCCTTTATGCAGCCCCACATGCAACTGGACCCTCCGGGTTCACTCTTTCACCGCAAGCCTAAATATAGCCCTAGCAAGCCTGGCAGTCGACTGAAAGTTCGGGCCCCAGAAAATGCGTTTCAAGCCCCATTCACCCATCCAAAAGTGCCCCCAAAGGAAGGCTTTGGGTACAACTGAACTCCCCAGGGGAGCCTTTATGCAGCCCCACATGCAACTGGACCCTCCGTATTCGCTCTTTCACAGCAACCCTAAATATAGCCCTGGCCCGTTTGGCAGTCGACTGAAAACTCGGGCCCCAGAAAATGCATTAAAAGCCTAAGTCGCCCATCCAAATGTGCCCCAGAGGAAGGCTTTGGGTACAACTGAACTCCCCAGGGGAGCCTTTATGCAGCCCCACATGCAACTGGACCCTACGTGTTCGCTCTTTACAGCAACCCTAAATATAACCCTAGCCAGCATGGCAGAAGAGTGAAAACTCGGGCCACAGAAAAAGCGTTTCAAGCCCCTTTCGCCCATCCAGAAGTGCCCCCAAAGGAAGGCTTTGGGTACAAGTGAACTCCCCAGGGGAGCCTTTATGCAGCCCCACATGCAACTGGACCCTCCTTGTTCACTGTTTACGAGCAACCCTAAATATACCCCTAGCCACCATGGCAGAAGACTGAAAACTCGGGCTCCAGAAAATGCGTTTCAAGCCCCATTCACCCATCCAGAAGTGCCCCCAAAGGAAGGCTTTGGGTACAACAGAACTCCCCAGGGGAGCCTTTATGCAGCCCCACATGCAACTGGACCCTCCGCGTTCACTCTTTAACCTCAAGCCTAAATATAGCCCTCGGCGCAAAGGGAGAAGACTGAAAAAGCGGGCCTCAGAAAACGCATTGCGATTTCCCTTGGACCATCCAAAAGTGCACCCAAAGGAAGGCTTTCGGTACAAGTGAACTCCCCAGAGGAGCCTTTATGCAGCCCCACATGCAACTGGACCCTCCGTATTCGCTCTTTCGCAGCAACCCTAAATATAGCCCTGGCCCGCCTGGCAGTCGACTGAAAACTCGGGCCACAGAAAATGCATTAAAAGCCTAATTGGCCCATCCAAAAGTGCCCCCAGAGGAAGGCTTTGGGTACAACTGAACTCCCCAGGGGAGCCTTTATGCAGCCCCACATGCAACTGGACCCCCGTGTTCGCTCTTTCACAGCAACCCTAAATATAGCCCTGGCCCGCCTGGCAGTCGACTGAAAACTCGGGCCCCAGAAAATGCCTTAAAAGCCTAATTCGCCCATCCAAAAGTGCCCCCAGAGGAAGGCTTTGGGTACAACTGAACTCCCCAGGGGAGCCTTTATGCAGCCCCACATGGGACTGGACCCCCGTGTTCGCTCTTTCACAGCAACCCTAAATATAGCCCTGGCCCGCCTGGCAGTCGACTGAAAACTCGGGCCCCAGAAAATGCCTTAAAAGGCTAATTCGCCCATCCAAAAGTGCCCCCAGAGGAAGGCTTTGGGTACAACTGAACTCCCCAGGGGAGCCTTTACGCAGTCCGACATGCAACTGGACCCTCCGTGTTCGCTCTTTACAGAAACCCTAAATATAACCCTAGCCAGCATGGCAGAAGACTGAAAACTCGGGCCACAGAAAAATTGTTTCAAGCCCCCTTTGCCCATCCAGAAGTGCCCCCAAAGGAAGTCTTTGGGTACAAGTGAACTCCCCAGGGGAGCCTTTACGCAGCCCCACATGCAACTGGGCCCTCCGTATTCGCTCTTTCACAGCAACCCTAAATATAACCCTGGCCCGCATTGCAGAAGACTGAAAAATCGAGCCCCAGAAAACGTGCTACAAGCCCCATTCGACCATCCAAAAGTGCCCCCAAATGAGGGCTTTGGGTACAAGTGAACTCTCCAGGGGAGCCCTTATGCAGCACCACATGCAACTGGACCCTCCGTATTCGCTCTTTCACAGCAACCCTAAATATATCCCTGGCCCGCCTGGCAGTCGACTGAAAACTCGGGCCCCAGAAAAACTGTTAAAAGCCTAATTCGCCCATCCAAAAGTGCCCCCAGAGGAAGGCTTTGGGTACAACTGAACTCTTCAGGGGAGACTTAACGCAGCCCCACATGCAACTTGACCCTCCGTATTCGCTCTTTCACAGCAACCCTAAATATAGCCCTGGCCCGCATGGCAGACGACTGAAAAATCAGGCCCCAGAAAACGTGCTACAAGCCACATTCGACCATCCAAAAGTGCCCCCAAAGGAAGGCTTTGGGTACAACTGAACTCCCCAGGGGAGCCTTTATGCAGCCCCACATGCAACTGGACCCTCCGGGTTCACTCTTTCACAGCAACCCTAAATATATCCCTCGGCGCAATGGGAAAGACTGAAAAAGCGGGTCTCAGAAAACGCATTTCGATTCCCCTTGGACCATCCAAAAGTGCCCCCAAAGGAAGGTTTTGGGTACAACTGGACTCCCCAGGGGAGCCTTAACGCAGCCCCACATGCCACTGGACCCTTCGTATTCGCTCTTTCACAGCAACCCTAAATATAGCCCTGGCCCGCCTGGCAGTCGACTGAAAACTCGTGCCAGAGAAAACGCATTAAAAGCCTAATTCGCCCATCCAAAATGCCCCCAGAGGTAGGCTTTGGGTACAACTGAACTCCCCAGGGGAGCCTTTACGCAGCCCCACATGCAACTGGACCCTCCGTGTTCGCTCTTTACAGCAACCCTAAATATAACCCTAGCCAGCATGGCAGAAGACTGAAAACTCGGGCCACAGAAAAATCGTTTCAAGCCCCTTTCGCCCATCCAGAAGTGCCCCCAAAGGAAGGCTTTGGGTACAAGTGAACTCCCCAGGGGAGCCTTTATGCAGCCCCACATGCAACTGGACCCTCCGGGTTCACACTTTCACAGCAACCCTAAATATAGCCCTGGCCCGCCTGGCAGTCGACTGAAAACTCGGGCCCCAGAAAATGAATTAAAAGCCTAATTCGCAAATCCAAATGTGCCTCCAGAGGAAGGCTTTGGGTACAAGTGAACTCCCCAGGGGAGCCTTTATGCAGCCCCACATGCAACTGGACCCTCCGTGTTCGCTCTTTACAGCAACCCTAAATATATCCTTAGCCAGCATGGCAGAAAACTGAAAACTCGGGCCACAGAAAAAGCGTTTTAAGCCCCATTCGCCCATCCAAAAGTGCCCCGAAAGGAACGCTTTGGGTACAAGTGAACTCCCCAGGGGAGCCTTTATGCAGCCCCACATGCAATTGGACCTTCCGTGTTCGCTCTTTCACAGCAACCCTAAATAAAGCGCTGGTTCTCCTGGCAGTCGACTGAAAACTCGGGCCCCAGAAAATGCGTTAAAAGCCTACTTCGCCCATCCAAAAGTGCCCCCAGAGGAAGGCTTTGGGTACAAGTGAACTCCCCAGGGGAGCCTTAACGCAGCCCCACATGCAACTGGAACCTCCGTATTCGCTCTTTCACCGCAAGCCTAAATATAACCCTGGCCCGCATGGCAGACGTCTGAAAAATCGGGCCCCAGAAAACGTGCTACAAGCCCCATTCGACCATCCAGAAGTGCCCCCAAAGGAAGGCTTTGGGTACATCTGAATTCCCCAGGGGTGCCTTTACGCAGCCCCACATGCAACTGGACCCTCCGGGTTCACTGTTTCACCGCAAGCCTAAATATAGCCCTAGCACGCTTGGCAGTCGACTGAGAGCTCGGGCCACAGAAAATGTGTTACGAGCCCCATTCGCCCATTCAAAAGTGCCTCCAAAGGAAGGCTTTGGGTACATCTGAACTCCCCAGGGGAGCCTTTACTCAGCCCCATATGCAACTGGACCCTCCGTGTTCGCTCTTTACAGCAACCCTAAATATAACCCTAGCCAGCATGTCAGAAGACTGAAAACTCGGGCCACAGAAAAAGCGTGTCAAGCCCCATTCGCCCATCCAAAAGTGCCTCCAAAGGAAGGCTTTGGGTACATCTGAACTCCCCAGGGGAGCCTTTACGCAGCCCCACATGCAAATGGTCCCTCCGTATTCGCTCTTTCACAGCAACCCTAAATATAGCCCTGGCCCGCATGGCAGACGACTGAAAAATCGGGCCCCAGAAAACGTGGTACAAGCCCCATTCGACCATCCAAAAGTGCCCCCAAAGGAAGGCTTTGGGTACAACTGAACTCCCCAGGGGAGCCTTGTTGCAGGCCCATACGCAACTGGACCCCCCGTGTTGGCTGTTTACAAGCAACCCTAAATATAACTCTAGCACGCCTGGCAGTCGACTGAAAAATCGGGCCCCAGAATATGCGTTAAATGCCTAATTCGCCCATCCAAATGTGCCCCCAGAGGAAGGCTTTGTGTACAACTGAACTCCCCAGGGGAGCCTTAACGCAGCCCCACATGCAACTGGACCCTCCGTATTTGCTCTTTCACAGCAACCCTAAATATAGCCCTGGCACGCCTGGCAGTCGACTGAAAACTCGGGCCCCAGAAAAACTGTTAAAAGCCTAATTCGTACATCCAAAAGTGCCCCCAGAGGAAGGTTTTGGGTACAACTGAACTCCCCAGGGGAGCCTTTATGCAGCCCCACATGCAACTGGACCCTCCGGGTTCTCTCTTTCATCGCAAGCCTAAATATAGCCCTAGCCACCGTGGCAGAAGACTGAAAACTCGGGCCCCAGAAAATGCGTTAAAAGCCTAATTCGCCCATCCAAAAGTGCCCCCAGAGGAAGGCATTGGGTACATCTGAACTCCCCAGGGGAGCCTTTACGCAGCCCCACATGCAACTGGACCCTCCAGGTTCACTCTTTCACCGCAAGCCTAAATATAGCCCTCGCCGCAATGGGAGAAGACTGAAAAAGCGGGCCTCAGAAAACGCATTGCGATTCCCCTTGGACCATCCCAAAGTGCCCCCAAAGGAAGGCTTTGGGTACAACTGGACTCCCCAGGGGAGCCTTTATGCAGGGCCATACGCAACTGGACCCCCCGTGTTCGCTGATTACAAGCAACCCTAAATATAACACTAGCCTGCATGGCAGAAAACAGAAAACTCGGGCCACAGAAAAAGCGTTTCAAGCCCCATTCACCCATCCAGAAGTGCCCCCAAAGGAAGGCTTTGGGTACAAGTGAACTCCCCAGGGGAGCCTTTATGCAGCCCCACATGCAACTGGACCCTCCGGGTTCACTCTTTCACAGCAACCCTAAATATAGCCCTGGCCCGCCTGGCAGTCGACTGAAAACTCGGGCCCCAGAAAATGCGTTAAAAGCCTAATTCGCCCATCCAAAAGTGCCCCCAGAGGAAGGCTTTTGGTACAACTGAACTCCCCAGGGGAGCCTTAACGCAGCCCCACATGCAACTGGACCCTCCGTATTCGCTCTTTCACAGCAACCCTAAATATAGCCCTGGCCCGCCTGGCAGTCGACTGAAAACTCGGGCCCCAGAAAATGCATTAAAAGCCTAATTCGCCCATCCAAAAGTGCCCCCAAAGGAAGGCTTTGGGTACACCTGAACTCCCCAGGGGAGCCTTAACGCAGCCCCACATGCAACTGGACCCTCCTTGTTCACTGTTTACGAGCAACACTAAATATACCCCTAGCCACCATGGCAGAAGACTGAAAACTCGGGCTCCAGAAAATGAGTTTCAAGCCCCATTCCCCCATCCAGAAGTGCCCCCAAAGGAAGGCTTTGGGTACAAGTGAACTCCCCAGGGGAGCCTTTATGCAGCCCCACATGCAACGGGACCCTCCGGGTTCACTCTTTCACCGCAAGCCTAAATATAGCCCTAGCCAGCATGGCAGAAAACTGAAAACTCGGGCTACAGAAAAAGCGTTTCAAGCCCCAGTCACACATCCAGAATGCCCCCAAAGGAAGGCTTTGGGTACAAGTGAACTCCCCAGGGGAGCCTTTACGCAACCCCCATGCAACTGGACCCTCCTTTTTCACTGTTTACGAGCAACCCTAAATATACCCCTAGCCACCATGGCAGAAGACTGAAAACTCGGGCTCCAGAAAATGCGTTTCAAGCCCCATTCACCCATCCAGAAGTGCCCCCAAAGGAAGGCTTTGGGTACAAGTGAACTCCCCAGGGGAGCCTTTATGCAGCCCCACATGCAACTGGACCCTCCGGGTTCACTCTTTCACCGCAAGCCTAAATATAGCCCTCGGCGCAATGGGAGAAGACTGAAAAAGCGGGCCTCAGAAAACGCATTGCGATTCCCCTTGGACCATGCAAAAGTGCCCCCAAAGGAAGGCTTTGGGTACAAGTGAACTCCCCAGGGGAGCCTTTACGCAGCCCCACATGCAACTGGACCCTCCGGGTTCACTCTTTCACAGCAACCCTAAATAAATCGCTGGTTCGCCTGGCAGTCGACTGAAAACTTGGGCCCCAGAAAATGCGTTAAAAGCCTAATTCGCCCATCCAAAAGTGCCCCCAGAGGAAGGCTTTGGGTACAAGTGAACTCCCCAGGGGAGCCTTAACGCAGCCCCACATGCAACTGGACCCTCCGTATTTGCTCTTTCACAGCCACCCTAAATATAACCCTAGCCACCATGGCAGAAGACTGAAAACTCGGGCCACAGAAAAAGCGTTTCAAGCCCCTTTCGCCAATCCAAAAGTGCCCCCAGAGGAAGGCTTTGGGTACAAGTGAACTCCCCAGGGGAGCCTTTATGCAGCCCCACATGCAACTGGACCCTCCGGGTTCACTCTTTCACCGCAAGCCTAAATATAGCCCTGGCCCGCCTGGCAGTCTACTGAAATCTCGGGCCCCAGAAAAACTGTTAAAAGCCTAATTCGCCCATCCAAAAGTGCCCCCAGAGGAAGGCTTTGGGTACAACTGAACTCTCCAGGGGAGCCTTAACGCAGCCCCACATGCAACTGGACCCTCCGTATTCGCTCTTTCACAGCAACCCTAAATATAGCCCTGGCCCGCATGGCAGACGACTGAAAAATCAGGCCCCAGAAAACGTGCTACAAGCCACATTCGACCATCCAAAAGTGCCCCCAAAGGAAGGCTTTGGGTACAAGTGAACTCCCCAGGGGAGCCTTTATGCAGCCCCACATGCAACTGGACCCTCCGGGTTCACTCTTTCACCGCAAGCCTAAATATAGCCCTCGGCGCAATGGGAGAAGACTGAAAAAGCGGGCCTCAGAAAACGCACTGCGATTTCCCTTGGACCATCCAAAAGTGCGCCCAAATGAGGGCTTTGGGTACAAGTGAACTCCCCAGGGGAGCCTTTATGAAGCACCACATGCAACTGGACCCTCCGGGTTCACTCTTTCACAGCAACCCTAAATTTAGCCCTGGCCCGCCTGGCAGTCGACTGAAAACTCGGGCCCCAGAAAAACTGTTAAAAGCCTAATTCGCCCATCCAAAAGTGCCCCCAGAGGAAGGCTTTGGGTACAACTGAACTCTCCAGGGGAGCCTTAACGCAGCCCCACATGCAACTGGACCCTCCGGGTTCACTCTTTCACAACAACCCTAAATATAGCCCTGGCCCATCTAGCAGTCGACTGAAAACTCGGGCCCCAGAAAATGTGTTAAAAGCCTAATTCGCCCATCCAAAAGTGCCTCCAGAGGAAGGCTTTGGGTACAAGTGAACTCCCCAGGGGAGCCTTTATGCAGCCCCACATGCAACTGGACCCTCCGTGTTCGCTCTTTACAGCAACCCTAAATATAACCTTAGCCAGCATGGCAGAAAACTGAAAACTCGGGCCACAGAAAAAGCGTTTCAAGCCCCATTCGCCCATCCAAAAGTGCCCCGAAAGGAACGCTTTGGGTACATCTGAACTCCCCAGGGGAGCCTTTATGCAGCCCCACATGCAACTGGACTCTCCGTATTCGCTCTTTCACAGCAACCCTAAATATATCCCTGGCCCGCTTGGCAGACGACTGAAAAATCGGGCCACAGAAAACGTGCTACAAGCCCCATTCGACCATCCAAAAGTGCCCCCAAAGGAAGGCTTTGGGTACAAGTGAACTCCCCAGGGGAGCCTTTATGCAGCACCACATGCAACTGGACCCTCCGGGTTCACTCTTTCACAGCAACCGTAAATAAATCGCTGGTTCTCCTGGCAGTCGACTGAAATCTCGGGCCCCAGAAAATGCGTTAAAAGCCTAATTCGCCCATCCAAAAGTGCCCCCAGAGGAAGGCTTTGGGTACATCTGAACTCCCCAGGGGAGCCTTTATGCAGCCCCACATGCAACTGGACCCTCCGTATTCGCTCTTTCACAGCAACCCTAAATATATCCCTGGCCCGCTTGGCAGACGACTGAAAAATCGGGCCCCAGAAAACGTGCTACAAGCCCCATTTGACCATCCAGAAGTGCCCCCAAAGGAAGGCTTTGGGTACATCTGAATTCCCCAGGGGTGCCTTTACGCAGCCCCACATGCAACTGGACCCTCCTTGTTCACTGTTTACGAGCAACCCTAAATATACCCCTAGCCACCATGGCAGAAGACTGAAAACTCGGGCTCCAGAAAATGCGTTTCAAGCCCCATTCACCCATCCAGAAGTGCCCCCAAAGGAAGGCTTTGGGTACAAGTGAACTCCCCAGGGTAGCCTTTATGCAGCCCCACATGCAACTGGACCCTCCGTATTCGCTCTTTCACCGCAATCCTAAATATATCCCTCGGCGCAATGGGAGAAGACTGAAAAAACGGGCCTCAGAAAACTCATTGCGATTCCCCTTGGACCATCCAAAAGTGCCCCCAAAGGAAGGCTTTGGGTACAACTGGACTCCCCAGGGGAGCCTTAACGCAGCCCCACATGCAACTGGACCCTCCGTATTCGCTCTTTCACAGCAACCCTAAATATATCCCTGGCCCGCCTGGCAGTAGACTGAAAACTCGGGCCCCAGAAAATGCATTAAAAGCCTAATTCGCCCATCCTAAAGTGCCCCCAGAGGAAGGCTTTGGGTACAACTGAACTCTCCAGGGGAGCCTTTATGCAGGCCCATACGCAACTGGACCCCCCGTGTTCGCTGTTTACAAGCAACCCTAAATATAACACTAGCCAGCATGGCAGAAAACTGAAAACTCGGGCCACAGAAAAAGCGTTTCAAGCCCCATTCACCCATCCAGAAGTGCCCCCAAAGGAAGGCTTTGGGTACAAGTGAACTCCCCAGGGTAGCCTTTATGCAGCCCCACATGCAACTGGACCCTCCGGGTTCACTCTTTCACAGCAACCCTAAATATAGCCCTGGCCCGCCTGGCAGTCGACTGAAAACTCGGGCCCCAGAAAATGCGTTAAAAGCCTAATTCGCTCATCCAAAAGTGCCCCCAGAGGAAGTCTTTGGGTACAACTGAACTCCCCAGGGGAGCCTTAACGCAGCCCCACATGGAACTGGACCCTCCGTATTCACTCTTTCACAGCAACCCTAAATATAGCCCTGGCCTGCCTGGCAGTCGACTGAAAACTCGGGCCCCAGAAAATGCGTTAAGAGCCTAATTCACCCATCCAGAAGTGCCCCAAGAGGAAGTCTTTGGGTACAACTGAACTCCCCAGGGGAGCCTTTACGCAGCCCCACATGCAACTGGACCCTCCGTGTTCGCTCTTTACAGCAACCCTAAATATAACCCTAGCCAGCATTGCAGAAGACTGAAAACTCGGGCCACAGAAAAAGCGTTTCAAGCCCCTTTCGCCCATCCAAAAGTGCCCCCAAAGGAAGGCTTTGGGTACATCTGAACTCCCCAGGGGAGCCTTTACGCAGCCCCACATGCAACTGAACCCTCCGTATTCGCTCTTTCACCGCAATCCTAAATATAACCCTGGCCCGCATTGCAGACGACTGAAAAATCGGGCCCCAGAAAACGTGCTACAAGCCCCATTTGACCATCCAGAAGTGCCCCCAAAGGAAGGCTTTGGGTACATCTGAATTCCCCAGGGGTGCCTTTACGCAGCCCCACATGCAACTGGACCCTCCTTGTTCACTGTTTACGAGCAACCCTAAATATACCGCTAGCCACCATGGCAGAAGACTGAAAACTCGGGCTCCAGAAAATGCGTTTCAAGCCCCATTCACCCATCCAGAAGTGCCCCCAAAGGAAGGCTTTGGGTACAAGTGAACTCCCCAGGGGAGCCTTTATGCAGCCCCACATGCAACTGGACCCTCCGTATTCGCTCTTTCACCGCAATCCTAAATATATCCCTCGGCGCAATGGGAGAAGACTGAAAAAGCGGGCCTCAGAAAACTCATTGCGATTCCCCTTGGACCATCCAAAAGTGCCCCCAAAGGAAGGCTTTGGGTACAACTGGACTCCCCAGGGGAGCCTTAACGCAGCCCCACATGCAACTGGACCCTCCGGGTTCACTCTTTCACAGCAACCCTAAATATAGCCCTGGCCCGCCTGGCAGTCGACTGAAAACTCGGGCCCCAGAAAATGCGTTAAAAGCCTAATTCGCTCATCCAAAAGTGCCCCCAAAGGAAGGCTTTGGGTACAAGTGAACTCCCCAGGGTAGCCTTTATGCAGCACCACATGCAACTGGACCCTCCGGGTTCACTCTTTCACAGCAACCCTAAATAAAGCACTGGTTCGCCTGGCAGTCGACTGAAAACTCGGGCCCCAGAAAATGCGTTAAAAGCCCCATTCGCCCATCCAAAAGTGCCCCCAGAGGAAGGCTTTGGGTACAAGTGAACTCCCCAGGGGAGCCTTTACGCAGCCCCACATGCAACTGGACCCTCCGTATTCACTCTTTCACAGCAACCCTAAATATAGCCCTGGCCCGCCTGGCAGTCGACTGAAAACTTGGGCCCCAGAAAATGCGTTAAAAGCCTAATTCGCCCATCCAAATGTTCCTCCAGAGGAAGGCTTTGGGTACAAGTGAACTCCCCAGGGGAGCCTTTATGCAGCCCCACATGCAACTGGACCCTCCGAGTTCGCTCTTTACAGCAACCCTAAATATAACCCTAGCCAGCATGGCAGAAGACTGAAAACTCGGGCCACAGAAAAAGCGTTTCAAGCCCCATTCGCCCATCCAAAAGTGCCCCGAAAGGAACGCTTTGGGTACAAGTGAACTCCCCAGGGGAGCCTTTATGCAGCCCCACATGCAACTGGACCCTCCGTATTCGCTCTTTCACAGCAACCCTAAATATATCCCTGGCCCGCTTGGCAGACGACTGAAAAATCGGGCCCCAGAAAACGTGCTACAAGCCCCATTCGACCATCCAAAAGTGCCCCCAAAGGAAGGCTTTGGGTACAAGTGAACTCCGCAGGGGAGCCTTTATGCAGCACCACATGCAACTGGACCCTCCGGGTTCACTCTTTCACAGCAACCCTAAATATAGCCCTGGCCCGCCTGGCAGTCGACTGAAAACTCGGGCCCCAGAAAATGCGTTAAAAGCCTAATTCGCCCATCCAAATGTTCCTCCAGAGGAAGGCTTTGGGTACAAGTGAACTCCCCAGGGGAGCCTTTATGCAGCCCCACATGCAACTGGACCCTCCGAGTTCGCTCTTTACAGCAATCCTAAATATAACCCTAGCCAGCATGGCAGAAAACTGAAAACTCGGGCCACACAAAAAGCGTTTCAAGCCCCATTCACCCATCCAGAAGTGCCCCCAAAGGAAGGCTTTGGGTACAAGTGAACTCCCCAGGGGAGCCTTTATGCAGCCCCACATGCAACTGGACCCTCCGGGTTCACTCTTTCACAGCAACCCTAAATATAGCCCTGGCCCGCCTGGCAGTCGACTGAAAACTCGGGCCCCAGAAAACGCATTAAAAGCCTAATTCGCCAATCCAAAAGTGCCCCCAGAGGAAGTCTTTGGGTACAAGTGAACTCCCCAGGGGAGCCTTTACGCAGCCCCACATGCAACTGGACACTCCGGGTTCATTCTTTCCCAGCAACCGTAAATATAGCCCTGGCCCGCCTGGCAGTCGACTGAAAACTCGGGCCCCAGAAAATGTGTTACGAGCCCCATTCGCTCATCCAAAAGTGCCCCAAGAGGAAGGCTTTGGGTACAAGTGAACTCCCCAGGGGAGCCTTTACGCAGCCCCACATGCAACTGGACCCTCCTTGTTCACTGTTTACGAGCAACCCTAAATATACCCCTA